>NW_024350319.1:23593461-23697977 GCF_902729225.1 Pteropus medius | reverse complement strand
TAATAGTAAGAAATAAATATTATTGTGCCTCTTTCACACATTCTGAAAGTACCTAACAAAAAGATAACTTGTTGACGCTTAAACAGAAATTAAGTGGTTCTCAAGAGATTATATGAAAATGCATACATTTAAGAAAATGGAGTCATCTTTCAGTTTTATAAACAATGATTCCAAAGCTGCTTACTATGCAAAAACAAAAGCAGATAGGGACATATAGAATTGGCTTTGGGTCCATCACAGGCTTCAGGAGCCAATCAGTTCTATCAGAGGTTGTGTACTAATATGGGTTATGCTTATTTGCTAAATTTAGTGATGTGCATCATGATATTCATTTCTGTGTGTTTTCATTGGAGCAATTATGCTTCTCTTTTCTGATGTATAAATAGTTCTTATATTTTCAAACTATTTTATAGGCATGACTCCATTACTTGTAATGGAAATTTTTATTGCTAGCTATTGTCTCTATAAAGCTGATCTTCAGCTAAAGGAGCTTTTAAGGTCAAAACGAATGTTTACAAAGTTACAGTTTGAAAAACAAAAAAAGGCTTTGTTAGGTTCTGCTTCTGCTTTATTCCAATAGGAACATATTGACATAAACAAAATATAAAGTGCTCAGGAATTAAATGTGACAAAATACATTGATTATTAAAATTTGTTGATTCTCCAGTGACTTGATGTAAAATAAAAATCTCTAGGATGAGATTGGGTTCCATTTGAATGCTGTTTCAAGAAATTTAAAGATTACTGGGAAAAACTTATTAAAGATGCACTCATTTCTAATGGGATGGATACTGAGGATAATAGTGTGTAGAGTTACAGATAAGCTATCGAATATAATAACAAAAAATAGGAAAGCATGCTGAAAACAGCCAATTTTACCCTATGCTAGCATATACTATTTCCAGAAGGAATTTTCCATGAGGAGATTAAGAAAACTTAATTAAAGCCATCATTTTCTGTAAATTAATATATATAATTTCAGATACATGCTCTGCCCTGTATTATGTGCTGAGGTTTATTCTGTCATGGGGTGGTCAAATACCAACTCAAACAATTATCTAAGAATGATACAGAGAGAGACAGAGAGAGAGAGACAAAGAATGACTGGCACACGACTTGAGGATAGAGAAAAATTCTGTGTGTTAAAGGTCCAGGGAAGACTTCAGAGTAGAACTGGTTCTTGATTTAATCTCTGAAAGATAATCAGATCTTGAAAATGGATCTTTTGTGCCATTTAGTGCAATTCTAGCCAATGCAACATTTCCGTTATAGAGATGTCACATGTATTCAATAATGATGCCTTGTTATTTTTGTTGAAAGCTCAAGCTCTAGTGTTACATCGACTCTATATTCTCTTTATGGATGGCTAGTTGGTTTATATCAAGAGATGACTTCAGCAGTTTCTTAAAGGTTTCTTTTTCTTCTATAGCATTACCACTCCTGGTGGGGCTTACACCTGAGCACATATTCATTTTCTCGCATATTCAAAATAAAACAGTTTCCAATCCCAACTCTTGGTGTACAAGTGCTTCTTTCTGTCTTAGCAAATTATTTAATTACTTTTTATACATTTGTGATTTAAAAATTATTTTTAATGAAATTCTTAAGTTGTTTTTGGAAGAACAGTCCATTATGAACAGATCTGATCAGGAGCTTGAGCAAGAAAATAGGAAGAACAATATATTTTGAAGTTAAAAAAAAAACCAATTTCTTGTAAAATTAAACCAGGTGAAAGAAAATCTTCACTGAAGGATCAGTGTAATTATAGACCCAAGTTCCTTCTCCTGCTGTCACTGCCAAATCTAGTATGTCATTTATTCCTCTGTGTTCTTACTGCTGATGAAATGCGGAAAAGACTTAGAGCCAAGGGCAGGAAGCCATTGTCTCCCTCAAAAGAGTTGCATTCTTGAAGGAAATACTTTACATCATATAGAGATGCTATGTTTTGTTTTGTTTTTTTTCTATCTCAAATGCTAAAAGCTACATCTCAGAGAATTATCTTAACTCTTGATTATTTGGTTATTTTATATTAAAAGCTGTAAACTCCAGCTAGCCTTTTGGATGCTTAGATATATCCAAGGTTTTGGTATCCAGTATTAACTGAGTTTTTGTTTTATTTCTGGATAAAATCCCAGCCTTGCTTAGAGACTACCTACTTTGACCATGTATTATAAGATTTAACTTGCAGGTAGTTATGATGACCAAACAGTACATAAACATATATACATACATACAAATGTACATACATTTTAAATACACAAATATACTAACAAAGGGATTTGGTATGCATTTATTTATGTACTCATTCATTTAGCCAACAAAGTATTTCTTAATATATATTATGTGCCAATAAAAATAATATTCTTAAGATCTTGAGGACTTAGTTTTCTTTTTCATAGTTAAACATTTTTTCTTTTGAAATCGAAATTTTACATGTAGTCTTTCCATCCAGGGGTGGAGAGAATTTCATTGGGTAGTATATGGGGAATTCTGAGGAAATCATAGTTTTAGGGCATTTAGAAATCTGTTCATGTAAAAAATGAAAGGTTTAATCTTTCTGCAAGTTTAATAAGCTTCCTCAGTGGAAGAAGCACAGCCATAAATATGGCTTAACATATTCTCATGTTTTATTATTCACAATATCAAAAAAAAATGTCTTGGTTGCAAACACAATTTTATATTTTATTCTAGGATCCATATGAAAACAAATAATTCTATTTCTAGTCTAATTTCAACTTTTCGTGGTAAAATATGAAGCTTTTGTGTTTTAGTACATATTTGTCTCATTGAAGTAAAAACAAACAAACAAACAAACAAAACACACTTGAATAAAATTCTCTGTGCCCTTACATTAAACTTTGGTATAGATAGAATCTAGAGGAATTTACCCAACATTACTTGGGTATTTTCTAGCCATACCCAAGTTAATTTACTTGAGGTGTTCAAAGACCATCTTAAGTGAGAAACATTGAAACTTTAATATAGCAGAAATTATGTTAAAAGTATCCTCACTAACCTTCAAGCCATTTCTTTTTCTTATCAGATTCACTCTCCTGGTTAATACAGAAGCAGGATCACTGAATTGGAATTTCAGCTCTACCACTTAGTATTATGTGAACTTGCACTAGGTAATGTCTATTGCTTCATTTCCTTCATTTATAAAATGAAGAAAAGAGTAGTGTGTGCCCTCATAAGGTTTCCCTGAAGATTACAGGAATTGACACATGTACAGAACTTAGACAAATGCTGGTTTTGTAGTAAGGGCTCTCTGTAAATGTTGACTATTATGATGGTGAAGACTGACCATACTGAAGGAAATTGCCATTGCCATTCAACAACTCTTTCTATATTCTCTTAATCACAATTTCTTGAAAGTCATTATAATTATAGACAATAAATTTATGTTAAAATATTGAACTAAATGTTCAAATACATAAGTTTGAGCAGAAGCAAGAGTTAAACTTCTTTACACTGATGTATCTTAAAAACCCGAGTTATCATACAGTGCCCTCCTACCAGGTTTGGTCTGTACCACTCTGGCCTTCTGTCCCCTTGAGGGAACATACCCAGCCTTCTCCAATCTTTATTCTGACTACTTTCTCTTAACACTTATTCACAGTTTATGATTTCCTACTCTTGACTAATCTTCCTAATGGGTATTACATGCAAGGTACCTAAGATGGGCTGAATTTATTATCTTTTATTAAACATAGTCACACAAAAATAGAAGTACAAGCAAGAGTAACAACACAAAACATGAAGCCAAATGACAAAACAGTGTAGTGAGACTGAGTTCTGAAGTAGAAAGTGGAATGTAAAAATAATGGTAATTGGGGATCTCTTCTTATAACTCAGAGACCAACTGAACATGTCATATTTTGTTTTTTCTAACACCAGTCTCCTACTGGGATGCCTGTATGCTATGTTTTTCTACTCCTATATGTTCTGCTTTCCCATCTCCTTTTCAGTTAGAATGACCAGAGGAAGTAGGGATTCACCTCAGTTGCCCCTTTACTTCTATCTTTGTATAATATACTTTAGAGGCCTTATCCTAGCATTACTTCACTGTTCTAACAAAGGACTTTACTTAAATTGCCTAAGTTTCTAAGTTTCTAACGGTTACTATGTCTATTTTAAGATAGTTGACAAATCCATAGTTACAAATTAGGTGTATCTTGAAATTTTTTAGAAGAGAGGAAATTTTTGTCCTTTAAAATTATTATAAACAATAAAAGAATAAAGGAGTAATGCCAAGAAACTGATTTGCATCAGAAATCTTACCTTGTTTTCTCAATTATGGTTACTAGGAGCCATAGAATATTCCATTAGTAAACAAACAAATTTTCTCAGACATCATAGGATGAAATATTATCAAAATGAACATGTGTGGAAAGTAATTATTGTGTGAGTCATTCAGATCCATAAAAACAAGATTATATTAAGTTTAGAAAACTGACTTATTTTAATGGGTTTTGCCACATGGAAATGGTTGCATTCTTATTTAAATAATGGTGCCTAAGGTGGCTCTCTCCCCCTCCCCCAGTAAATACTAATGAAACTAGCACTGGCAATAACAAGGTACATTGCTGACATAATAAATCTATTAGTAAAAGTTGTTGAAACTAAAATTTTTATAAATTGATTCATATTTTTTCCATTGACTAGATAGATTAAATTTGAAAATATTTCCAACCATATACACACAAAACCTTACTCTAAATCGTTATTAAAACCCAATTCATAAAACTTGTAATATATTTGTGTGAGTAGAGAAAAACAGATATATTTAACTGGAAAGCAAAGTATTAAAATAAATACTTAACAAATAAAGAACTTCCCTCCTGAGGTTATAGGAATGTGCATCAGGGTCTTTGAAATATGTAAGTATCAAGGGTCTCACATTCTGGAGGTTAATCATAAGTAAAAAGTCTTATTAATAATACCTAATAATAATGCTACCATTTATTATACAGAAAGATGAGTTAATTAAAAACTCTGAGTGTATAAAGGAGCTCTGGCACTGCTTTAGAATTCTGTATCAAGAACAGATCTGGCATTGGTTATATATTTTGATATTTTTAAGTCTGTTCTGGGTAGGTGGGAGTCATAATCTTTTTAAATGTATATCAGGCCTTCATATAGAATGTCGGTCTAAAAGCCCTTCGAACCAGTAATTTCATCATTAGGAAACTACCACTGTTTTTATAGTTAGAGTAGATCATTTACAAATGTTAAATAGAGAGGTTATCTTTGTTAAGACAGATAGAGATAGGAATTAATCAATTTATTCAGATCCCTACTAAAGGACACTTGTAACAAGTTATCGGAAAAAGATCCTGTACTTTGCCTCTTCCCAGATGTACTTATTGAGGACCTAATCTGAGTAATGGTATATAATTTCTTTTATTTGGAGCATGAATGCACCTATAACTACATTTTTTCCCTAAAACTATAAAGTCAGAAATTTCAACATTAGGTCAAGGACTCTAACATTTTAGATATTAATAATACAATCATAGCTGTCGTCTATCTTCTACCTTGCCCTAACAAATTCAAAACAAACTATTGCGATTTTCTTCTAAAGAAGCTGCCACTGATTCCCTTTTGGTCTTCAAATTAGATTTACTGCTGAGCTGCTTTTGTGTTTTGTTCTCCTGAGAATTGGAATTAAAGTGTGGAGACATTCGACTTTTCCCCAAAGACATTAAGGAGATTATTCAGATCCTGAAGGGGTATTTTCTTATGAAGTGATAATGAGCATCTCTTGATAAGAGCAAAGTTTAACCGCCAACACTGGCCTGGTGGGGTGGGACTTGGGATAAATGACTAAAACAAGACTAAAAACAAAAACAAAAAAACCTCATGATGTAAACTATTGCACATTTTAACAGAGTTCAAAAGTGTAGACCTAATTCTATCACTCTCTTGCACAGACCCCAATGTTGTTTTGGGATTCAAGTTCAAAGTCTGTAGATTAACATTCATATCCCTAAATGATTTCTTTTTGTCTAATCTTTCTAGACTCACATTTCTCTACTCCTTCACATGAAACTTTCATCCAACAACATAACACATCTTGCTATTTAACATTTCTATCCCTTCTCTTTCTTGATACAGGAACACCTTTCCCTCCTTCGATAATCTGGTCTTTGATTAAAGTGAGCAATGCTCAATTCTTAGTACAGGCTTATACTTTTAAACTTGAAAATGGCCTCCAAGATTGTTTCCAAATTCTGAATTACAAACACAGGACCTAAGAAGCCAGGGCTCTAGTGACAGACCAGGTCCAAAATTCTAAATGAGGTTGAAATTATAAGAGTCGATGCAGTTATTGACTTAAGGCAACTTGATGCTACATTTCCAGAAGAGTAAGGAAAGTGGAATTGATCAAGTAGCAGAAATTTCATAAAGATTTGGGTATCAAAGAGAGCATCCTAGAGAGAGAACACAGACTCTGACCCTCCCTTTTTTTCTTCTTGTGTTGACCTCAAATCAGGCCAAGGGTCTCCTGTACACTTGCTACCCTATAAACAGGCCACTGATGAGTTTTGGAAAATTTTAATAGCAATTTTACCCAAACGGTAAAAAAATGTATCCACGAGCCAGCCTCGATTAGACTTTCTTTCTCGGCTTGCTGATTTCCTACTTAATTTCTTTTATAGCTATTATAGTAACTGATTATTTTCTTAATAATCTACAATCCTAAAACCAAACCACCATTTTAAACTCTAAGTCTATTTTTTGTTGATAATCTTTTTTTATGACACCATCTTCTCTCTCAAAATGCTTACAATTTCAACAAGTGAACAAATCGAAGAGCCATAAAAATGAATGTGTGAAGTGCTACTATACATGAAACTGATATAGGAAAAAGTCATTTGTCCAGAATATTTAGGAAGAAATTCAATATAAAGCAACAACTTTAGATTAGGTATATTTAGTTTTATTTGGATTTATTGAGTTAAAAATTATATAATAAAAAACCATAGCAATATCTTAAGGATAATTACTGCCTAGATCTAGATAGCCTATATATTTGTATACTTTCTGGAATTTTAAATTATTTCCATGGTTTATTCAAGAAAGACATTAAAAAATCATCTATGTCTATACTTCAGAAATTTTATACTTTTCCTCCTCTAAACAGATATCTTAATTGCACATAGTTAATGTGAATAATTTACAGTCTCCTAAGTTTAGGTACAGTCTTTCTAATTGTGTAGAATATTTTAAGAAGAAAAACAAAAGGCTCGATATGAAATCATCTAAATCTACCTAAAACTAATGTAATATTGCAACTACAGAGAGACAATTTTATTAAACATGTTGATGCCCCTCCGTTGAGTTCTTCTCGTTGAAATCTTGCCTATCTAAAAAAGTGAGAAGACACAATATCACAAGGAAAATGGGTTTCAGAAATTATTATAAAAATATTGCTTTGACTTTGAAAGTTTTTTTATGTATTTTACTTACAATCAGAAGATATTTTCAGTAGAATATACCCAGCCAAGATTTATTTTAGAATTATGTTTATTTAAAAAATAACATCATTATTGTGATTTCTGTATGACAACATTTGTTTCAGAGCAGCTTAAAGTCAGACAGACATTATATGCTTAGAATAATCAAAGAAATGGCAGTAGCTCTTTTATGATGATAGAATGCCAGATTTCAACAGACAAACACCCTGCACAGAACTGTGAAGCCAGGGACTAAGCTTTATGATTTTCAGTTCAGTTTGCTGCAATTTAGATCATACTTATTTTTCTTTGACATAAATAGACATTTTTGTAATGAGGGATATATTTTTATTCCTTTGAATGGGCACCATTATGCCCACTTCAGTGGAAACTGTCTTCTTGAAAGATGCTAAATTTCATAATAGTCTACAAGTTATGTATATTTGGCAATTTTGACAGACTTGTGTCTTAAAATCATGTCAGATCAAAGCCTTTTCAAAATCTTTAGTTCAAAAACCTTTACTGAAATAACATTAAAGATCTGATTTAAGCTGACAAGAGAAAAAAATTGCAAGTTAAGGTTGTCATTCCCAGGCATTCAGCAAGTTCCAGAGAAATTTTTGAGTTTTATAGAATTCCTGAAAAGCTAATGATAAAAGCGACCTTTTATATACAGGACTTACTAGATTTTATTATTAGTTTTTCCTTTTAAATATTCTAAAATTTCATATTTTTGGATTTCCCAGATTTTTATCTATTTTTGAGAAGTCAGCTATGTAGAAAGATTAAGCATTTCTATAATACACATTTAAATAACAGGACTTCCTGGAGGATCTCATATGTATTTCTGAAGTATCATTTTTTTGTAATTACAGAAGAATAAATTCCTTTTCTTTAATCACTATATCTTTTTATCTCCTTTATTATCAGTTTATCTACATTGTATTTACTTACCAGTGATTACCATAATTTAAATCCTTCTTAATGGAATCAAGTTAGATATCGTATTTGTCTTGCCACAGTGCTCATAAATGTCAAAATCACTTTAATTCTTCTCCTTCTTGATTCCATGAAGTCTACCAACAGCTACAAATACCTAGGCCACACAGACATCAACAGAGGCAAAGAGAGCTATGTGTAACTTTATAACTAGCTCTATAACATGTGAATTCTATATCAGCAAAGTTACATATATCAAATTGATATTAAATTAAAGAATATCCTTCCTTGAGTTTTTATATCGAGATTTATACAAATGAAATCTCTGTTTTTGGTGCTCTACTATCTAACATCTCAGCTAACTCTCACTAGGATGGAGGGTTAATTGTCATGACAGCACTGAGGAATTAGAGTACTTTGAAGTCTTTACTGAATCACAAAAGAGATTCATTGGGTCGGGTACAGTTTTAGTAGAAAGCATAGTTTATTGTTTCTTAATTCTTTGAAAACATATAATATGCATAAGGTACCTAAGGTAATTCTCAATAAGAATAAATTATGAATCTTACCATTTAGGATAATAAAGAATGTGAATTCTGAATTGTTTATATGAAAAAATAAATTTATGAAAAATATAAAAATTACAAATTTATAAAGAGATGTGTACCAATAATTTTAGAATATGCTTTTATTTATAAATTTGGTATGTCTGTGAAGAAGAGGAGGTGAGAGATAGTATTTATTGAGTATCTCCACAATCGATGTGCAGGGCCATGATATAGATTTTGCAGGTTGTGCCCTATGCAACAGCTCCTGTTCTGGGGTAAAATTGGAAATCTGAAATGCCCTCTCTCAGTTCCTTAAACCATGAGATTTGGAGGAAGCTTGGGGGTATTTTTACAAATTAGTCTCCCCAGAGCAAATGTTTATTTAAATTGCTGCAAAAGCCATCTTTTATGCTAGAAGAGACTCTGGCATTATGCAATGTCTTTTACATAGATTAGATAGATATATTCGAGGAACAAGTAGTAACTACACAGTTTCATTACCTCTATCCTTAAAGAGGAACATAGCCTAAGTAAATTGCTCAGAGTTATACGGGTAGTAAATAGTAAAGATATGATTCTACTCCAATCCTGTAAAATTTACTTTCTGCTATACCATGAAAATATATCAGGTATGGGAAAATCATGAGGAAGATGAAAATAAAAAAATAAACAAAATAAATATGAGAATTAATGTGAAAAATATGTCTACTGCTAAGAAAATGAACTATGAATTTTAAGGCATGTATTTTTAATCCGTAAGTTTCTGGCTTAGCATGTTTATGTACAATGTATATAATTTATTTAACACCTTAGTCTGAAAAATAAGTTTTTCAAAATATTTGCACTCTTTATTTATTTCCCATAAATGCTGTTTTGATCAACATTTACAATTTATAAAGTCATTTTCTTTTAAACCAATTTAATAAATATAAATCTTATAAAGGGTGTATATAAATCTTATAAAGGGTGTATATAAATTAAGTGTATTACAAATGCACTTACACATTTATATATTATTATTTATAGCACTGCATTTAAGAATATGTAAAGTTTTTTTAAAAGTTCTATTTGTGAGTATCTCACCCGAAGGATTGATGTGAATGCAATGTAAGTATCAGACTCTGGAAATGTTCCTCTGAAAATACTTAATTTCCTTTGAAAGCATTTGCCTTTACAATTTTTAATATTATGCAACTTAAAGAGTGACTATGTTTCGCTTAAAAATTATCATAAAAATATTTTTATACTAGCTAGGAGAATATCCTTATTAATATTCTTTTGTCGATTAAGTACATTTTAAGTTACTCATGTAGCTTAGCTAATGATTGTTAACAGCTACATTTCTATGCAGGAATAAAGGCACCAAGAGAGAAATTTCCCACTTCTCATGAAAGTTGTTGCAGAGGAATCAATTAGATCCTGCTGATTGTTTTCTCGTTGTATAGGTGGAGCTACTAAGATTTTACATTCTCAAAAATGGACCCTCTGAGATCCACCCTTAACTTTCCTTGGTCTCCCTGAATACGAAAGATGCAGACAGTGTAGCTGAGGCAAAGAGGAGATATTAACTCTTCCACGGCTTGAAGCTTGAAGCTCGACCCAGAGGCAGAAGCTGTGAGGGGGCATGATTTCCTTTTCTTGATATACCCAGTTAAGGGACCTCCTTTCCTCTTTTACATGTTTGGTAATAAAAATTTGTTATTAGAGCTTATTTATGCTTAGGTAGGAAGAACCGATATAAGATCTCTGTAAACCACTGATGCTAGTTTACAAAAGTCATTTTGCAGCAACCATATTGTATAGTGAAATCTTGGCCCATTGGAATCATTCAATGGAAAATACCTTAACCAATATTAAAAATTAAATTTTCACAGATAAGTGTGTTTGCTCCTATATATTGAAGCTCTTCCTTTTCACCGATTTCTTTTCTTTTGCCTATGAACATACTCAAAATGTCTTCTCCTAAAAGAAGAGCAAAACCTAAACAAAGACGAACAGACGTTTCTTTAACTGTTCCTCTCCTTCAAGACTTTGCTTTGAACATGACTTTCATGTTATGGAGAGTTTTGTAAAGAATAGTTATCTCTTCTTTCTTTTACCTGTCATTCCTGAACCTATTACAGTTTGCTTCTGGTCTCAACAATCCCATGAAATAATTTTTATTTTGGTCATTGATTGCTTCCCATTATCCAAGTTCAAAAACTAATTTAAGTTCTCTTTGATTTCTCTTTGATGTTTGTAACTGTTACTCATACTTTACTCCTCAAATCTCTTTTCTCCATTGGCTTTTTAGAAATCAAACTCTTAGTACAAATATAACCTTTTTTTAAAATCAGTAGACAATTCCTATGAAACGAGGTACCATTAATTTGTCTATATAGCTTCTCTTCTTGTCATTTCTAGCTTCCGATTTCTACAAATAATTGACCACATTAAAGAATTTTTTAAGAAAATATACTCACATTTTTTTTCAGTTTTATCTTAGAAATATATCTTGAAACTGTTTCCTTCATCATCCGAATGGCTGCTGCCATGGCTTTAACCCTTGTCTTTATCTTTTCTTGTAGTTGAATAGTATATACTGCTATTTACTATTTTCTTCCCCAAATCTGTCCTTCTCATTAACTAAAATTTATACAATATAAAGACTGATTATGTCACTACCATGCTTAAAACATCCTCTGCTTACCTGTGTTGAATAGAAAGATACATAGTGGTTATTATAGCATCTAAGACCATTCTCAATTTAGGTACAATTCATCACCCGTCGTTTACTCTACAAGCTTTCCATACCATGGCCTCCCTTCTGGTTGTGCATACTTTGCTAAACTCTTCCCCAGACTCACTAGAGTCTTTTAAAACTTTACCTTTTACAATTATTTCCTTCCCTGTGAAGTTATTTTTCTAGTTTCTTTGTATAACAGGTAAACCCCATTCCATTGGACCCCCATTTACTTTAGAGAGCCCTCTATGTTAACCTGAGAACATAAAAAAAATAAATAAATAAATCATTTTCTCTGCTCCAAAAGAGCCTACCATTTGTAGAGAACAGGGGCAGGGAGGATATGAGAGACATTGACGGGTTGGTAAGATATTATGGAATTTCAGAAAGGGGGCAGCTAATCATGGGCACAGGGAGTTACAGAGAGAGTAGCTACTCCTCTTGACCACATTCTTCATACTGATGATTTTTTCAGATCTTTATATGCTTAGAGCAGGTAGTTAAGATGAATATATTTTCAATGCTGCTTTATTAGATTTTGGATAGGATTCTTCTTCTTACGCAATTAGCCGTGCAGAAGAGAGTCAAGGAAGTCTTTTTAAAGGGATGGATAGAGTACTAAATCTCTACAGTGAAGCCTTTGCATGTTTCCCCAGGAAAAATTAATCTTTTCTGTTTCTTCATTTCTTTAAGACTCTGCTTATATGAGTCATATTTTCTAGTTTATCATGAGTCTTATATACTGTAGGTGTTCAATAAGTGTTGGCTGAATGCACATATAATAAATTCTCCAATAGGACTTACTGTACTATGTATAATGTTTTGTAATTTATGTGTTTGCTCCTCTGTAAAATTTTAATTAGAACTGTATTTAAATACAATGTGGGTTAGAGACTTTGCCACAAATTATCTAGGTGACTCTGCACATGTGACCTAACTTTTTATGCTTTTGTTTTGTCATCCATAAATTAAAGAAAATAGACAAAATAATTTTAAAGTTCTTTACAGGTTTGAAAATCCCTTTTCTATTCATTTGGTATAAATAAACCACCCCCCATTCCCCGAGTGCCCTAGAAATAAATGAATTTGTAAAAGGTTGGTGTATCAAGAATGTATACAATAAAACAAAGAGTTTTGCACATCACTTAATTTCATGAAGGCCTTTTTTACAAGTGGGCTGAGATTTGCTGTAAATTGACATGAACCTCATGCATCCTTTTGGTGAGAGTGATAGAAAAGAGGGTCCCTTTGCAGACTACCAAGTTATCCTGCCCAAAACTAGTTTGAAGAGGCCATGTCTCCTGATTTTATATAAAAGGTTTGGGTCTAGAACTGATAAATGAAAATAAGCTACTAAATCACATTTTAAGTTAAAAAAAACAATCGGAATACATTTATTTGGTATATTTAAGGTAACAATATCACTTTTAAGACACATGCTGTTAAATTTCAAAATCTTTATTTGCAATTAACTAGTAAGAACAAGCTACATAGATCAATTCCAGGTACAAAATATATTGAGTTTACTGAAATTAATATTTTAATGTTTATTAAATGAATGATTACTCAAGGAGAAAGAACATGTGGCTTAAAGTCAGATACATGTAATATAACTGTATCATTCCAGGAGTAATAAAGTGCTAACCATTTCAGTAAAAGTAATTAAAGTTAACTAGGATATTTGATTTAGCTATTATTCAAATCTTTCATTTTTATATGCAAATGAATTATTTCAACTGAGCAGCAATTATAACCCAAAGGCTTAAATTATCTAGGAAACTAATTTAGTCATAGGTTGTGACATCCATATAATCCAAATTTATAAATGAAATTGCTCTATTTAAAAAAAACCTGCTATTACTTCCAATGGTGTAAGGAGAACATTGTAGGTCAAGCCTTGTCTTTGCAGGGAAATATTAATCTTAACTCTATTAGAAATTATATAACAAAAAATTTACTCATACAGAAAAGAAATTTTATTGTGATACTTTAAACATTAGCCAACCATAAAAATAGTGCTGAATAAATGTTGAAGAAATCAGAAAAATGATAAAGAAGTCTGAATAGAAAATATTACTATTATATAGTTAGGCCTTCTTGAATTATTCTTATATTTTTATAAAAGAAGAATGACATCTTTTAATAGACAGATATGTAATATTAAGTGTTTTAAGATAAGGTTTTGATAATATATTTTACATTGTTTTAATTGGTTCAAAAGGGATGTGCAGTGAATTGAAAGCATGAATGTAATTTTACTTAAAACGTCGAGTGAAGCCTGATCATATCAAAAGCTGTCTTTGTGCATTTACAAAATTAAAATTGTAGAGAAAAGTAATAATAGCTGGTAATATTATAAGTATATATACTCATAATATTTATAAAACTATAAATATTTAACCCTAAGTAAAAATCGGGCATTCATCAATTTTGAAAGTGTTGTTAGTATTAGAGTGAACTGGCACTTTGCCCGAGGAACACCAGTTCAATGAATTACTATATTCTCATTGCTATTGGGGTCTTTTGAAGAAACTGAGCCAATAACTGTTGAATATTACTATTTGAATTATCACTAGGGATTCGTTGAGTCTCAGTGGTTCCATCCTGTGTTACTATTGAAATCCATTTTTCAAGGACTCATAATTATATTTAATTTTATATTTCTGTTTTTGTAAGATAAATGCTAGGTTATAAGAAAATCTGATTAGTGAACAAAGATTATTAGCTGTTCATATAAAAAATTCATTGATATTATTTTCTCTTTTTCACTTACCTAGTTGCCTATGTTATTTGCGGAAATACTCACAGTTTCATAATTTTTATAAAATCTATATAATATCTGTTGGTGCTATGTTACACATACATGTGTATATAGTGAAGTGTACACACTCACAGTCTAAATAATGCATACTAAAAATGTTTGCTTGGAGTAAAGTTGTAAACGGTATATTTTAATAGAAGATAGTCCACAAAATTCAAGCATGAAACTTCAAAATTTAAAAAAGAGAGAACATTTTCTGATCAGTCACATTCAACGTTAAAAGGCGATATACCTTGTCACAAGAAATAAACTTAGAAATGCCATTTTTGAGCATAATTTCTACTGTCATTTCAAAGTCCACTTTTGAAAGCATCCATCTTGTTGTTACCACTGCTGAAAATAGCAGAACAAAAATCAATGGAAGAAATTTAAATCTGTCTCCTAATAATAATAACAAAAAAATCAGTTGTGTCATTTCTGTATCTTCTCTTCTCTATAATCCATATAATTTAGGAAAATATTTATTTAGTCTTTCTATTACATTTACATAGACCACTTAATATACTTCCTGATCAGCAGAATTTAGAGTATTCAAGGTTTTTTTCTCCCCTCAAGAAGTAAAAAGTTATAATAATTTCCAGAAAAATTGGAGCACCTCATTAAAACAGTCACATTTATAACATGGAGCTGACTTACGGAAGATAAAAGGTATTATGAGGAGTTGATACTATCTCTATAATGTAGCTTTTTTTTTTTTTTTTTTTGGCTTTAGACTCTTTTAGAATCTAATAAGAGAGATTGAAGTTTATAGCACCTTAGAATAATGTAGTAATGGAATAAAGGAATAAGGGAGCTAAAGAGAGTTATTTCAAAATAGAATTTAAAAGAGATTGAGTGACATATCATTTTTTGCTTTTCAATATTTATCTATCTGAGAATCAGTCTAATTTTAGAAATACAAATATAAGATTTTCAAACATGATGGAAAGTTTTTCTTATTTTATTCCCAGTTTAGGCACATATAGTTAAGAAATTTTTTTTTAAACCAAGAAAGTGAAAAGTATGAAATTATTTGTTGCCAAGTTTCAAAATGTATCCAAATTGTTATGAATCATTCATAGGGAAAATAATAATTACTTGTGAAAATTAACACTTTGATAAAGAAGTGCAAGCATACTTGACCAAACTTGCCCTTGCATCATATTTTTCTCATCTTCTCACCTGTCTAAATATGTTCATAATAAATTGTAAAAGGATCTGTCCTGTGTCTGATCCATATGCATTTTCTGCTGCCGAAATGTATAATGAGAAACAGGAATTGAATTTACCATCAGCATTGTTAATGATTGTTTATTGAATGAAGTATTTGAGGTGATTTAGTTCATGAAATTCATGAAATGCCAACCTACTGCCTGTTCAGCTCTGCTCTCACTTTCCCACGCAAACTGTTGCTGTCACCGTCAGCCTTCTCTTATTCTTGGTGTTGAAAAAATCATTTTTGTATGCAGAATAGCTGTCCTTCCAGCGTCAGACAAGGCAGATACTCTTGGAAAGGCTAATAATTTGGCACCAATTCAAACCAAGTTTCTTAATATGTGAATTGAACATTTAAAGACTTCCCGCAAATTTCTTTTGCTTGTAGAATAGCAGTCCTCTATTCCTCAGCTACTTCACTCCTGAATCTGAGTCTGTGTCCTCCCTTTTAGATGTTCCCACCCTCTTAACATCTATTCTAACTCTTTCCCATGCCTACAACAACCTGGGCCATGATGCTTTTCTCTTCTTTGGTCCCATGAAACCCACAATCCATTTTTACTATGAATTAACTAATTCAGCGTTATGGACTGAATTCTTTCTTCTCCTTGCCCCCCAAATTCATATGTCAAAGCCCCAACTGCCAATGTGACTGTATTTGAAGACAAGGCCTTTAAGGGGATAACTAAAGTTAAACGAGACCATAAGGGTGGAGCTCCAATCCAAAAGACTGCAAAGTAAGAAACACCAAGAGTGAGCACACACAGAAGAAAGGCCTTGTGAGGACACAGGGAGAAGTTATTGATCTGCAAGTCAGGAAGGGTGGTCTTACCAGAAATCCACTCTTTCGGCACCTTAAACGTGGACTTTCAGGCTCTAGAACTATGACAGAACACATTTCTGCTGGGTTTTTATTTTTTAGAAGTCACTTAGCCTGTGATATTTTGTTACGGAAACTTGAGCAGACTAACACATCCAGATTATCGTTCACTTTCCTGTCATTGTTCTACATTCTTGCCTAAGTGAAATCTGACTTCCTGAGATAGCTTTCAATTAGTGGTTCCTCCTTATGAAATACCTTGAAAAGAAGTACTTTTTCACTTTCTTTCCTGCTGCCAAGTTCATACTGTCTGAAGTCTTCCTCATTTGCAATAAAGTTTGTCCCTGTACTTTTTGCATTTAGATCATTCCTTTTCATTGAAATTACTCACAGAACTAAATCTCCTCCAGTATTTCTTGTTAATGTCAGACTTTTTCACCTAGACTTCTTTCAGATCCACTTCTCTCCATGAATATCCATACAGACTCACAATTCTTGAATATACCCATATATTTAAACTTTTTATTCCACTTTTTACAAGCCACAATGGTCTTAGAGTCATTTCATGTAAAGGCCCTGCACTCCAGGAAAAGGAAGGCTGTGGTGGTTTTAAAATATTTCCCTAATTCTTGATATTCCTCCTTTCAGGGGTAGAATTTAATTTTCCCCTTTTGAATGTGAGCTGAACTTGTGATTTGTTTCAAACAAATAGAATATGGAGAAAGTGATGGTGCAAAAAATAACTTCTGAGACGAGGTCATAAAAGCCATCACGTTTTCTTCCATATGGGCTCTCTCTTTCGTATCCTTCACTCGGAGAGGGCAGCTGGCATGTTGTGATTGTGGAAGACACTCAAAGAGCCCTCAAGAGAGGCCTAGGGTAAGAAACAGGCCTTCTCTCAATAGACAGCAAGGAATTGAGATATCCTGCCAAAAGTGTGAGTGAGCCATCTTGGAATCATCTCATCTCTTCTAGCCACAGCAGCTGCTGGCCAGAATCTTGACTGGAACCTCATGTGAAGACCTGAGCCAGACTCACCCAGACCTATCCTGAGGGATATGAAATTGGGATAATAAATATTTGATATTTTGAGTTGCTATGTTTTGGAGTGATATTTACAGAGTAGTAGATGACTATAACAATGTCCAGAAGCATGGAAACAAAGTGATTAATTTAAAGATTATGATAATTTCTCAAAGAGATGATTATCCCGTGGCCTGTGGAGAGTTAGTGGATTAGACTGTGAAGCGAGGAGGAAAAGGGAGGCTTGAAGATGAGCTCTCAGTTTTGACTTGAGTAACATCATTCTGTTTACTGAGATAAAGTGGATAAGGGAAAGAACAGATTTCAGAGGAAATAAATTTTTTAAAAAATGGTAAACCTATTTGACATCACTCTCTGTGACAGTGACAAGAAAGTAATTGAGCAATAAAGCAGTCTAGAGCTCAGTGAGGTCAAGGCCGGAGATATAAATTTGGAATTACAAGCAAATGAATGTAGATTTTAATAATTAGACTGTATCAGGTCACCTAAACGTAGACAGAGGTCTGGAACCAAAGTTTATGTCAGTCCCACATTTGCAGATCAGGTGGAAGAGAGGACCAAACAAAGAGAATGAAAATGTTGTCCAGAGAAGTGGGAAGAAAATGAGAACATAGTATCCTGGATGTTGTTTAATGAGAGTGTCTTAAAGGGAGAGGACCTTTAGCTTTTACTGCTTATGAGACATCCTAAACATATCTATTGAAATTGGCACTGATGACCTCCACAAGAGCTAGCTGCTCTAATTGGAGAAATGTAAATGGAAGATAGACTGAGATGGGTTGACAGCTGACTTTTAAGCATTTATCTCTTTCTTATTGAATGAACTATATTTTACCTTTATTAGAGGCATTTATTTCTTTATATAATTTCCCCCAAATAGATTACAAACTCCTTGCGCATGAGAACTTGTCTTGGTTTCTTTAGAGTCTCACAGAGAGTCTTCATCTTAATGGATGGACAAGAAATATTTATTGAATTGAATTACAGTCTCTTGCATGACCTATGAAGAAAATGAAGAATGGGAGAAACAAAACTGTAGGGCATCATTTAGAGGCAAATGCTTCTTAAATCCTGTGAAAGATAACTATTTGAAGAGACTTTTAGGTCTGGGCGTTTCCTTCTTCACTTCTAGTTCTTTCAAAAGCTTACTCTGTCTAAAGGAATTTTTACATTCTTAAAATCAAAATTGACAAAGCATGTTGGATGTGCAAAACCTGTTCAATGGCATTAGATGGCTTATTTGCTTAGCATTCCTAAAATTTTATACAAACAAAACAAAACAAAAATGACAAAGTAGAACAAAATAAAACAAAGTCTAGATGAAATTCTGGCAGTTGCCATGTTATTTAAGTTTTAAATAGAAGAATTTAGGTGATAAAAAAATAGAGTGCGAACAAAACCCTAAAGCACAGTTCACAGTTCTCTTCCCAATTAACTAAGAGCTTTCAGCACATATTTTAAAAGAAATGTTTTGACTTTAAAAACATAACCATTTAAATTGTAGGTGTCATTTTAGAGAACACTGACTGAATTCTTAAAATTCTACACGTGGAAAAAGAGACACTTTAGATTTCCTTTAAGTCAGCACTGTACAAGCTCAAATGAATATTAAATGTAGTATTTTCTAGCTCTATTAAGTATTCATAAGCTTTCCTACTGTTGTTTCTATATCAAGGGCAAGTCCTGTAAATCTTGCTCTGTAAAATTTGAAATTAGCTAAATAATCTAGGAAAACAACTGTTTCTTTCTCTAGCTAGAAAATAGAGATTAAAAAGAAATATATAAAGGAGGAGGAGGAACACAGCCCATACTTGTCCATTCATGCAAGTTTTAGAGCTCTTTAGATACCTTAGGCTCAAAATGTATAATTAACTTTGTTTGAATAATGAACACACAATTGCTTTTTAGCCTGATACCCATTTACTTAGTTATCTTTGCTTGTGTGGCACCAGCATTTGGTTATTATACACTTATTTTATAAGGACCTTGGAAAAGTACTATAGATAAAGATCCATTAAAAATAAACAGGAATAAAGCTTAAGAATTTTATTTTCCTGGCTTTATTGTTTTTAAACTATTGGCACACGTGTGTGTGTTTTCACATGTGTATAAAACTATAGGAATATTATAATATTTAGTTTTTAAGTATTTGAGTTCAGTAGAGTTGAAGATTCTTGAAAAAATAAAAAAAAGTGAATCAGAGAAGCAATATATGTTACAAAACAATCTCTATACCTCAATTTGCTTCTCTGTAAAATGGGATAATAGAATCTAATATGCAATATGTTTGCAGAATTAAATGAGATAGAAGATATTTTAAGACAAATGTGCTTACTAAATATTACCTATTAGTATTATTATTGCTGTTATACATTTTATTTGTTAACGTTGACACCTTTTGAATAGTATAGGCAGTACTGATCAGGCATCTTAAAGCTATTACTAGTTGCTGTTATCACTTATTAACCCTGTAGAACTATTATCAGTAGCATGGCCCCAAATCTTTTACTTTCCTGAAGCGTCTTCAGACAATGGATACAGAGTTAGATTTTTGGGATAAAATTACAAAACAATCAGATAGTTATCATAGCTTGCTAATTGGTAATGGATATAAAATGTCCATACAATTTTGGTGATTCAGGAATATTTGCTGATAGTATTCAGGAATATTTGGTATTAACTTTCATTATTATGTTGTTCACATTTTCAAAAATATGGTCTGATGCTGTATATAGCCTTTTATATTTTCTAGAATTAGCCTCTTTTGTTTATTCTTAGAGCAGAGCCCCCAAATTTTTAATTTGTAGTGATCTTAACTGACAACACTGACTTGAACCATTGTGAATGCAATAAATGTATGTGTGTGTATTTGCCGCTCATACTTCTCGGCACCTACTAGCTTGTTAATCTCCTGAAATCCGGATCTTCTCATTTCTTCACTAAAACTGCTTCGTCAAAGGAAACTAGTGGTGACCTAATTATCCCATCCAATAGGCCTTTATTTTTATCTTCTTTGAACGGTGCAGAAATTGACATGTTAATCTCTTCTCCTTGAAGCATTCTTTTTCCTTTTCATCTCCAACATTGCCCTGCTCTTGTCACTCAGACTGACAATATTTCCTTATTAGTCTTATCCAAGTCTTTTTTTTTTTTTGATTTATCTTATTTTACTTTATTTTTTATTATGGTGACATTGGTTAATGAAATCCAATAAGTTTCAGGTGTACATTTTAACAGTAAGACATATATATATTTACACTGTGTGTTCACCTCCCATAGTTAGATTTCTTTCTGTCACCACATATTTGACTCCTTTTACTGCATCTACCTCTTTCCTCCTTCTTTTTCTCTCCCTCCTCATCCTCTGGTAACCACTAGTCTATTGTTCATGTCCATGAGTCATTGTTTGTTTGTTGCTTTTGGGTTTATATCTCACATATTAGTGATATCATGTGGTTTTCAACTTTTTCTGTCTGGCTTATTTCGCTTAGCATGATTATTTTGAGATCTATCGTGTTGTCGCAAATGGCAGTATTTCATCTCTTCTTTTGACTGAGTAATATTCTATTGTATATATATATACCACAGCTTTTTTATCCAGTCATCTATCATAGGACACTTCAGTTGCTTCCATGTCTTGGCCACTGTGAATAATGCTGCTTGAACATCAATGTACAAATATCTTTTGGGATATGGGTTTTCAAGTCTTTGGGATAAATATCCAGTAGAAGGATTGCTGGATCATATGGTAGATCAATTCTTAGTTTTTTGAGGAACCTCCATACTGTTTTCTATAGTGGCTGTACCAGTTTGCAGTCCCACCCGCAGTGTATGAGGCTTCCTATTTCTTCACATCCTCTCCAACACCTGTTATTATCTGTCCTGTTAACAGCTATTCTAACAGGTGTGAGATGGTATCTCATTGTGGTTTTGATTTGCATTTCTCTAATGGCTGATGATGATAAGCATCATATGTTTGTTGACCATTTGTATATCTTCTTGGGAGAAGTGTTTAGGTCCTCTGCCCCATTTTTTGATTACATTGTTTATTTATTTATTTTTGTTATTGAGTTGTATGCCTTCTTTGTATATTTTGGATATTAGGCCCTTATCGGAGGCGTTGCTTGCAAATATATTTTTCCATTCGGTTGGTTGTCTCTTTACCTTGTTGAAGGTTTCTTTTGCTGTGCAAAAGCTTTTTAGTTTGGTGTAGTCCCATTCGTTTATTTTTGCTTTTACTTCCTTTGCCTTTGATGTCAAATTCATAAAATCCTCTTTAAGTATAAGGTCCCTAAGTTTAATTCCTATGTTTTCTTCTATGCAATTTATTGTTTCAGGTCTCAAATCAGGTCCTTAATCCATTTTGAGTTAATTTTAGCGTGTAGTGATAGACAACAGTCTAGTTTCATTCTTTTGCAGGTAGCTTTCCAGTATTCTCAGCCAAGTCTTATACCATAGTCTTTTTACTATAAGATTTGTGCTTTTCTTCCTATTTGTTTGTTGTCTTCATAAGCCTTCTTAAATATCCATAAAGGGAAGTAGTTTGGTGTGAACAAATGAATCAAAATTGAGTTAAATCTTATGTTTGTTTTGGCCACAATTTTACTATTACTCCTTGTCAATATTTATTAAGTACAAATATTTATTAATATTTATTATCAGGGCCATTGACATAAAATATAAAAATTCCTGCTGGCACAAGCTTGTATTTTACCAAAGGAGCAGAAAATAAAATATTAAAGAAATGAGGTAAGTGCTATATATGTCAGTGAGATATGAATAGAACATTAACAATAAAGTGTTCAATTTTGCCTCAGATTTCAGGGATTTTTTTTCAAAGACCAAGTGATTTCTGAGCTGAGTCTTGAATACTAAGTCAGTGGTCCCCAACCTTTTTTGGCAACAGGGATGGGTTCTCCTATGAAAGTCTACTGCCTGATGATCTGAGGTGGAGCTGAGAAGGTGATGCTAGCTCTGGGGAGTGGCTGCAAATACAGATGAAGCTTCGCTGACTGGCCCACCTCTTACTTCCTGCTGTGCAGCCCGCTTTCTAACAGGCCATGGACCGGTACCGGTTGGGGACCCCTGTACAAATTAGTTCTTTACCAGCCACACAAAGGAAAGGGGTATATTTCAGACAGAAGAATTGCATGTACAGAGTTATGAGGATTAGGGTACCTACACATCATAGATGATGGTGATGATCCCAATAGAAAGATATGTAAGGTCCACATAAAGAAATTTCTTAAAAGACATTAAGAACATTGTGCCTTATTCTGTAATTGAGAGCCATTAAACTATTTTAAGTAGAGAGTGACACAATCACATTTGTTTCTTTAAAGGAGTGCTTATTCCTAGTACTCCTGGAAAAGCTACCTATAGGTAAATTAAAATCTAAGCAAATGATACTGGGAATGGAGAGAAGGGAGAAAAATACTAGAAATATTTCAAGACTGAGAATCTGCAGGATTCAGTGATTCAGCAGATTAAGGTGCTGGGGAGGAAAAAAGAGTCTAGGTACTAAGTTGGTTATTTGCTAAATGGTGGCTCAAAATAACAGATATATAATGGAATGAGAAGATAAGATTTGATCGATATATTGGGCAGGTAGAGTTTGAAGTTCCTTTGAAATCATCAACAATAAAATGTATAGTAGTCACTGTGGTGGTTAACTTTACGTGTCAACTTGATTCGGCCAAGGGATGTCAAGGTAGCCAGTAAAACAGAAATAATGTGTCTGAGAGGGTATTTCTTGAAGAGATTAACATTTAATTCGGTAGACTGAGTAATGCAAAGTGTGGGTGAGCATCATCTAATCCATTGAGCCACCAAATAGAACAAAGGTGAAAGAAGGGGAAATTTACTCTTTGCTTGAGCTGGGACATCAATCTTCTCCTGCCCTCAAACATTGGCACTCCCAGTTCTTGGGCATTTGGACTCAGACTGGGACGTAAACCATTGGCTTTCTTGGGCCTCCAACTCATAGATAGCAGGCTGTGGGCCCTCTTTATAATCGCATGAGCCAATTCCTCATAATGAATCTCTTTCCATATACTGATATATATCCTATTGGCTCTGTTTCTCTGGAGAACCCTGGCTAATACAATCATTATTTTGATAGCCTTCATAGTATTTGTTATTTGAGAGTAAAGAGCTTAGTATTTTTTGAGAAATTTATTTATGAATTACAAAGTAAAGGTATACAATGGAGAATGACATTTGAGTTACCATTAATGCATTGATAGCAGTTGGACTCATGGAAGTAGTTGAGATTACTAGATTCCAAGAGATTCCAATTTTTAAGCATTGGACTCAGATAAATTTGATTATTCCAGATTTCTGTGAATACTGAGAATTCCTTAGGTTATAGCTCACTTCATTCATGACAGTTTTAAAATCATTAATATAACAAATGCTTGGTTTTATTTATTTATTTTATACTTTAGCAAGGCAGCTAATTGTATTAAAGATCGCCTTGGAAATCTTATAGTCTTATATAGAATTACTGGTTGGTCCTATCAGTTATACATGTAAGGGTTAGGAAACATCCATTTTCTCAGATTAAAATATAATCTAGTGATGCGAGCAAACATACATTTGATGATAAATAATCAAAAAAATTTTTTCTAAATGATAAAAAATCAAGTGGGAAGAATGGCTTTGTTTCACATTTTTGTAAATCTCTTTCATGTCTGACTTAATAGAAAATGGCTGGGTTCTCATATCTACTTGAACACTCAATCTGTTGTGACGTCATGTGTCATATAGCCTCTGGAAAACTACCCTGTAAACTAGTGAGATAATGAGAGTAAAAGGCAAAATAATATTATTGCAAAACTCACTTTTATTTTATGGTTTCCAATAAAAGATCTGAGGATCACCAGAAATCCCCAGACCATACTTTGGTAGCTGCTGATACAGTTGAATTACTAATGCAAGCAACACTAATGTCTATCCTACTGGATTACATAGCCAGTCAATCCCTTTCAGATTTTAAATATGGCTTTTCTACTTATATGAGATTACAGGTACACAGGGACTTTTGTTTTGTGGAATGCAGAAAATTTATCTCTGCCTTCCAGGAAGAATTTGTGACTATTTGCAAGAGTGCCCAAGACCTTCAGGAAGAGGAGAAACTGAAACTCTAGTGTTCTTTATCTACATAAGGATACCTGCTGAGGTACACTAGAGTGGACTTGAAGGGTCCTGACCTAGGCTTTGTAACAAGGAAGAGCAAATATCCACTAAACAATATGATCTTGAGGAAGAGGGAATACTAAAATCCTAACTTAAATATGTAAGTATGTGTGGGGGAAGGGCCAGCCCCTTTGGAGCTGTGTTTGGGACTGGATGACTCTCAGAGTTCCACTACGTGGGCATAATAATAATGTGTGTGTGTGTGTGTGTGTGTGTGTGTGTGTGTGTGTGTGTGTGTGTTTATTTTAAATGATTGAGCAAGTTGATATGAAAAAAGAGGATAATAATATTTGAGACTGAAGCTTGTGACACCCTGTTGTGTCCTTGGACCAGCAAAAGTGGTACCGAATGGTAGACAGGCATACATGGCACTGCATGGGGTATGTTTCAACCCACAGTGCCATAGTATTGGAAGAAACAAATATATCGTATTCAGCATATCTGGCAGGTGTTTGTAAACAGGTCACCTCCTTCACCCTCAACTTTATCCGTCCTTCACCACTCTCACTTTCAACTAGGAAAACCAGATTCCTGGATAATTGCTTTTGAAAAGTGATTGTTAGCTTCATGACAGATATACTGGGACTCATGGTAGATAGGGCTTAAAAATCCCTCTAAATAATCCTAGGTCACGGTGTATACCTCATATAATTCCAAGGCAAATTGAATGATTTAGAAATAAATTTAAAGCAAAATTTGGGGGAGAGTTTTCAATAATTGAAATTTAGGAATTATTTATGTTTATATTGTAAAATGATTATATGCAGTCTGTTATTTTTATGACAGAAATATAGAATGTATCTCATTTAATAAAAACCATTATAAAATAATTTTGTGAAATATATTAATTACACAGACACTAAATTTTATTGTGAGGCTTAGGGAAGCAAAACAATACTGTGTATTTATATTTGATGACTTTTAATTCCAGTTACCTAACTTTGAACACCATAATTCATTGCGATAATACTAATATATGTAGAGGCCCCCTCTCCTGTATCCCTGAAAATTACAATTTGGTGTGAGTAGATAGGTTTTGGCTGTAAACAATAAAAATTTCAGTGAAATCAGTCTGTGGCCCAGAGGAAAAAAATGTAGAGAGGATGGTGTGTTTATGTTGGATAAGGATATCATAAAACACGTGGAAGTATTTATCAGAAGCCACATAAATCTCAGTAGTCAAGGGGTTTCTTGATTTGAAGAGTCTAAATGTTATATTTTTAATATTGATTTCTATAACTATGTATATAATATATTCATGCCTATATATAATCTATACCTACATACATAATACATATCTATCCATATATATAAATGTTGTCTATGTAGATATAGATATAAGACATATAACATGTTATAAACACACACATGATTATATACAGATACCTTATTCTTAATCTTCATCTTCACTGATTTCTGAATTTAGTAATTATGTATATGTATGATGTCCCGATTGAAGAAAGATCGACCTTCTGCAAATTAATTCAGTACCATAAATGCAGCAGTTTGTGGATTTGTTTTTAAATGATAAAATTTGGATGGATAAAACCCAATTTTACTAGCCTCAGAAGAATCTGAATTGTCAACTCTTCATGGAAGCAGCAGACACTGTCCCCTTTTGGCTGGCCCTTGAGGATAGACTTAACTAATGAAAGAGGCTTATTCTCTCTAGAGATCACAGTTCTATGAACAACATCACACTCTTGTTAATCATGGCAAAGCTAGTGTATGGGACTCAAATACATATATAATTAAGAGCATCTACTAAGTTTAAGGTGCTATAGAAAAAAAGCAAAATGGCAAAGTGCCAATGTATAATTTCTATAGGCTAGTAAAATCAACTTAATGGTCATTGAGAATAAATATCTAGATTTAATGCTCTATGGTCATTATTTTCTTTGAATTTTGTTTTAAAATTAAACATATAATCATGATTAAAAGTTTTGTAAAAAAAACTAAACATTTATAGATTCAGAATTCTCCATTAACAATACACTCACTCAATGCCACTCTTACACCCCGACATAACACTACTAAGAATATAGTGTTTCTATTTATTTGTATCATTAGTTGTACATAAAGAAATAGGATTAGATTATATATTGTTGTTCCACAGCCATTTATTTTTGGCTTAATATGTTTTATTGGTGATCATTTCTCATCATTGTGTACTGAGCTATCTCATTCTTTGTAATGCTGTATTATGGACATACCATCAACTCATAGATATTTACATATATTTTTTGTTTTGCACAAAGAATGCTTCGGTGAATGTCCTTCTACATCTCTCCTTGTACTTTTATATATAAATATTTTACTAGAGTAAATTTCCCAAAGTGGAAATTTTGGATCAGAAAGCCCTGTGAACTCAGATACTTTAGTACTGAAGTCCCTGCTCTTTTCATATCTTCATTTCATAATTTAAGAAAGAAAAGTAGAATAGGCATAATAGGAATGAAGCATTCCCATTTGGAAAACATATAATGTCCTTGGAATACAAACTAAAAATAGATTTACCTCATGTGGAATTTTAAAAACTGAAATTCCTTAGCTTATATTTTAGGTAACTTAAAAATCTCCCTGTAATGTTAATTTCCAAATATTAAATGATCTCACTGACTTTCATTAAAAAAATATAGCTGTTTGATTTTTATTTCAAGTTTTTTTCATTTTTATTTTTGCCTTTAAGGTTTGCAAAATATGTTGAAGTTTCTAATTGTGATTTAAGAGGAAAAAGGGACTTTTAAAGAACAGAGTATGTTTTGGGGGCCAAAGATATTTTTATATAGCAAATAATCATATTTTTAAAGTTTATTCCTTTACTAATTTTGTAAGAACTGAACACCTACTTCTTGCCTTTGGTCAGAACTTTTCCTTGGCTCTGGGGATAGATGTTTAAGTCCCTCTCTTGGATGTGGGGAATCAGTAACAAAAGTGTGTGAAAATTGCTACAATGTCAGCGATTCTGGGCTCATGGGGAATAGGGAAGGTTCACTTAATGGGTCTGGTCTTCCTTATGTTTTGAAGTTTTGGCATTTTTGAGTTAGTTATGTTTATTTTAATACTAACAAGAAAGAGAAAATGATGAAATATAAAAACATACCCCAGATGGCCCCCTCCCCCAGTCCACTTTCTCTCAACCTATTACACATACCTAGAGATCTACTTGAATGTTTGCATCGAGTTAGATTCATATAATACCTTTTTTGTTGAACTTGGACTCAGGACTACTTCCCCATGGCTGCTAATTGGAAAAAGAAAAAAGGTGTTTAGGCACTTTGCATAGCTAAACATGGACGCTGGGCTTATAGAGAAAAGGTGTCTACTCATTGGACCCACAAGTCAATGTTTTAGCAGGATATTTCCCTTCTGAAACGCCTGTATGATGTATCAGTTCTGTGAATTTTGCCTGGAAAGCTTTCTAAGATTTTGATTATTTAACATGCTTCGTTTTCATTTAATGCCTAGGAGTTTGTGGTCTTATCAACAAGGGAAAAGTAAGAGAGATGACAATGTGATTTTCTTCCCCAACTCCCTGCTAAGACAAGTTCCATTTACAGAATGAATGAAAGCTACTGTTGGCAACATTTAGACCAATAAAAAAACCAGCTAAATTTGCTTCTGCTTTAAATTTGGCTTTTTTTGCTTCAATATTCATACTTTATTGTTTCAGCATGTTTTGTGGGGTTTTTTTTTTTTACATTATTTTTATTCCATTAGAATGTGCTTTACCTTATTACTTTGCTCATTCATTCCTTCTCTCTTTAATTCTTTCATCCTTCTATTTAGCCATAGTAAGTATTAACTACTGTGCCAGGAGCAAGAGATCCAAAATGAATGCAACATCATTCTAGCCCTTAAGAGTTCCTATCTCAGTGAAGGAGAAAGACAAATAAATAAAACCCTTTTCCCCATTTCTTTTCTTCTTAATTTTTTCTTAATGTTACTCAGTCTAACCTCATATTTATGCATTTCAGCTCAATGCAGTGAGTCATAAACAAGACATTTTCTACATCCAAGGCTCTATGAATTAAGTTCAGATAAAGTGCACAAATTCCTTGCTATTGCAATCCAAGTGTTGCCTCTGGGTAATTTCAGATCTTCAAGGCTGCTGGAGTCACCCTTTCATTTGGTAGTCAAACTAAGTTCTTAATAAACTGAGCTCCTATTCTTTATTTCATGGTAAGCTCTGTCTCTCTCAATATCTCCAAGGACTTCCATGAGGGCTAAATTTCTCCTGATTACCTTTTACTCTTATTTGTTAACATTGTATATTTTTGAACCTCACTGTGTATCTTGTCTCTCATGGTTTACTGCCGCCCTCTTTTTGTCTTCTCAGAGCCCAATACCTCATTACTCAAAGCACCATCATCACGGAGCTGTTCTATACAACCACCTTTTGCTGAAAGCATAAAAGAACATTGTCTTAAAATTTAATATTCTCCATTGGTACCCCAAAGTTCTGCAGCTGTATGTGTGGAGAGATTTCTCCCTTACTTGCCCTCACATTAGGGACCTTTCCTCATTCTCCTTAGAGACTTTTCCCATTTTCTTTTCTTCAGAATTCAGCTCACTTCCAAGCTTCCCACTGTCAAGCTAACTTCCAATTTCCTACCATATTATTTTGAAGCATACTGATACAACTCTCTCATTCTGGATCATACCTAGTGTCCTTCCTTAATCTTTACAAAAAAAAAAAGGCTACTTAGCTGGTTTTTTAAAGCAAAATAATTGCCTACTTCTGAGATTGTTTCCAGAATGCCAAAGTTTGTTTTCTTTTTTATATTCTTTAATTTTCCTTTTTTTTTTTTTTGGTGTGTTGTATTTGCGTTGAAGCCAGAATTATGTCACAACATACACACAGAAACACACACACGAAGACACAAACATCCCATTACTTAGGAGATAGTAAACAATTTTTATTAAGGTTTAGGAAGATTCTTTTAAGATTCTATAAATGCTTATAATTTAAAAACTACTCCGATTTATTTGATGGTTTATCAATCTTGTGTTCTCAATCTGTTGAATAAAACACCGGGAGGGTAGTTTTCAAACTGTAGTATGCATAGCAATCACCTAGGAAGCTGTTAAATGCAGATTTCTTCTCCCCACACAAGAGAATCTGGGTCTGGTATCTGATACAAAGGTAAAGAATTTGCATTTATGTAACCTCCTCAAGTATATTCTCATGAATGTCATCTTAAGCTCACACTCTTTTTCTAGAAATACGGGTGAATAATTTCAATGTTATGCAAATACACGTTACTTATTCCAGCCACCAAAAGTGGTATCTTAAGACCATTGACCTTTTCCTGACAACAGTAACTTATTAAATAAATATAAACATTAGGTTTTAGTAGTTGTTATTGAGATAATAATGACATTTTAAAAGTATACATAAGACTACAATATATATAATAATGATTTCTAATATTTGCATAGTGCTTTAAATAAAAAAAAAAAACGCTTTAATACGTATCTTTTATTTTTACATCATCCCAAACAATGGGGCTGGTATAAAATTTAAGACAAGTAAATCCTGTAAGTTTTTCAGTTGGTTGAAAGAAGCACTACCAGCAACCAGACTGCTTTAAAGTCATCTTACAGCTTCATTTTAAAACCCAGGTAATATTTTTTGGTTGATTTGAAGCTCTTCAGAAAAAAAGAGGTTAACGTTTTAAAAGTCAGAGGTTTCTGTGCTAGCTTGGGACTTATTCACGAAAATTTGTACAAAAGAGGCAGATTTGGAAAACTGCTATTCCTGTAGTGTTAGTCAAGGCATTGCTTGTGAAAGTGAGACTGAGAAAGTTCAAACTATTTTTGTTAAAGCTTCCTACTCTGTGAAACACACGTGTCCCCTTTCTATCAGTTTAACTTCCACTCATACCTCAGATTTCAGTCTATTGATGTTTTAGCCGAGGTTTCTATGACCCACCTAAATGAAGTATCTTTTTTGATCGTTTTTTTCTTCATCGCTTTTATTATAATTGTAATTAAATAATTTTTGTGTGGTTTATTTAATATACATTGCATCCCTTGTAGTTCGCAAGTTCCTCAAAGGCAGGGATTGTGTTTTTGTTAACTGCTGTTAAATTTAGACTCTAGACCTATGATCTGGTGTAGAGAGGCACCTAATACATATTTGTTGAATGAATGAAGAGTAGAAAATGTTCGATTAGAAAAGATCTCAGTGTTTTATATTGACAAGCGTCGAAGTATACTAGAAAACTGTCTTTGTTGTATGGGAGATGGGCTGCTGAGCTAGGACTGATTTTGAAGGAGAAATGTTGGGAAATTTCACTCAGTTCACTTCATGAATGTAGGTGGAGACAGTTTGAGACTGCAGAGTTAGCTGAAAAAAAATTCTGATTGAGGAACGTTAGAAACATAAAATGAAAACTGCTGTTTATTTTAACTGCCTTATATTCTCTAACTCCTTTATATGTAGAATTAGTGCACTAAAACTTTTGATGCTTAGCCTGGAAGGCTTGAGACCGGATTTTAGAGGGAATCAGAACCAAACATGACTCTCAATCTATAGATAATGTTTTGATTAGATTAAGAAGTGGTATATAAATCAAAGATAACTGATTCTTCCTCCAAAAGATGTCATCTTTTAAGGTATCTAGGGAGTCTTAGTGATACTAAGTGTTTCAGAAGGTAGTTGATTAAAAAAAGAACTATGTTATTTATTTGTGCAAAGGGAAAGCTGAGTGAGAAAAAGCATGCTTCTATCTCACAGTATGTCTGGGAAAGATGATTGTCAAGTCAAAATGTCAAAACGAAGAGAAGCTGGAAGATGCGCATGGAAAAATAAGTTAAAGCCATGAAAGTGACCTGTCTTATAATACTGTTTGGATGCTGTACTAACTGGCACTCTGCATAGAGACTGTTCCATAATTTTGGTGGTTCTTGAAGTCAGGTAGTCACGGTCTTAAGATTTTTTTTTTAGACCTTTTGTAAATCTCTGACATATTTGGTGAGATTTGTTTATCTCTTACATTGAGACTCAACCAGGTAAAAAAGGAGGTGGTTTCAAACTTAGATCTTCTCAGTAGCATAGCTGGGTAGGTATTAGGGAACAGCTTTGGGTTTTTGATATACCCTATAATTTCCAAATAAGGGCCTCCCTCCACTAATGATCTCCAGCTTTTGAACAATTTATTTGTTTAGATATTCAAGGAACAATCTCTTGGTGCTCATTCAGCATGCTAAATCTGAGAGCATTGTCAGACAGCAGTAGGAATCTGCCAGTTTCTTTGAAAGCCTCTGCTACTGACTGCAACAGCACCAGTCAGTCAAACAACTCAGTTTCAGTTTTTCAGGTTTTTAACTTTTCAGTATGTGAACCCAAAATAAATAAATGTTTCAACATACTTTTATTCTATATTTGAGAATTTGGTAGTTAATGCAACAGAACCTCGTGTGCAACTTGTCAGGTTAGTGTCTCAGGTCTCTCACTTTGTATCCTGGCTTTGTGAAAGTGGCTTAAACTTTGTGCTTAATATTTCAGAACTGTAAAGTGTGGTAGTAGAGTTGGAGTTGTTAAAAATACTGATATGAGTTAATTATGTAAATTGCATTTAAGAATGTCTGGTACTAATAAGAACTATGTAGGTGAGAGCTTTTATTATTATTCCACATTAGTAGGTATGCAATCAGATGTTATTGACTGAAAAAATGAAATAAAGAATTGAATTAAAAACACTTGCAACTTGATAACATGATATTCTAACGTTTGGAGTTTTTTTCCACGAGAGGAATTGTTTAATTTGTTCCTTAACTCTGTTTCTCTCTCTTCAGTCTTGTTGCCTACTCTACTCTAGATTTACTCTTTTAAATAAGTTGCCACTTTAAGTTGATATAATTTAAGTGGTAATATAACTCAAAGATTGTGTGTGTGTGTGTGTGTGTTCATACTTCATGATAACCTGAATATTTAATGTCTAGATAGAAATCCACAGTTAATTTTGGATGGCTTCCAAGTTTCCATTAGTGTGAACTGCACCTTATAGTTAGAGATGTAAAACTTGATCTAATACATGAAGATTTCTAGGATCATAAACAATATCTGGAGCCATCATCTACCTTTATTATTTTTTTTCAGTCTTCTGCCCTTTAACATTCTTTTGGAGTGATTTTTATGCTCTCTTCACAGGCAAACAAAACAGTCAATAAATTATTTTCCAAAATGAAGCAAAAGTTTGTACTTAACATAAGCTGAAAAGAGAACTTAGAACATATAACATATGCAACTCTAATTGTTACCTGCACGTCTTTTTTTCACTTGAGTAACATCCCAAGTGAAAGCTCTCAATATGCTTTTATTGTTGTTGTTGTTGTTTTTTTTTTTTTTTTTGTCTACAGGGATCGATGCTTTTAGATTTGGATCAAATTATGTCACGGTTCAGATCACTCTCTCTTTTTTTATTTCTTTTTTTTCCCCTACAGTTTATTGCTTTCGCTTCTTTATTCTTCATCCTGGTTTCAATCACAACTTTTTGCCTGGAGACACATGAAGCTTTCAATATTGTTAAAAACAAGACAGAACCAGTCATCAATGGCACAAGTGTTGTTCTACAATATGAAATTGAAACAGATCCTGCCTTGACGTATGTAGAAGGAGTGTGTGTGGTGTGGTTTACTTTTGAATTTTTAGTCCGTATTGTTTTTTCTCCCAATAAACTTGAATTCATCAAAAACCTCTTGAATATCATTGACTTTGTGGCCATCCTACCTTTCTACTTAGAGGTGGGACTCAGTGGGCTCTCATCCAAAGCTGCTAAAGATGTACTTGGCTTCCTCAGGGTGGTAAGATTTGTGAGGATCCTGAGAATCTTCAAGCTCACCCGCCATTTTGTAGGTCTGAGGGTGCTTGGACACACTCTTCGAGCTAGTACTAATGAATTTTTGCTGCTGATAATCTTCCTGGCTCTGGGAGTTTTGATATTTGCTACTATGATCTACTATGCTGAAAGAGTAGGAGCTCAACCCAACGATCCTTCAGCTAGTGAGCACACACAGTTCAAAAACATTCCTATTGGGTTCTGGTGGGCAGTGGTGACCATGACTACATTGGGCTATGGAGATATGTACCCCCAAACATGGTCAGGGATGCTGGTAGGAGCCTTATGTGCTCTGGCTGGAGTGCTGACAATAGCCATGCCAGTGCCTGTCATCGTCAACAATTTTGGAATGTACTATTCCTTGGCAATGGCGAAGCAGAAACTTCCACGAAAAAGGAAGAAGCATATTCCTCCTGCCCCTCAGGCAAGCTCACCTACTTTTTGCAAGACAGAATTAAATATGGCCTGCAATAGCACGCAGAGTGACACGTGTCTGGGCAAAGACAATCGACTTCTGGAGCATAACAGATCAGGTAAGGCACACTTTCAAATGCATGCCATTAAATACTTTATAGACCAGTATGTCCTTTAGGTAGAAGGCAGCCATTTTCATTTTCAGCAAATATTCAGTTCTAACTCTTACAAAATGTGTTTGTGTAAGGCTCGTAGATCTAGATGGTAGCTTTTCTAAGTGAAATCCAAGTAGAAGTTTGCATAGCTGGTCTATAGAGTTTTCCTGCTTTAGTGGGAATGCCCTTTGCTGATGGTGCCAATATTTTCTTTTGCCTGTTTGTTGCTTTTGTGCCAATGTTTCTTTGTTTCCCTGCACGATGTGATGGTATGATATCGGCCATTTTCCATCCTTCATCCTCAAAATGTTGCTCTCCATAACATTTTGCTTGGTGTGTTTGTCTTAGTTTTATCTCTGCCACATGGGACCATGCATCTCAACCTAATTCACAAGAAGCAGTTACTTAAGAAGAATGGATGTTTACATTTCAAAGGCATAAACATCCAAGAGGTGATGCGGAAAATAGCCCTTTTGATAACAAAAATCTTCCCTAGTAATATTTTGGAGAATTGATTAGATTTTAATTATTCTTAAATTAGTTAGGGTATTCAATATAATCCCCTTGGACTGAGCAAGGTGCTATGTAATATAATCAACTCACCATTATTTTGGGGAGAGATGATCTGCTTTGGTTAATCAATGACAACATTAAATTTTTCTGTGGATTTTCTTTTTTCATGCAGTATATATTGGGCTCTGTTTCCTGCCAGAACTGAATATTGGATGATTTACTGCTTGATATTAGCTGAATCCCTACTCCTCTCTATTGCCATAGATATTCTAGAGTACACTGACTAGCTTGACTGTAAATTAATATTTGATTTGCTAAAGTGACCATCAGTAGTATCATTTATAATCTATTATGTCTGGTACAGATGAAATATTTTGTAGATTAAACGACTCAGTTACCTTAGCCTACTGTGAATATTTAAGATACATGCATTCTCTATAACTTGGGTATATGTAATCTTCTTGTAGAAAAATTATGTATGATAATCCCATGTGAGAAATTTTGCATAATTTAGAAATACTAACAATTAAACAAAGCAAGCAAACAAACAATCAAAAAAAGACAGGCAATATTTTCATAGGTTTCCTCCTTAGCTTCCAGAAGTTTTTATGTAGTAAATGGAAAAAAAAAAATTGTAGCTGGAAGTGAACTGCTTTTTTAAAGATTTTATTCACAGTCCTTATGTTCATTTAGTAGATAATGCTTTAGATTTTGTCAATATATATCTGCAAACTGTTGGGCCAAGAATATGTCTTTGTGAAAGGTGGAGTTTAGTTGGTGTTGCTGGACTCAGAGTACCTGTGCAGAGTCCTTGTGAAAGGCATGAAAAAGGCCTGGGTAAACATTGTTATAACAAACTAGTATCTAGGCTGACAGGATGTGACTGTCTTTGGCAAGCATATAGAAACAAACAGTTGTCTCGAAGGCTTTTGGAGAGGTTGATCGTGTTCCACTGTTATGTTCAAAAATATTTTGTCACTTCAAACTGGAGAACCTGGACCCAAAGTTGTTGAGTTTGGGATTCTTTTTATTAAGATGTTTGGGGAAAATTACTCCCAGAAAATAATAAAAACATGTGTCTTAAAGAGCTGCAAAGACAGATATTTACTTAGGAGTTTTTCCTTAAATAGATTCCACTTTAAAAAAATAAAATGAAAAGATAAAGATTCCTATGAACTGTAACTAGATAACATGTCAAAGATAGTAAGGTGTCAATTTGTGTTCTACTTTATTATCACACTTCTTTGAATTCATATTAGTTTTGTGAAAGTCGATTTCCTATTAGATGGAATCCAAAATGAAATTTAAATTTCCCAAAGAACATTTCTCTCCTTTTCAATACATTCCCACTTTGCTCCATGTAAGTTTTTGTGGTGAGTGATGAAAATCTTTTTCTTATCATGATGTGATTATGGTGTTTTGTATATCGATTGACTGTACTATGGACGTTCGGTGTAAACTCTTTGTACTGTCTCATTTCCTCATCCATCACTGTCTGTCAATGGGCATGGTGCTGTGACCAGTGTTATCAGGTGACGACAGTACAGGAAGTGAGCCGCCATTATCACCCCCAGAAAGGCTCCCCATCAGACGCTCTAGTACCAGAGACAAAAACAGAAGAGGGGAAACGTGTTTCCTACTGACGACAGGTGATTACGCGTGTGCTTCTGATGGAGGGATCAGGAAAGGTAGGCATGCATTTAATCAGATACTCACAGGTGACTTAAAAATTAAGTGCTGCAATATATGGAGTGATGTAAAATGCTCTTTCATCATTTTCTAGGAGAGACTATACGTAGTGCTCTTTCTCATTCCTCATCATATCTTTTCTCATAATAAACATTTTAAAATACATATCATAACAATCTACTTGGTTGTCATATCTGAAAGACATTTCATCTTTCTTTATTATTTTGGTTTCCCATGTGTCTTTGGGAAGAATTGTAATGGAATATTTAAAAGTTAAGTCACTTACCTAATTATTTTACTATAATGTACCCAGCAGTCTTTAAAAGTTATCTTTTTACCTACAACTTATAAAACTCACTAATTGATGCTATACATATATTTGATAAGTAATTGATGATTATAAAATAATAATGAGGCTCTTTTCAAAGAAAAACATTATCCAGTATTTGGGCTTTTTTTTTTTTTGCTGCGGTTTATCTGAGTGTCAGAAAGTTGAAAAGGTCCAAGATCCCTGGTCATGCAGAACAATATACTCAATCATTTGAAAGGCTATTTATGTATTTATAAGATATGTGTACAGAATTTCTCTTCAGAGCAATAATAATAATTTTAAATTTATTACTGTCTTTCAACCCAGACTGATCTGTGCCTGGTGCATAGAAGATACTCAGTAAATATTTGATGAATGGAATAATTGTGTTGGTCAGACATCTTGGTTAAGAAATATAACAATAGTGAAGCTCCAGTCCATCATGTGGTTCAGTTGTCCTAGATTGTGCCACTATGATCATTCTCTAGGTGCTGTTTGTTTTATTTTTGTTTTGAGTAAACTTTACAGATCTCAGAACAAATAAGCTTTTTTTCCTCCTCCTTAAGAAAACAGTTTTGTGACACTTACTATACACCCTTGTTAAAGTGTCAGTATGCTCTTTCATTAGCTCTTACTTCGATGGTTCCAGCTGCTTTATTACCATGGTGATTTTTTCTGTTTATTGGCAGAATAGAGAAAGAACTATAAAAATTTCTTATGCGATGGACTGAATTTAAATAAAAATCCATTCCAAAACTTTCATATTAGTGCAACTGCATTTAAAAAATATTGTGCTTTTTGCTATTCATTGCAGTTTCTCCCTGTTGAATACTTTACCATTTTAAGCCTCAACTATTTATTTTGTGATGCTCTCTCTTTTTGAAATATTTCATTATCTGTGTCGTACTTCTCTTCCATTTCTTCTGAACACTTTATACTGTCCTTTCTGTCTCCACACCTTTAAATCTCACAAGACAAAGGACTCTTCTTTTGTTTCTTAAGTATGTAATATTTTAAATACTCCTTCATATCAATTATTTCCATTTTCTTTATCTGTTCTTTTCATCAAAATGTATTTTAATTATCTGAATAGGTTTGATTGTTTGCCATTTTATATTTAAATATTATGTTAGAACAATTTTTAAATATCTTATGAAGACTATTATTATAGTACTTGAGCAAAATGTACTTACATTAAATAATAATGATAACAATAATATCTGACTAATAATATTTTATGTGACAATATTTTAAGTGAATTACATATCTTAACTCACTATATATGTATATACAGGTACATATATTTGTATTTATATGTAATGTGGTTAAAATTACATACATTTTTGAACATTATTCTATAAAGTACCACATGCAATATTTATACTAAGGTTACATGTTTAAGAACTTAGCTAGAATTTTTTTTCATGTTAAACTGTCAAGAAGGTTACATATGGAAAAAGATTTTGCAAATTATAAAGCACTATGTAAATAGAGTTTTTCTATAAAATGACAGTTTCATGAGCAAAGCAATTAATAAGATATTTAGTTTATATGGAAAAGTTATACATACAACCTTATTTCACAAATACAAATTCTCTTTATTAATGAGAACATCTTTGAAAATTCATCTATGAGCTTTTTATTCTCGGTCGTTTCTCGCCATAACCAACTACTTTTTTCATTCTTGCTTAATTCTTTTGCACCTTTGTGTTTTTTCTCCTAAGTCTGGTAACATTTCTGGTTAACGTCACTTAATCTTCTTAGTGTGTTATCTTGTCATGTCTATCAGAAATTCATTCATTTCTTCTGTTTCCTTTTGTGTAGATTATAGATTTTCTTTTATGTAGATTATAGATTTCTCCTATTATTCCTACTCAGACATTTATTTCTTATATGACCTGTTCTTTTACTTTTCAAATTGGTCTCTTTATTGATTTGATTTTAGAATTCTGAAAATTCTCCCCAATATAGATGAAAAAAAATTATTAGATTCCCACTGAATCGTTTTCTATCTACAAATATAAATATAGTAGAGCATACATTAGGAAAAAATAAAGGATTCCCTAAAATAGTAAACTCCTAATACTTAGAAACTATAATTTTATTTATGCAGTAATTTTTAAGAAATTACATTGCATAAACAAAAACATACCCATTGATAGTACAAGTATTGGCAGTTTTAATATTGCCCCAAATAAGCACATGCTCTTTAGAACTGTGTAAAATGCATGCCATATATTTAGATGTTAGTTCAAACTAGGTCTAATATTATTTTCATGAATAATATTTTCAGCAATTCCATTCAATAAAAGCTTAATTAGGCAAAATTTATTAAATTTTCTCATCAGAAATTAACCTGCAGAATAAAGAATACATTTATATGAATAACATTTTACTAATTAAATTCTTGTTACTAAATTAAAAAGTAAGCTTTTTCAAATGAACACTGTAATTATAGTTATTAAAAAATAAAAGGATTTATAAACAACTCGGATACATTTATGTTAAGAACTATAATTCAGAAAAAGAATTGAACACTTAGAAAGGCAGCCAAGATTTACATATAACTTGCATGATTAGTATAAAATTGTCAAACAGATTTTTATGTTTTTTGGAGGTCCTACAGAGATCGTGAAGATTGTGGGGGTCAAGATGTAAACTTTTATATGGATAATTTTTAAGTATTAACAACCCCTTTGGTTCATGCATATTCACCAGTTTGCTTTTAATCAAACCCAATCAATGTTTACAGTGTAGTTTACATTTTTAAGTTACATAGTCAACCATGATAAATTATTCTTTCAACAATTCCCAAAGTTATATTTCCAATCACTTTACCAAAGGGCAGCAATAACTAGCCCTCCAGGCACATGAAGGTCTCTATATAAGGATAAATTACCTGCAATTCTTCAAAAAGCACTTAAGGCATCTTCCCATTAGCTATTCCATCACTTATCAGAGTAGAATGAAATATATACCACCTCCCACATTTTATAATTCAGAACACTAATAAAATATATTGACAGATAATTCTCTCATTGGCAGAAATTGTCCTAGAGAACTTTACCATAGTTAATGGATGGCATAAATTTTTGTCTACAAAGCCTCAAAGAAGACATCTAGTCTTCTGAATGTTTATATGCGTGTGTGTGAAGAAGGGGTTCCTCTTCAGTCTAGCCTTACTCTCAATAGAGTTATTATTGCAATCCATAACCATATCTGTCCTCGGGGCTTTGAAACAAATAATCACTAAATCACTTACCATTTCTCTTCTTTCAGTGAAAGCAGGGGAGACAGCAGTGGCTTCTTCTCCAGAAATTCTATGAAAATATAGAATTAAAGAAAGAAGTAGTGGAAAGGAACATGAAGAAACACAAAATGCCCACTTTCTTTCTTATACAGTCATCACACACACTGAGGGCTAATGAAAACCCAAGGAGTATAGCATAAGTCAAAGGGAGACAAGAAGTTCACTGGAATTATATCTATTTGCTCAGCTTTGGCTGTCATCAGATAATTTCATTTTCTTGCTCTATAACACCTTTTCAATGCGGCTGTCAGAACATTTCTTTCCTAAGCTGTATTACTACTTTTCCAGTCTATAGATGCCCTGCTTTTAAGACAGTTCACTTCTAACTTTATACTAGGTACTTCCTACTTCATTTAACTGCCTCTAATCTTTTCTAATAAAAAATACTACAATATTTGAATCCTTCCAGAGGTGACCTTGAATGCTTAAGTAGATAAGGCAAACCAGTGAGTTAAAGCTGTGAGGAGGATCTTTTATTCTGTAAGTCTGTGACAATCATGAAAAAAGATTAGAATGCAAGATAATAGAAAGAAAGGTGAATTAAGTTCAAATTGTTCTCAATTCCTTGACAGAGGGGAGTCAGCTGAAAACATCATATCTAATTCAGACTTTAATTTCCTGAAATTATGACTCAATTTATATTTCATTCATTATATTTTTCCTTTACTGTTTTTTATTTAAAGGATTAGAAATGGGCATTCATTCTACATCATCCAGATAATGGTATCAAATGCCATTATTTGAGAATCTTTCTTTTAACTCCATAAAGCTGGAAGATTAAATACTGTAAAAAGACTTGTGCCCTTAAAGTCAAGCACGCTTTATTAGCTTAGTAACTACTAAAAACATGAAAAGAGAAAAAATAGCCCTTTTTTTTTCAGGAATATATTCTGAAATTTAAAAGTATCAGCCAAGTGTATATCTTACTTAAGTTGCTTTGCCTAATTCTTAAAAGAGTTCTGGTATTGTATATGCCAAAATTACATCAATACAAACTTTAATCTGGGAAAGAATAGATTTTAAAGTATTGCAACTATAATTTGTGATAGCTGGTTTACTCTTTTGAGAATGACAGCTATAGTGAGCTTCATTTTTTTTCTTCAGAGTTAAAAATTGTTTCAATATTGAACTCTTTCTAAACAGTTTTTCCTTTGAGCTCAGAAATAGCACTTTTGATTATCCTGCATGGTATTGTTTGTCTGTGTCTATTTTCTGGTTGAATTCAACTGATGTCTGTGCCTTTTTTCATAAAAGGATATGAAAAATCCCGAAGCTTAAACAACATAGCGGGCTTGGCAGGCAATGCTCTGAGGCTCTCTCCAGTAACATCACCCTACAACTCTCCTTGTCCTCTGAGGCGCTCTCGATCTCCCATTCCATCTATCTTGTAAACCAAACTGCATCAGCTGGCTAAATTGTATTAATTCAAGTACTGTTTATCCCATAATGGAAATAATTAAACATAGAGTTACTCCAAGCTCCATTAATCAGTACAAATCTGCATGATATTACTATTTGAAGTCAGAAATGCCATTTGGGTAGCTAATGAATCTTATCTTGGCTTTAAAGATTACCTAAAGTAGTGGTACTACTTCTCCATGTCAATTACCCTGATGTCTTTTTGCAATAAAATACGAATAGTGTCAGATATTGGCCAGTACGCTAATACATAAACATATCTTCAGGGAGTTATATTTAAAACTGTGTGCTTCCAAATGCCAACCACTTCATTGGACCTTCATTTCTGTGACTCTCTAAACCATTCTGAAGATGTCTGGGATCCTATCTTGCTTGCATACAACAGCTCATTTGCATGGACCATCTTGTCTCTTATCACCTGAAAGCAATGTCACAGAATTCGGGGACCGTGGATGGCTTGGGTATGTGTACTTGCATCAAACCATCTTGCTGATATGAAAGCACCGGTCAACTGTTCTGCATGTTGAATTGTGGGGCAGGGAGGGCGAGTTTCTCTTTGACATTTTTTTTTTTATTATTATTCTTTGAAAGAAGTACTTGTTTTACATAGCTTAGTTTCTTGGTTGATTTACTTTTCTTCAAAAATGCTGTACTGGAGTTCTGAATGTCTCTGGTTGTTTGCACACAGATAACTACAAAGAGGTTGTCATTACTGGTTACACGCAAGCTGAGGCCAGATCCCTTACTTAATGGCTTGCGGAAGGCACAAAACATGAGAGAAAGGTAACTGCCAGCCAGGCTTGCATTGTTTAAACAGGAACTGCTGCTTGGTACTAGACTCATTTTTTTTTTTTTTTTTTAAATTCTGGAGTTTGTCATCATTTTTAGGGGCAGAATCCCAAATATCTCCTAAAGCTCTCCTGTCTTTTTTACCTCCTTCCTTTATTTTTATTTCTAATTTTTTCGTGCAAACATCAAAGAGCATTGCCGTTCACAGGAGGCTTTCTTGACCAGCCTTAAATTTCTGACTCACAAGAATATCAGATTTTCAGTCAATGTTTAATCAGGTGCTTTGTCCTGAGTGTTGTTCTGTCTGTCTTAGCTCCCTGTCTTAACTGTATATGTCATCTGTCTTCGTAAAGTACAGAAATTCCTTCATATGGTGTTCATGGCTTTAGAACTGGGTCTTCTCCTCCTCCCCTTGCCTTTTTGGCTACTTGGAACTGCTTTTCTGCTTTGTATATAAATTAACGATGCCCTGTAGGCTCCCTTAGGTAGATGGTATTGTGAACCTTTCTGGTAAACAGGATTTAAGCAGCAGCACGATCACCATTGCCTTTGGTTGGCTGCTGCGGTGTCAGGTTCTACTACCTATCAACCAGCGTTCATCACTACGCTCCAACGAAAGCCCTAGGGAATCTTATTCAGTCCAAGCGGAAAAAGTTCTGTTTATACATCGCTATGAATTCAATAGCAATAGTGTGTCTGGTGTATTGGGCATGTGAAAGGAGAAAAATGCCATAATATATATTGAGGGATAAACAATAGTTCTAAGGCATTCAGTATCCTTGAGATTGTTGATTAATTTCTAATTCTTATGTTTATTTTTTGTTAGGAGGACAATTGTCACTTTTATTCTTGGACATGTAACTTGTATTACTCTATAAAACCAAGTCCTAGAGCATGACCTGCATGTCAGAGATCTTGTGCAGCAATGTGTTTACCCAGACGTACACATCTGATATTTAGAGATTCAGTGACCCTCTTGATAATATCACACATAGAAAGCTATAATTACATACAACTTTATGGTAAAGAAAATTAATATACTGTCTGGTGCTGCTATTATTGACTGCAGTGTTGTACAGAATTTATCATGGATTTTTGACTGCTGAAAAAGGGACAGTGGAATTTGGCCATGCCAAGGACTGTACTGGAAACAGGCTTCTGCTGCTGAATGTGCCCTGATGTGACCAGGTTGCACTGGGAAGGAGTCCCGGCGTCTTCATGAAGCATTTAAAGCTCATAAAAGAACTGTGGCTGGAACTCATCTGGTGCTCCCGTATGAGTGGTTTGCTTATGGACTGGCCAGTGTCCATGAAACAAATGTAAATACCAACATACTTGCATGGGTCAACAGTTTTGGCCATCTCACATCAAAGGAAGCCAAATTCATGATCCACATTTCCGAAGCTTCAAGTGTGGCCCATACCTCTATGGATTGCCCCTCATGGGCCTGCAGTAGATTATGCTGTAAATCATACAAAGTAGTGATATTGACGTAGTATAGATCTATCTTAATTTCCCTTATTTCTTCTTTATTGGTTGGATCCATGAACATTGACTGTATCATTTTCTTATAAACCACTTATATTTGTCATGTTATATTGTGAAATTTTCAGTGCCTATTTATCGAAAATAACCTATTTTTAGTCACATATTTGTTTGGTTCTGGAAAATTGCTATGAGAAAAAAAACTCACCAACATTATTCATAGTTTGTCTTTTGTCATTGTTACCTCGATTATAAATATTACAAAAAATAAAATTCTGGCAATGAGAGTATTTTTTTACTAAATGATCAAGGAGCAATGTCAGTATATAATAGATTATTAATCAAATTATATCCTAAAATGTATATTTTGCATAAAAGAGATATTCTTCAATCAATTACTTTTTTTTGTGAGTTTTGTGACAAACGAAGCTTGTACTTGTCTTTAAAACTATCGTAGTTGAAACTGTATAAGTATTCTTCAACTTGCTTAATCAATATTTCTAGAATCTATTAGTTCCCCTGGGATTCTGAATATAACATATAACCTAATTATAAATTCCTGTATCGTGGACCTTTTGTGAACATTTCAAGGTGCATGTACAACCTTGTTGATAATCATGGAAATGTTACTAACTGAAATGAAGAATAAAAGGCAAATATAAGCTGGGGATAAACTCGAATCCGATCTGATTAAATTATTCACTTTTTTTTCCTTGTCTTTTTGTTTTAGAGTTTTCAACAGGTTTTTCTATTTTTATGCTTCACAGTACCAAACCAGATGCTCAAACGTAATAAAGAATTTGGGAAAAAAGAATTTATAAATATACATAGCTCTATCACTTTCATTCAACTCTCAGGCATGTAGCAGTGTTTTCCTCTTCTAACTGCTTTTTCTGCCTAAATTTTCTTATAATTCTGAGATGGCAAAATTATTAATCATTATGACATCTGATATTTATAAGGCGTTTTCTAACTAATACTGAATTTTTACTTACACTTTCCAACTTAATCATCATAGCAGGTCTGGAAGTAAATTTTTTTTTTTTTTTATTGGTGGTGAATTTAAAGATCAGATAGATAGGCAGAACTGTTCACTTATATTTTTGCCACAGATAATCTTTCCTGACATAATTTCTCAAGGTTTAAATATTTACTGAGCCTCTTGATATAAATGCCTTAACTTCTAAGGATGGCTTCTGTCTCACTTTTGGATAATGGACCTCTGTTTCAGCAGCACACCACACGTAGCAGGCATTCCATTTACATTGTGGGGTTACGTGTAAATTTACCCTGTAACATTCGATGAAACAATCAGGATCAGGGGAAAGCTAAACTAACTCTATTTTGAGGGGATGCTATTTCTCGTTATGGTCTACAAATTAAATAATTCAATTGAATTTGTATTACATGATTTTGTTTTATATTTATTACACTGTCATTCATGTCAAAGTGATGGACCACTGAATATGCGTTTTGAACAATAAGTTCTTCAAAGACTATGGCAATCTCCATCTAGAATTTCAAGACGTGATATGATTTTTTTTTTTTTTTAAATAGACTTTATTTTTTAGAGTGCTTTTAAGTTCACAAGAAAACTGAGCAGGAAGTACAGAGTTTCCATCTACTCCCAACCCCCACACGCAGCCCTCCCTGACTATCTTCATCTTACACCAGTGTAAGATATTTGTTACATCAACGAACCTGCAAAGACATATCACTATCACCCAAAGTTTATAGTTTACATTAGGGCTCACTTTTGGTATTGTACATTCTGTGGATTTTGATAAATATATAACGACATGTATCCAACACTGTAATATCATACAGAATAGTTTCACTGTCCTAAAACTCCTCTGCGCTTCACTTATTCATCCCTTCCTTCCCCTTAATCCTTGGCAGCCACTGATCTTTTTATTGTTTTCACGGTTTTATCTTTTCCAGAATGTCATATAGTTGGAATCATACAGTACGCAGTCTTTTCAAATTGGTTTCTTTCACTGAGTAATATACATTTAAGATTTCTTCATGTCTTTTCATGGACTGATAGCTCTTTTTTTTTTTTTTGGTGCTGAATAATATTCGATTGTCTGGATGTACTGGGGTTGATACAGTCACCTACCAAAAAAACATCTTGGTTGCTTCCAAGTTTTAGCAATCATGAATAAAGTAGGTATAAACATTCATGTGCAGATTTATGCATATGATTAAATGTCAAAATGTCAAAATTAGCATGCATTCAATCACTATAGATTTTATTAATAGTATGCCCTTACTTACCTTAAAGGTTAGTTAGTCACTAGCAGGCTAGTCAAGTAACTTTATTAGGAAGTTGTTTTTTTATTTGGGGATCAAATTGTGAATTGGAGATCAAATTTGTTGTACTATTGTTTATAAAATAGTGTGAATGTATTGTAAACCCATAGAGTTTATATCTTCATTTTTTAGTCTATTTCTTGCAATTAAAAAAAAAATGAGATAAGGATATTTCAGTAACTCAAAATCAAGTAACTTATTTTGGGGGAAAATAAATTTTTTTTTGGAGCGATGTTAAATTTGGTAAACACTTATAATTTTTTCTATAAGCCAAGAAGAAATGTCATTGCACCAAACTGATAAAAATACTTTGGCATTAGTGAAAATTTTGCATTTCTATTAGGAGTAATTAATAGTGACATGAAACAGGTAAAAGTACTACCATATGAAAAGAATTCTTAATATAATTTGAATGTGGCAATTCCTGAAACCTTTCTTTTATCAATAGCTTCAGTGTTTTTACTTCCTTTTGAGATCCTGTAGCAAAGATCTAAAAAGTTATAAAAATCCAATTCTTTCTTAATGGCAAGAGAAGCTATTTTAAAGATAAGCTTAACTCGCTGATCAAAAACAAACAAACAAAAAAACTCTAATCAAACCTGTAACTGTATTGCACAGGATTAAGCATGAAGTTGGTGCTTAAGGACTGATGATATTTCTTTCTTCTTTCCTTTTTTTCCCTTGAGAACTCACATTTCACCAGTAACTCCATCTCTCTAGAAACAAAAGGCCCTAGTTTAAATGCTCTAAGTACTGTTCTCTCTTGTTGCAGTAGCTGTTCCTTATCACACTGGACTCTGGCAGAAAGCTTAAAAGAACTATGGGAATTCTGGCTGCCTGGCTGGCAGAAAGCTCTAAATCTAAGATAATAATGATTAAAAAACACACTCATATACACAGCTGGATATACAGAGACAAAGAAAATACATAAGATGAAGAAGCAAAAACTAAATATTGTCTGAAACAAGGTTATTTAGTGTGAAATAAATAAAAAGACAAGTCAAAGGTAAAGAAATACTTCTATAATTCTACTTCATAGACCATGTTAGAATAAATTCTGCACAAAGGTATCAGATAGTCTTTTCACTGGAGACTTCAAAAGGTTTGCATGGCATAATGAAAGCAGGACAAGAGACCAATTTTTATCTTCCCTAACGATGAATGAATTTAGACAACTTTATTTTAGATGCTCTTTTAAAAAAATTTTCTTTGAGTTTTGACAACTATCCTTTCTTTATGTTTACATTAGTGTAATAGTTAAATGCTTTCAGAATTAAATAATGCCTGTCAAAATATAAAATATTACTCATTATATTTTGATTTGTATAAAATGTATTTGTATAAGTTCTGGGGATCATATTTATTACAAGAGCACAATTAATGACAGTACTACTGAGAACAGATTGCTTTTATTTGTTTGTTTATTTGTTTGTTTATTTATTTATTTGTTTGTTTTTTAGGTGAGACAACCCTTGGTTGACCTCACAGATTGCAAGGACCTTCTCAGTTTACAATTTTCCTTATTTATTTATTTTTATTATTTTTTATGCCTACACCTGGTCTTCCTAGGTGGTCTTCCATCCAAGTGCTAACCAGGCCCGACCCTGCTTAGTTTCTGAGATGTTCAGGGTAGCATGGCCATAGACAAGAGCAGATTGCTTTTAAATGTGAAACTCCTTAACGTCACAAACGAGACTCCTAGGACAAATAACATTATAAGTTTTATTTTCCAAAATTAAATTTTTTATGATTTAGATCTACTTATTTTTTAGAACTGATAATTTTATGCATAATAACCATAACATTGAGAGTCACAATATTAAGATAGAAGAAGATATATGTCTTTAACAGAAGCTTTTCTTAGCATTAAATATCCATGTGGTTTGTTGGACACGTAGAAAAAAGAATCACAGACTTAATACTTAAAAGGCATTCTCTGACATATGTGGTCCACTACAGAGCCACAGGCAGACATTTCCGCAGTCTCACACCATCAAATAATTCTTTACCAAGTTAAGTATGGTTTTTATATTAAATATGGGGTTAAATATTATTTTTAAAAAATTTGAATTACTTATCAGTAGTTATGACCAAGATGCCTTAACATTCGCCTCAGATAGACGAAACTTTAGACTTTTCTTCTTGACTATATACCCCTGACCTCCCTTTTCTTAGAGCACTTACTTTAGAAAACTTTGTAGTATAAATTTTTTTCTCTGCCCCTTGGAAATGTAAGTCTTCTCACAGCTCTTATCAATTTTACACCCATGAATGTCTTTCTCAAGGGCCTGGGAGCTATCCCTTTGAAATGTAATAATCATGAAAGATATTAACTATCCCCATGTGCAGGTGTTTGTGGGAGGTAGCCACCTAACTTCAGTAAAGTGTCATTTAGCAAACACAAATGGCCTTAATCACATTGAACAATCTCTCCCCTAATGTCCTCCAGTGCTTTTCCACTAGCTCATTCTAGTGCCTAAAAACTCCCTGGTTCTGTTTCATCGAAGCTGAGTTCAATCTTTCTTGCCCATTTTAATAGTTTTGAATCCTATTTGCAATAATCTTGAATACAATCTTCCTTGATTGTTTAGTCTGATGCAATCTGTCTTTGATAGTCCCTTGATATTATCATTTGTGGAGCATCACACACACACACGCACACACACACACACACATGCAACAGCTTTGAGGACTTAAAAGAATTGGTTAGGGATGCGGAGGAATTCCAACCACTCTGTTAGTTAATTTAATTTTAAAATAGATTTTTTAGAAGATTTTAATATCATAAAGATTATTCGTGGCTTTCTTTCTTTTTTTGAATCACTTAACTTCCTTCTTAGTTGACTAAATTGACAGGAATACGTAAGCAATCTGATAGGTTGCTGCCATTCATCTCTTCTCATTTTACTGCCAAGGAACTTGATAAAATGATTTAGTTAGGCCTCTTCTTTTTCTGGGCACTGTCCCTTAGAGTCCTCTGGCAGGCATTCGTCACTCCATCTCCACTACCTGGTATACTACCCAGCTCATAGAAGAATCTTAATCTATATTTGTTAAATTGATCTTAGACTGATTTTCCTGAAATTTATATCTCATCATGTTCTCTCCTGATTGTTCATCTCTCAACATCAGAATACAACACAAATTTTATGCTAGCCATTCAAGACATTTTATAATTTGGCTTCTTCTTGCCTGCCTTGAGTCAACTATTCATTCTTTTATTTGGTTCCTTTGTTCAAGATCTCTAGGGCTTCACAAATTGTCTGAAATATAGTAGATACAGTGTTTGTCATTGTCCCTGGATTCCTTGCTGTCCTGCCTCCCCCACCCGCTCACCCCAATAGCACAAGTAGTTAGGCCCTATTGTGTCTTGTAAAAAAAACCTACATAATTTATAGCAAAGAAAATGGCATTTAGAGTCGAATAAATTTGAATTGGAATCTTGTTCTCATCCTTAAGAAACTATGACTTCTATATAATTACTTCTGGCAAGTAATTTAAACTCTAAGTTTTATAGAAACTTGTAAACTAGTGAGAATAATAATACCTACATTATAATTTTGTCATGAGATATGAATGAAAAGCCACATGTAAATACTTAGCACAGTACTGTGTACAGAGATTGTACTCAGTAAATGTAAACTGCTATTATGATTATAATTATATTATTAATTTTTTTCCAAAAAAATTTTATATGGCAACTTATAATTTTTCTTTAGTATTGATTTTCTTTGTGGTAGATATTATTGAACAAAATTTTGGCAACAGTTTCTAAACCCATTTCTGATTGCTTTTAAATATAATAAAATCTTTCAAATTCGTCTTAATGACAATATGAACATGCTTTCAAAGGATTTTCTTATGATTTATGAACTAAGTCTCCAGAGATCAAGATTAAAAAAAAAACCACAATACATAAAAATTAGCAAAATATCTTTGGTAATTTAAAAATTCAATATGATTGGAAAGCCTTAACATTAATTCTGAAGAATATAAAAATATAATATATAATTTCTATTTTATTCTATTTTTATTTGTTTATTCAAGATTCTATTTTAATCACGAAGAGATTCCAGGATCACATAATTTTTTAAACATAATTTTCTGTGTGGTATTGGTGCATTCCTAGTCTACTAATTTAGGAAATTACCAAATTTACAAAAGTACCTTATTTGGTTCTTTCACATTAGAAGGAGTTTCTATTTCGAACTGGTTAAAATAGTGGTTATGATCACATACGTACTTGCTTAACTATTTATCAAAATCCTATGAAAATGGAAAACATACCCTCTGCACCTTGAGAAGGGGGGAGCAGTGGTCTTTGTTAACAATACGGTGACACAAGGAATTGGTCTTTTCTGAGATTAAAATAAACAGATAGGATAATGTTTTTTTAGGAATGTAACTTGGCATATTTTTCTTTGATTTGAGAAGAATAGAGCTGGGAGAAGAGGAAATTTTAATGTTTCTGAAACATATCATTTACTAATTTAAAAATTCACTAATTTTAGAAAATCTATATCATTGTCTAAAATCTGCATTTTAATCTGTGAAAGATTCAATTATTGAAGAAACTGATTAGGCACAAAAAACTAAATATGATATTTATATGTTTATAGATTTCTTCCTTAGAAAATAAATTAATGAACCTTTATTTTTTATTCTTAAGAAAATGACATTTTAAATTCTTTTAGTTCTATATTAGTAAATACAAGATTTCTGTTGAACACCCAAGTGGATATTTAAAGCAGGCAAGTGGATATATATCAGCCTGGAGATTAAGTAAGAGGTCTGGGCTAGAGATTACATTTAGAAGTTTTTAGTATAAAACAGCATTTAAAGCCATCAAAATGGGTGAATAGGCATGTATATATAGGAAAGAGATCTAAGACTAATTTCTAGGGCACTTCCACATTGATACATAGGGAGAGAGTCTTAAGACCAATAAATAAGATTGAAAATGAGAAAACAGTGAGATAGGAGAAAAACTCAAAGAATGCAGGGACCTGAAAATAAAATGAATGAAGGAGGAGGAGATAATCAATTGTGAGAATTGGCCATTGAATTAAGCAATGAAGAGGCCATTGGCAACCTTGACATTTGTGGCGCTATGGATATGAAAACCTGATTAGAATAGATTTAAAATAATGGAGAAGAACTAAAGACAATAAATATAAAAACTATTTTGGGGAACTTTGTTACAAAAGTAAACAGAGAAATAAGGCAATTGCAGATGGGAAAAATGGAGTTGAGAGTAATTTGTTTTTATAAAATGGAAAAAATGACAGTATACTTCTCTTTATCAAGAAAAAATGAGGCAATATTTTTAACTATTTTGCAAATGAGTTCTCCTTATTTCTAGACATAGTAAATATTTTTAAATTCTACTTAACGTGTACATAATACATGGACTCTGGATAGAAGGTGATTTCGAGCAGCTGAAAGAGAGATGAAAACGGAATTATATTCCTAGTGATAAAATCCACTTACAAATTATACTTTGATTGTGTCTGTGATGGTCTTTTATAGGAAAGCTTAAGGTCTGAAATATGGAAATCTGTTCTTTGATAGTTTAACCAACCAAGTATTAGATGTGTCAATCATTGAGTTAATCGATTGGTAGTTAAGACAGACCATGGAATTTAAAATCGATCTTTTGGATGAGTAAATTAAATATTTACCCCAGAGAAGATAGGTCATAATAGTGTAAGTGGGCAAATTAATAAGAAAAAGTATCTAGTATCAGCATCTACTTTCCCCACTCCATTTCTTCCTGTATCTCACCCTTAAGAAGAGGTCTCAGTTTAGGGGTCTAAGGATCTATTTGCCATGAATATGCTTGATTTTTCTAAAGGGAAAGAGAAAAAACAAAGTGCTTGGAGGGAAATATGCACTCTGGGGGAAAAGTGAAATTCCTCAAGATTGGGAAGGAGTCAGGTTTTAAAGTGTTAGCAAGAATAACAGATAACTGTACCCATTTTATCACAATAGTCCAGCGGGGCAGGACTAATTTAGAGTTTCAATTAGAGATGTGTTCAGCTACAAGAAAGAGAATTTTAAAATATCTTAAAGAAATAGGAGTTTATTTTTCAGACATAAAATTTAGTCCATGGGTAGTTTTTATTTGGCATTGTCTCAGCTGTTCAGCAATGTCATTAAAGACACAGGCCCTTGCTGTCTCTCCATTCTGCCAATCTTAGCATGTTGGCTTTTAACCTTTTGCTTTTTTGTTTGGCATCTGTACCTCCAGTTTCATGTTATTGATCCAGGAAGCAGAATGGGGGAGTAGCCATGGCAAAAGCAATACCAATGAACTTTTGATTTTTGCACATTGCCTATACTGAATCACACGGCTAACCCAACTTGCCAAAGAGCCTAGTAAACTGAGTCTTTGGTGTTTATGGTTTCTTAGGTTTGAGGAAGGCAAAAGAAGATAAGTTCGAAGTGGAGGATGAGTCAGGCAGCCTATGGCTTCTGCTGCACATGGCATGTTACTTCCCCTAAGAGAAAATGCCAATTGAAATACAAGCCCACCTTCAGCTGCCAGTGAGAACAAAAGACTGGGAACCTTTCATTTTCTGTACTGCACGAGACCCTGGGGTCTTCATAGAATCTTAGGGACAAAGAAGGAGAAATACCTCGATAATGATTGTAGTTGAATTTCTTGCTACAGTGGCAAAGAAAAACATAGAGATAGATTTAATCTGAGTGCCAAAATATAGTCATGTGATGCTCCTTGTTCCTGATTTATGTGGTGGAATTAAAACCGCATCTGCTATCCAGTTTTATGATATAGTTCTGATACTGACTTTGATAATCTGAAATTGCAACCACAAAACATAACCAATTACTGATCTTTCAATTGATAGTATAGAAATAAAAAAAATCTAAAAACATGTACATAGATATTTAGTTATTCATTGATTTTATTGGCATGCTTTTATCTCCAAATATTTTCAATAAACAAGATTCAGATGAGTAAAAACAGTCCTCTATAACTGTTTACCATTAAAAGCAATAATTAAGAGTTATACAAAGTACCAGAAGCCAGAAAAAATTTAATAATGTCTTTTGTTTATATAGATTATTATACATTTTAAGGCATTTGCCGAAACATTATGCCATTTTCCTTGACATGTCGTTACTTCAGAATTATATGATTCCTATTATAACATACATGATACTGAAACCCTTTTTTATTTTATTTTTTATTTTACAGATTAGAATTTATTTTTATTTTGTATTTCATAAAAATCTCCCCAAACCTTTGCAGTGCCTGGGATCTCTGAAGTTCTTCTTTTTTTTTAAAAAAAAAAAAATTGGATAAATTCGATGTTTGACCTTGCATGTTACTTTGATATAATTATGTATTGTAATATGGTTGCCATTGTAATGATATTTATCACATTACATATTTATAGTATAATATGATTGTATTCAATATATGGTACAGTAGATCTCTGGCTTATTTAGCACTCATTATAGTTTGTACCCTTAAACACCATCAACCTAATTCCTTCACCCACATCCTCTGGTAACCATTGTTTTACTATTTTTTTTTTTTTAAGTTTAACTTTTTTAGATTCTACATATAAGTTATATTATACAGTTCTTGTCTTCCTCTCTGACTTATTTTGTTTAGCATGAAAGATATCTTCTTTTCTCATGGCTGAATAATATTCCATTATATATATAACCACATCTTTTTTTCTCCATTTATCTATTAATGAACATTGGGTTGTTTCTGTATCTTGGCTATTGTGAAAATGCAGTGATAAACATGGTTAAATTATCTTTTGTCTTATTCATTAACAAATAATTATTGATTTTCCAATTATTTTCCTAGGCACAGTTGTTTAACAAACCAGGCAAAGTCTTTGCTCTTATGAAATTTACATTCTAGTAGGGAAAGACAAAGAATACATAAATGAATGCTACCTAGTATATGCCAGATGGTGATAAGAGATATAAAATAAATGAGATCTAGAGATAGGGAATGGATATTATGGGTGTCATATACATAAGGTAGTTAAAGAAGGTTTGGCCCTGGAAGAAATTTGGAACAAGAGTATATCTGGCTGAGAGGACAGAAATGCAGAAACATAATTGGTCTGGTCATGAAGCAGCAAGGAGCCAATGTGGCCAGAACAGAGAGAGCAAGAGAAAGAAAAGTGGGGCATAAGCTGGGGCACAGATCACAGAACAGTATTCAGGCCATAGTAAGAACACTGAAAAGAAACAAAGCCTCAAAATCATGACTTTTTCATCTAATTTGTTGACCTAATTCTTTTCAGGTGATATGAGTACACAGTAAAGCAAAACATGTCAACATGCTTTTATAATACACCTGGGATAAAATTAAATTTCGCAGTAATATGCTTTATAAATATCATGCATATAACTAATGCATGTGTGTGTGTGTGTGTGTGTGTGGTTTTCAAAATGCATGAGTGCATGTACATGGCTGTAAAAATTTTGACTTTTTCATCTTTTGAAGATGAGTCTTTACTACTATAACTTTAGGTTGACTTCTCAGAGACCATGTTAACCTGTTGTGTGGGTAGTGTGGGCACAGCTGCCTACCAATGGTGATTCAGCTCATGTCAAGCCAGTTCTTGCTACTCCTACACCCTATGGTTCAAACACATCTCTCCCACTAGCCTTGCCACAGGCCTGGAAATTAACACATTATTCATCCCCTCGAGTTAAGGCTTTGGAGGTTGCTAATAATTACCTAAATACCCTTTGAAAGGAAGGCAAATTAATTCATTATCTGTTAAAAAAAAAAAAATCCCCTGAAAAGAAAATCTGATGCATGAGAAGCTCAACTTACTAAACAGATAAATTAGATGGTGATTATTTGCATTACAAAAGAATTCACCACAGATTTCCTTTAAAAAGCTAAATCTCCTGTGCATTTAAAATATGATCTGATTTAGTAGAATTAAAAATAAATAAAAACAAAAACAAAACCCCTTCATATCCAATGAGCCGGACAGTCACCTACTAAGACCCTGTGGTACTGGAGCAGAAGTGAGGTTTCATGAGACTATGAATGTTCAAATTTCTGACCATGTAATTTCTATGAAAGTTATACTGAAGGGGATTGCTGAGCAGCTGGAAATCAGAATGAGGGCATCGAAAGTGAAGAAGAAAGTGATTAATTTCTATTACCAATTATACTCAGAATTAACTCTGTTCCCTCTAGTATGGTCTTCCAGAAAAGTATTAAGACTCAGGAAGCAAGAGACCTGAGTCCTTGAGTAAGTTATTTCACCTTTTGTGAGGCTGCAGAATCATACAGGACAATGTACATGAAAGCACTTTCTAAGTGATAAGCAGAAGTATGTTGCAGTGCTTGGCTCATAGTATGTAATAAACAAATGAGACATTAATATATAGGACTAGTGATAATAAAGGCATTTTAATGCAGTGATTTTGACTCAGTCTCACAAAAACAGTAATGTCAAAATATTTTTTAAAATTTTGTGATATTTATGCAAAATCTATCCCCCAAAATTACTCAATCTCTGAGCATCAGATTATTCCTTACCTTTACTGTCATCACTGCAGGACATTCATTAACTTTTTAAAATACTAAGTAATCACTAAGCGATATATGTAATAGTCCTCTGACCTTAAACACATGTCTGAACCTCAGCCTATGATGCTATTTCTCTGAAAATTTTAGAGAAATAGTAACTGGTTAAAAATAGAATTAGTAGACTGTAAAATTCTTACTCCTCTTAAAAAGAATCTATAAAAGAGAATTAAGAGAAAAAGAGACTCAGAGAAGCTAAGTCTAGTCTGGCTTCTCAGGAGATAGGAAAAAACAGTTTGTTACCTCCTTTTTCCAAACCCAACTACAGAGATGCCACAGAGGCAAAGATCATTATCGTATTTGATATAGAAAAATTGAAAATTCTATAGAGACAGAAACTGTCTGGTTTGTGGTGGGAGGAGAAATTGACAGCTAAGTAGGCCATGGATGGAAGGTCTGCTGAGAAGAAAGCTTTTACTGGATAGTCCTTTTTTTTACTCTAGGAAGATCCTTGCCTGCCCTGTTGCAACTGAGAAACAGAAACTATCAGTGCCAACTGGCACTGGTCTGTGACTAAGCGATAAATGTAGAGTAGAGATTAAGCTTTGTTGGAGTGGCAAAAATATAAAAAGAAATATAAACATATCCACCAGCCCTTTCCTCTAACTTCTCCACCTACATTTGAGGGTTAAGTGGTAATCACCATGGGAGAATGCTCTGGAAAAGACCAGAGCTTGCAGTAAGGACAGAATGATTCTGTCAAGCTTGAGTCCAAAAGAGGTACCCTACCACTATTGCAATAATAGTGGTTCTGCCTCCTTCTGTGTCTCTTACACACATACCTTGAGAGACAATGCTCCCTCTACTACAGGTATGTAAAAGCATCAGACAAGTGTAAAAGCTGGAATGGAGACTAAAGGCATTTTGCATAACAAAATGAATATGTTAGAGGTGAAGTTTGGTAATTTTCCTAGATGGTATCAAAAATGATAAGGAAATGGAAAATACAAATCAGAATAGATTTTAAGAATAAAATAAAATTTCCAACATTTGTGGGAATCTCTTTGGGAGATTATTGAGAGATGAAAATATTTATATAGGTGATGACTAGGATGTCTCAGGAATGAAGACAGATTAAATATATCAGACTGAAATGGACTAGAAAATTCCAAACTAAAAATCAAGAGGAAAATTACTAATAACTTCTAGAGAGGAAGAGCAGATCATCTACAAATGAAAAATTATTAAAATGACATTAGATTTTTCATCAGCATGTCTCAATGGAAGACAATAATGGAGTGATAATTTTAAAGTTTTGAAGGAATAGAACTTTGAATCAGTATTAGCCATCTAGTTATTCTATCATTTGAATGTGAGAGTGAAATTACAAGTATACTTAAGTGTAAGTCCTCAAAAAATTTATCATCCAAAGACTCCCTTTCATATTATTCTTGTGCATCAAACACACATATAAACAACAGAAACTGAATGCAAGGATATTACATATGACATTGAAAGAAACACTGAGTAAATAACTAAGAAGATTATCTTTGTCCAAAAATATAAGGATTAAATGTCTTATCTATTTATATATTGATATATCTGTCTATCTACTCACCTATTTACTTACCTACCTTATTTTCTATATAAAATGATAATGTTATGATAAGGGGGTGGGGTGATGGGGGCTGCAAGAAGGCGAGAGGGAATTTAAAATGCAATAAAGCATCTCTTTGTTCTGGAGGAAAATAAAGATATTGCTAAACTGAAGAAATTTATAAAAAAAATACATGTATAAACCTGAGTAGTAGTAAAAAGTTAAGAGTAAACACTAGATAAATAAAATTAGCATGTTTAACTTTCGGATCAGAAAGGGATTATGTAGCTAATGACAGGCATAAGAGAAGAAAAAAGAACTAAAAGGGGTAACAGATAGAAAATATAAAATAAGATGATAGAAATAAATCCTGATATAACAATAATCAACATGAGAGAATTTTTCATACATCAATCAAAAGTTCAAGATTCATTTGAAATAAAAGAACAATACAAATTTGAATATAATGTAAAGAAAAAAGATATTCCAGGCAAATCTTAACCAAAGGGAAACTGGATTAGCAATTTTAATAATAGACACACAAATTTAAATGACTTAAAAAACTTTATGAGACAAATTGTTATGTTTTTTAAAAGGAATAATAGATCTAGAACCCAAGACTTTTCAAGTTCACTCACAGAAATGAACTCTGCTTTCAGCCTCAAAGGAAGCTTCGTAAATTCAAAGAATCAACACCTTAAAAACTATCTTCTTTGATCATAATATAGTAAAATGAAATCAATAAGAAGAGAATAGTTTAAAATCCAATACATTTAGAAACTAAGATATTTACTACTAAATATTTTTGTAAGAAAGAGGATCTCATAAGACAAATTAGAAAATACTTAGAACTTCATGGCATTGAAACACATGTCAAAACCTACACAGAAAAATTCTGCCTAGAGAAAGATTTATAGCTATAAGTACATTTATCACTGAGCAAGAAAGAGTAAAAAAAAAAAAAAAAATCGAGATAATTATTGATTTCAAAAAGTTAATAAAACAGAAAAAATAAACAAATTCAGACAAGAAGATGTTGTGTCCAGAATAACCAGACCCAACTTGAGTGCTCTTAACCAGGAGATAGTTTATTAGCCGGCGGCTGTCCTTGCAAAGGAGCAGCCTCGAAATGCCAAGATACAAGGTTTTTAAGCCTCAAATCCCATTCCTCATTCTGTCTTAAACACAAAGGTCCATCTTTCTCCTATTCACTACCTGTCAACCCACTGGTCAGGTGTGCAAGCGGGAAGTACAGAAACAGAAAGCTTGTGTTAGAATGTTATGTTCCTATGGGTGATTGCCTATGTTCCCATGGACAATAGCCAGTGTTCCCATGGGCGATGGCCAAACAGTAATTTTCAGCTTATATACAATTGATTATTTTTCATGCCACGCAAGCAAGCAGGGTTACACAGGCTAAAATTGGCAGTTAGCGTATGAGCTCATTGTTACAAGTTTCATGATTAACAGAATGTGGTTAGGGGTTCCAGAAACTAGGCCTAAGTTATAGACTTCCTTTGTCCAGTTTCAGGGTTTAATTATTCTTTAACCCTTTCACATTTCAGCAGGCCATTACAGAAGAGATCATTGAAATAGAAAACAGTCAAATTAAAAGTTTAACCAAGCAAAACTTGGCTCATTTGAAAAGATTAAGAAATACACAATCATCAAGTAAAATTGATCAAGAAAAAAATAGAAGGAATTTAAATATCGATAAAATCCAGAATGAAAAAGAAATATCAAACTACAGACAACTGACTGCAAGATAACAAAGAAATTATGAATAATTATATGATAATAAATTTTGAATACTGAACAGAAATGTTTAAATTTTTAAAAAAATATATAAAATGCCACAGATTGTACAGGACAAAATAGAAAACTTGAGTAGACCATTACCTACTACAGAAATCCAAGTGATGATTAGAACCCATCCCACATCCTCAATAACAAGTCACAGACAGCTTGACTTTTATTGATAAATTCTTCAAAACATTTAAGGAACAGGTTATCCATATATATACTATTGTAGAATATGGAAATAGAAATTTTACCACACAGTTTTGTGAAATTAATGTAACATTGATTCCAAATTAGAAAATAAAAAAAGAAGGAAAAAAAAGAATGATAGACTCATTTAAGTTATAACATATGTAAAAGTCAAAAAAGTATTCAAATACTTTATAATGATCAAGTAAACTTTAGTCTAAGAATGCAAAGGTTATTCCACAAAATAAAATTTGTCAACTTGTCACATTAATTGAAGGAGAACTATTATTTCAATAAAATCAGAAAAAAGTCAATAAAATTAATACTTAGTTATGATTTAAAAAAAAAAAAAACTTTCTGGAAGCTACAGATAGAATCTTCCACAGCTTACAAAAAACTGTAGCACCAAACACCTGCAAAAAGTGTAGAGAGCAGTAGTTACTTTCTGTTTAAGATCAAGATGACCAGAGACATATCTTAGCACTCTCACTCTATAAGATTTTATTAAATGTCCTGACCAATTTTATTAAAAAGGAAAAAGAAATAATATGTATAAGAACTGGAAAGAAGGAAAATACTATCATTTTTTACAAACTTTTTGATCAATTCTACGGAACACTATAGAACTAATAAAATAGATTGTAAAGCTGGATAAGAATAAATTTGGCATAATTAACTCATAAGAATCAATAATATCCTTTTATACCACAAATAATCAACTACATATTATAGTAGAATAATCTATTATGCAAATAACAAAAATTAAAAATGATTTAGGAATTAAGCCAAGAATGGATGTAGATATATAAATGCTTTATAGAAAAATTTAAACTCTATTAAAACACACAACAGCACATAAATATATCTGCATCAATATAAATCTAGTCTCAAAGACAAAATCTTACCATGGATAAAATAACTTACTGTAAGCATGTTCATTTTCGACAAATTAGTTTATGATGAAATCTGATCCCAACAGAATTTTTGAAGAATTTAATGTGTATGCTAAAATTTATATAAAAGCATAAAATGTCCTTGAATAACCATGGCAATTTTGAAAATGAAGAACAAAAAAGGGACTCACTCTACAAAAATTAAAATATAGTCCAAAGATACAGTGTGGTATTTATGAAAAAACAGATATACAGACCAAGAGAATAAAATAAAGAACACAGAAACTGACTCCATGTACAGGAAAGATAGACTGTTTAATAGGAAACAGTATTGGAAAAACTGATTTATGGAGTCCATTGAGAAATGGAGAAATAGTTGAACCATTGTTGAATTCCAACTGAATTAAAAACATAGTTTGAAGGGGATAATTCTAAACTAATAACAAAAGTAGTTGACAATCATAATGCAAACATACAATGGATTTTACTACATTAAAATAAAAAAAATTAGTACAAGAGATGACACCTTATCCAAAATTTAACAAACAAATCATTTTTCGAAATGTCACTTTTAAATTCTAAAACGTAGTTTTCAAGGAAATCCGCAAACGCGCGCGCCCGCGCGCCCCAAGGCTTCCATAGTACACCATAGAGTTTCTGTATTAAATATCAGTGATAAAGGGGGTATAATTTTAGGCATGTATTTTTCAAAGGATCATCTTAGCTTTCAAATTGAAGTTTATTCTCAAGTTCCAATATATTTATTCCGAAACAGAACAAAATATGCAGGAAACTGCCTTAAATTAAATGCCAGTTTCTTTGGGAGAATAATATTCACTAAAGAATTAGAGCTTTCGTTTTCCTGACATTAGGGGTAAAAAGGCAGGTATAAACCTAAGGCAAGTGTAAACAAAATCTCTTCTATATTCAAAGTGTGCTAAGTAAAAAGTTCAAGTATATTGGTTTTTATAAAAGGAAGCACCCTCAAATGTAGAATCTAAAGACCTTTATATTTTGAAATTTCAGCTATAGAAAACTCTCAGTGTGAACTGCTGAAGTAATTATAAATCTATTGCTCTTCAAGACACATAACTTAAACTTAAAATAGAATTGAGAAGTAATTTGAACGTAATATGGAATGCATGCTCTAATATTATATTTTGAATCTTTGCTATATAACATCAAAAAGAAAACAGAAAAATTTTAAATAATTATTTCAAAATGTCCATTACATTTTTATTAAATAAAAAAAAAATTTATTTACATAAATTTGAATAGAATGAATACATATTGGTACATTGATGTCCAAAGATCAGGGAGATGAATGACTATTTTCTGCAGATTTTTTCAAGTGTGTGAGAGCTTTAGTTCAGAGGATGGTAAAAATGTATTTTGAATGTTTACTATTTTACAGGCAGTCTTACAGTGCTTTGTTATATCAGTGAACAAAACAGATTAAGACTATCTCCTTTGTGAAGCTGATGCCCTAGATTACTTAACCACTTAAAAACTTTTATGAAGCTAATAAAATTTAAATAAAACTTTCATATAATTTTTTAAAAATTTAAGAAAACAGCAAAGATTAAAAACTCCTTGATTTTCTCTTAAGCACTCATTTATTTATTTATTTGTTTATTTACTTATATTATTTTTTATTATGATGACATTGGTTAACAAAATTCAGTAAGTTTCAGATGTACAATTTAATAGTAAGACTATATATATTGCATTGTGTGTTCACCGCCCATAGTTAGCACTCAGTTTTTTAATACAATTAATTGACAGAACAATCAAAATAACAACTAATGTTCTAAACTGTTGAGTCAAAGAATATAACATAGAGCTTATGTGAAATATTTAAAGACCATATTCTAGGCTTTTTATTCACCATAAGTAGTTTTATATTGTTGGAACATAATTGAACAAAAATAAGACCTTTTTTATTCCATTATTTAGCGATGAGATTTTAAATCCAAATTACTCTTATTTTTCTTCTTTTTCCTTAAATCTGTCTTTGGTTTGGAGACTATGGAAATGCATAGTAGTAAACAAAAGAGAAATTTCCCCAAATTTATAGTTGATTATGTAACCCAGAAGCAAATTTTTTTTGTAACCCTGTGGGCAATATACTATATTTGGCACTAGTAGTCTTTTTCTTCAAGCATGTAAGTTCTCAAAGATTAAATTAATATTCTAGCCATTGAAGTTATTTAAACTTCAAAGGATTTGGGAGCCATTCAATTCTGTAAATGAAATGTAAGGAGTTGCAGTTGTCCTTAAGGTGGATATGAATAACTTTGTTTCTCTGACAATCTATACTTTAGTAGAAAACCTTAGAAAATAATGAAACATCACTTATGTTGTGTGGCATATATGAAGCTTCATGAAAAAAATTAAGGAATCTTGACTACTGCAATAATATGGTATAAAGACAGATAATGTGCTTATTTTCTAAAACTCTTTATTTCAAGTGATGTGGAGTGTTTAATGACTCAGAATGACAAAATTGTGAGCCTTAAATTAGCTCCACTTTTACAAACAGATTATAATGGACATTGTTTTCTGTGGCAGTTCAGATGAGATAATTGGGCATCAAGTATTCCTACTGAAAAGTTTAATTAGGCACAATGGGGGTATTTATAAATAAGTAAAAAGACCTGATTTTTGGGCATTTTACTTTAATCATCAAATTCTGCCACACCTCACTTCCATTCAGTCACAATATTCACACGTGTTTCTCTCTCTCTCTCTCTCTTTCTCTCTCTCTTTCTCTCTCTCTCTCTCTCTCTCTCCACTCTCTCATATTTGTCTATAGTGTTAAGGCTATTTGTAAAATAGCACAATGTTTACTGAAAGTAATTAAAAATGATATTTTATGTTTAAATATTTTTCAGTGTCTATTATTGTAAGTGAATAGCTGTTTTCTGCAAATAGAATAAAGCTAAGATTGTTTATTTGAACTTTTCAGAAGAAAAAAGGGTAAGAAGATATTCAGAATATTTTTGGTAGGCTTTATTGTTTTTGATTCGATCTGAGTTTATTTCATGCTGACTTACCAACATGTTAGACTCTTTCAAGAGCACTAGCTTAGAAGAAAATATCCCCTGAAATATTGTGATATTGTGTTTCTCTTGGATGATCTTTATTTTTATGTTTTTTGATTAATATCAGTCCATGGAGTATATTCCATCTTTGGTTATAGGGATTAATTAATTATTATTAATTGAGTATTGATCTCTCCATTCCTCATGTTTCCTGTAAACTATAGCATACATTTCTTTTTCACAAAAAGGGGATTCTAAAAATACCTGTTTTTAAACTGAATTATCAATATATTAATTCCAAATAGATGTATGAAATTATTCTCTGAGGTACACAAATTGAGTAATCATTTTCATGATAGTCCTTCAAAAAAATCTATTTATATAGCTCTGTTTTCTACTTAAAACATTCTGCTTGAGAATTTAGGGCTTGTGAGTTCAAAGATGTAAAAAGTGATAACTAGTAACATTATCATTGTTAATTTGAAAAGGATGCATGTTTCAAACATTTATTCTTGTCCATAATGCAAGGGTTCTGCCTGTAGATGCTACAGCCTAGCATAAAAACTACAGTTGTGGACAAATATACAACAGGTTCATAAATAATAACCCAATCAATTGGTTGTTCATCAACATAGAAATTACCTTCTCTGGGCACACAAATTTAGTTTTCTACTTTCTCAAAAAGACAAAAAAATAAGAAAACTAAGTAACATTCTAGAGAGATATACACCTCTTTTTTGGAGGACAAACAATTTTCTCATACTTTGGAAGCATCTCTAAGCATATAAACATTGATAGGTTACTCATAACCTTGACATTATCTTAAGAAAAGTAGCTAAGTGCTTGATGACTGTTAAGTTATATTAGGTTGAATGATATAAATTTAAAACTTCATGCTTTATGTGTCTCATAATTTATTTTTCTCTTCTTCAGACTTGTCTTCTCCACCTTTTTAACACTTAATACTAATTAGAAAGGTTTTATGACAAATAATTCAGATTATTATTATTAGAAATTATTAGAAGTTAATGAATTTGGAAATTATATATTTAGAAAAATTAATGATCAATGTCTCTTACAATTAGTTGTATGATATGTAGGAAGAAGAGATATACTTCAAGAGCCGTTTTAAAAAGCAACAACAATAAGGGATATTACAGTCTTAGGATGTATCCTAGATACCAACTTAGGGGCACAAATACAGAATATTCAAATGGATTTAGCTCTGAATCTGGTAAGCAACGAGAGAAGAGAATCTGGAAACAGGGTAAAACAGTCCCACAGAGACAGTCTGGTGAATGTCAGTAACAGAGGTTGAGGAAAATGATTCTTCTCTCCAGTGTTACTGGAAGCCTCCATCATCTCTAATGCTGGGTTTTCAATGTTTCCTTTTTTCTTCAAAATCGTGATATTTCCTTTGAGTAATGAAAAACCCTAACTACTGTGAAGTAAACTAACCAGAGTGGATTTAATAACAATTTAGTCACCAATGTGGATAGAGAATTGGTGCAAGTTCTTGATGAAGATGAGAATTGAGAGTGGATAATTATAGACAAATAAATAAAAGCTTGTATTCGTTTTCTATTACACTGCAACAAATATTCACAAAGGTAGTGTCTTAAAACAACACAGATTTATATTACAGTTCTAGAGGTCAGAAGTTTAAAGTGAGTCTTACAAGGCTAAAATCAAGGTGTTAACAGGGCTGTGTTCCTTCCAGGGTGTCTAGGAGGCAATCTGTTTCTTTGACTTTTTTAGCTTTCAGAGGCCACTTGCATTCCTTGGCTCAAAGTCCCTTCCTCCATCCTCAAAGCAAGCATTGTAGCATCATCAAATATCTCTGACTCTGACCCTCTTCTGTCCTCTTCTTTCACTTTTAAGGACTCTTGCAATCACATTGAGACAATCCAGAATAATCTCTGTATTTTAAAGTCAGGTGATAAGCAACAAAATTCTATTTGCAACCTTAATTTTCCTTTGCCATGTAACATAACATATGTTCAGAGGTTCTTGGGACCTGAAGATTCAGCATTGAAGTATTTACAGAAAAAAATCTGGGTAATCAGTGCCTTAAAAAAAAAAAAATCTACTGTTGAGAAATAAATGAATGACTTAATACACATTGAAAAAAATATCTATTGCATTGTTGTTAAGGATTTTGCTTGGCTTGTCTTCCATGGTTCTTGAAAGTAGTTGACACAGCAGCTCTAGTTCTTTCAGGTGAGTTTCAGGTGAAGAGAAAAGCCTTAGTTTCCATTTTAGAGCTGGATCTCTGAGAATGATTAAGGTTTCAAGTGAATATCAAGACAAAAAAAAAAATCACTGGGTGGAAAATAGGATCTGGAAATAGCAACAGCAGTAGAAGTTGATATGCTCTGGAGAGCATACACCATTAAATTATTCAACATCTTAATTACATTTCCTTTCTCTGTCCAAGAGCCTACTAGGAAATATCTTGTGACTGTCTTTTCTGCTTCCTAATGATCAAAACTGTCAAAATAGATATTTTTCTGTACTACATTTTTTTCTGTGTGTGTGAAAATAGGAGACATGGGTGTAATATCAGCTGTAATATGAAATATCCAAAAGCACTAGATTCTGATGTACAAATATTTGGCACTGAAATTCAAAACTAGGTAAAAGATTCTTTTGGACACTGCTGTCTGATCAAATATGAAATCTGCCTTGTGGTTTGCCCAACAGACATTTTGGTTATACTCTTTAACCACTGCATTTTATTTCTTTAAAATAAAATAAAATAAAATAAAATGAAATAAAACAAAATACTCTCCTTTTAAATTTTTTTCTCATTGATTAGCCAGTTATTCTAATAATTGGACCTTTCAGTCAACGCTTATTGTAATTGTAATGATTTCTTATTGTAATTCTTAAATCTAATTGTTATGTTATCATGACTACATTGAAATTTTACTGTGTACTTCCATGAATGCCAGCTGTTCATCTGCCTGCCTTAAATGCTACCAACTGCATAGCTCTTAGCTCTTTTGCTGTTACTTGCTCCATTTCTACTTTGAAAGACTTTCTAAATTTTGGACACATTGTGTTATCTGTCACTTCATATTTGTCAATTTAACTCACCAAGATTTCACTGGGAGATCTGGAAACAAGAGAATGTAAGATACAATTTCTGTTCTCAAAAATAAACGACGGGATTTATAAAGATATGAAACAGCTAAAATGGTGTTTATATGTGGTTACGTTCCCGAATTTGTGGAATAGGCATTAGGAATGCTACAGAAATTCAGAAAAGGGAACAATTAGTGAAGATTGGAATAGACTAGTAGTGAAGATCTCAATTACTTTATTGGGTTTGAGAGAAATACAGGCCTCAGAAGGATGTAAGAGAAGTGTACTCTGTATGTCAGGGCTATATTTTGGAAAAACAAATGAAATACAAGAAATCCAATAAATATTTAAAGATATGCATGGTCCACAGGAAAAAAGAGCTTTTGGGACCAATATATAAATATGAATGGATGATCTGAATGTTATTCCAACAGCTTGCATGGCAACAAACATTCTTGAAAGTGAACTTAGAGTCAAATTACAACATTAATAAGGCATATATACTCGAGTACCTATATTGCATGGCTTTTGAGAGACAAGTACACATATCATGTTTCATTAAAATGGTTTAATAGAAGAGAGAGGTGAGCATGTGGCTAATTGGAGACTTTATTAAAAGGCCTTCTAATTCAAACTTTAAATAAACTATGCTAGCAAACAAAATATATCTATGGGCCATGATGAGCTGAGTCTGCAACCCTTTCTGGACTATGCATATCTCGAAATTAAGGGATGTGTTTTATGTATGTCAGTGTCTTCCACTTTGGTATAATATTTGAAATATATCAGTGTGGGTTGAATGAATGAATGCATCTCACCTAATAACCAGTCCCTCTTCCGAGCATGGCAGTAAAGCAATTCACTGCTTATGAGAGACTCTTGGTTTCTACTCATATATACAGGCCATTCTGAGGTTACATAATAGCTAATTTTTACTTATTTAGTTTACTTTTTCATAATCTGATGATATAATCAGAGTTGGGATTATTCTTTCCACTTTATAGAAGAAAAAAAATGAAGCCCAGAGGAGTTAAATGAGATGGCCAAGGTTATTTAGCTAAGATGAAAATCTTAAATTAAGTAGCAAAAATGAAATTCAAAACTTTGTGTATTTATGTGTGTGCTTGCCAACTTCTGTCAATAAACCAATTATAAACTAATCAAACCTAAGCTATGTCTTTAGTGCCTTATTATACAACAACATAATGTGACATACAGCATCAGAATTTTCAGAAATTACTAGATGTTTTACTAGAATATTTTCTACTAGCCCCTGAAACTGAAACAGGATTCTATGGAGAAAATGGAATGGCTTTTAGTTTGAGGCTGCATTGTACTACTGTACATCATGTGATTTTTGAGACTTATGAACACTTTCTTCAACAAACTTTATTTTACAAATGGAACAATTAACACACAGGGTGATTTGCTTGCTTAGAATGATTTGTTTAAGGCCAATAAATGGATGAGCAGTGAGACTTATTTTCAAACCCGAATCCCCTGACGTTATATCCAGTGAAAATTCCATTGCCTAGCCCCTTAAAGACACACAGATCTAAGATAGCCAAGAAGACTCAAGAATTCAGAAATCTGTCAAGAATGGAGCTGAGAGTGTCTTAGGGTAAAGCAACCTCTTTTGTGTCCCATTTATTTCAAGGAACATTTTTAGGGATTTAAACACTATCTATTTGCAGAAATGCATTGCCTTTTTCCTTCAAATTTATGATCTATGTCCTCCAAGAATTCAGATCAATATTATGACTGAGTGATTCATCTCCTTATGTCTTATTCACTTATAACTGTCACTTTGCAAAACACTTACCTCATTCCACCTTCCCGATATATTCTAGATACCTCGTGGTATGAATACTGCTAAAAATTCTTTAAAATATCTTTAAATAGAATAGTATAAACCAAAAGCCAGTCTATTTGATTTTCTAAATACCAGGTTGTTTCAATTTATCTAAAAAGTAACAATTTACAAGAGAACAAAGTGAACATGGCTCTAGAAACTGAAAAAATTTTTAAAGTCACTTTTATGATTTCTATTATGATTTTTGTGAGGAAGGTCCTTCAAAAGTCACCTCATTTTTGGAATCTATCAACTACAACTAAAGTTTTTAGGTAGTCATGGTTTGATTGTCTCAGAAGTTGGGGAGGCAGAAATAGTCAAAGCAGAGCCAAATTTAATGGAGAATGACAAAAACCTGGACTTCGTTATATGTATTTGATGAATGAAAATTAAATAAATGATATAAAAAAATACAATAAAAGCAATCATATGGAAACAAAATTAAGGAAAATATTTTAATAAAGACAGATTGTATATTTTAAATAAAAACACAACACTATTTGAGAAGTTGATAAATACCTTGGATAAATGACATTTATTATATTAAATTCATCTGGAACAATTTGTATTAATTTAGCATAAGAGGATTCATAGGAAAATCACTCTGAAAACATTCTTTTTTAAGTGATGATTTTCTTATAGATCACCTAGCAGGGGTTATCTAACTTCTCAGGGCAAACACATCTGTTTTTCTCTAACACATTCATTTTAATACTCATAATGAAATAGAATGTCCGGTATCTAGATTGCACCATCACAGTTTTAATTTCCTTTTTTTTTTTAGTATCGCTGCTCAGCTTGCAATATCAGAGAGTGTATTTTTAAATATCATTATGAAAGAACCACGATATTGAGAACTATAGATGAATTAAACAATATCACTTGAAATGTGCCTTCAGAAACTTTAAACCGCTTTTCTGTTTGTAGACAGGAAAATGTTTTGAAGCCAATCAAGGAGCTGTGGCATTATGTACATTGATTGCAGCTGGGGAAGCTGCCAGATTCAACATCTGCCTCTGATATAAAATGAAAAGGGCAGTTGGTAAATTAAATGATACCAATAAATCTCAATGATAAGATGATGATAGATGTCTCTGAGGAATTCTAAGAAAGGTAGTAATGGACTCGCATTGTAAGTAGAAATTTCAAGTGTTAAATAATAAAACTAGATATGTAGGGTATTTACTGAATTTCTGTGCCTTTAAGAAGAAGATAATACCTGTGCTGGAATTTTTAGCAGCAAATAAAGTTGGAATAGTAAAATTAAACAATAAGGGAAGCAGCCAGGCCCCAGTGAAGAGGTGATTGCATTGTTAGTAGCCTTGAACGAGAGTCCTGATTCAGTCAGCTCCCCAGAGCCTCACAGTCTTGGTGAGCCATGCTGTTTCTCTTCTACTCCTCTTCTCCCTCTTCATACTTTATCTCTGAAGTTTCAGTCTTGGGAGGTACATTTTGATGAGGAGACAGAAAGTACTCATGACTATAACAAGCAGGTATGAAATGTTTCAACATAAAAGAACTTCATGTTCCTGGATCTTAAATATTAATTAACATTAAGAAATTTTTATTGAACATCTATCAGGTAAAGGCAATGTATCATTCTGGAAGAATATTAAAAAAGAAAAGCTACATTTTCAGATAGCACAAAGTCCAGTAGGGGAAAAAGCCAGTCAAACTGGCAATTGCCAAAACATTGGACAACTATTAGAGGAAGGTGCTTCTTGTTCGGAAGCACAGAGGTGGAGCAAAGAAATAATGCCCATCAGCTAGTTAAAGAGATAACTCAAAAGAAGATAAGATACCCAAGTTGGATCTCTGAGGATAGGCGGGCATTGGTCAGGTAGACAACATGGAAAGGTTATTCCAGAAAAAAGGGAACAGCAATATTTACGAAGAAACAAATTGTTAAGTAAGGCTGGAATGAACTATTTGTTATTATGTTTAAACTATAAATTTAGAGGTTAATCATGATAGATGCAGTATATTTTTATCATGGACTGTGATTTTATAATACAAGGCAGGTGACATATGTAACTGAAGTGCTTTGTGAATTGCAGTTGCTCTTCATTTCACCTCAATCCAGTGGTGCCCTGATAAATGTTTAACACTGGTCTCTGAGGTTGGGTGGAGAACCTGACTGACAACATTTGCAGATTTATGTTGTATAAATATTCCCACTTCAGCCAAATTCAAGCTACCAGCATGATTCCACAGAGCTTAAAACTGGGAAGAAATGTGCACACTATTTCTCTTGAACCAGTATCGGCCAGCTCCAGCACAACACTTCCTCAACCCCACCATCACCTTTTGTGTCCCTGAAAAAAGTCTTTTGATCACTTAGGAGTGATGGAAATTGTGATAGGTTAGAGAATATCGCCTTTGTGTAAAGGAAGTGGCTACTAGGAAGCCGCAACTGTAATCATCCAGTGTTGCCAAAACTTCCAATGTTTCAAGAAGTGTAGAATTATACATTTTGTTTGTGAAGTATCTTGAATTGTAATTGTTGATAAATCAACTTTTAAAATACTGTGGGAGCCAATAGTGAATAGATCTAAGAAAATATGTCAATCATATATATCCAGTCTGAAGGTTATGAGTTGGTATGCAATGCAAGCTTCTCTAGATTTCAAGCTCAGAAATGAGTGGTACAATTAGTTGCTTTGGGTATAATTAGATTTCAGTGTCATTAGGTGTGGCTATCTTGGTTTCATGTGGCTTTTCCCTATAGCTTGTCTGGGTTCCAGACAAGCAGGATTTTTGTCTCCATGTTTTCTATATGCCTTTCTGTTCACCTATTCCTTGGGAACTCTGACTTGGCTTAATCTCTTCAGCATTAAGTGTGACAGAGAGGAATGCAAATGCTTGATTGAATATGGCAAATGGAGAATATTCCAGGAGGAACATCAAATAGTCCATAACTAGTCATAAACCGTATTATGAAATTGAATTAAATAATCAAGAACTAACTGTATTTGACCTAGAAAATAAATTATGTGCTGCAGTGGTTTAGGATCCTTTGTTAGGGTCTGTCTCCAAGATCTTTCCCTAGTAGCGGTAAGCAGTTGCTAGGCAACCAACCCAAGTCTATGCCCCTACTAGTAGCTTTCTACATACCAGCTAGAGAAATGAATTACATTACTTTAAAAGACAAGATTTTTTCTTCTTCATCAAGGTATTTGAGACTGTTAACTAAAACTCATGTAACTGCAGTTTTATTTACTTTTCCTGTCTTGGAAATAGCATTCATTCATTCAAGTATGCATGCATTGATGCAACAAACATACATTAATTAGGTGCCTGTTCTACGTCAGGTTCTAGAACATACAGATATTAAAAATATATGTCTCTACCTTAAGGAAGGTCATGATACAGTGGGGGAGATGCTGAGAACACACACACACACATCCCTGCATACTGTATAACAAGTGAATGGAAGAGACAAGAGTAGGTACATCTTATATTATGTGTACCCTCAATTCCTATGGTCATTTTCAGGTCTTTTCTAAGTGCGCCAATGATGATAATAAGATTGTTCTTATTATAGTAATTTAGACGGGTAACTACACCAGTTTCACTTCAGAAATATGAAAGATGTGTCTAAACTTAATCTATGGTCTTCAAATAAATTTTATCTCAAAATAATACATATTATCTGCTAATCTCTTTATTATTCTGCTCTCTTTGATATTTCGGATCCTGGATCCTTTCTTTTAAGAGGCTGAAAATTGGTGTGGGACTTAGAAACGCTAAGAAAACTTCCTCTTCTTTCCGCTTGTTCCACTTGAGTTACAGTAGGGATTTTTTAATGCCCGATGATGTCAGGTTTAAAGGGACGTTATCTCCTGTGTCTGAATCTACACAGCAACACAATAACACAGTAACACAGCAACAACAGGACTGAAAGTTTTAATTGGGCACTGACTTAGAAAATCCAGGATTTTATGTCTCAATAGCTGGGATTATATGTATCAAATGACTCAAATGATGGAGCAAGGGAAATGTCTGAATGATAGGGAGGTTATATTTTCTTTATGCAAAGACTTAAGGCACTCAGAAGATGTGACTCATCTTCGCAATCTTTGGCAATAGCCTGTGTCTCTTGTACCTGCAGATGGTGACACCTTGGTTTTTTACTTTTCCCTGGCTAGATCTGAGGGAACTGAGCTGCTTCCTTCCTGGGTTGCTTTCTTTAATCATTTTCTTTCCATTAACTTCAAGAAAGCTGCGTTCTTTATAGTATTCTTTTATTCCTAGGGAGAAGCATACAAGATCCCACACATACTCCTGACACTTCCATTTCAGGAATAGAAAACCAGAATGCCAGCTGGAGTGTATCCCAGTAATTTTATTTCATATGACCTTTTAAAAAAAGAAATTCCAGAAAGTTTTATGTATGTCCTGGATGATATTTTTAATATTAATTCATCAATTCAATTCTGACACCTACTATACCACTTGTAGCACTTTTGCATGTAATTGAACTATTAAAATTATACTGAAGGATTTTCAAGTTCCACAACGAAGCTCCATAGTATTTGCCACATTAATTCTGGCCTTTCCTACATTGATTTTACACATATGAGCTGATAGCTAGTTACAATATACCAAATCAAAAAGTTTCTTTCATATTTTTACCTTATTTCAGTCTCTCTTTCTGCATCTGTGATCACTTTTCTTAGCCTGCCCATTAACATCTCTTCCTCAATAACGAAATGTCTTCACTCACTTATCTTAATTCGAGTCCATTTCTTTCTTTCCTTCTTCCTTCCTTCCTTCCTTCCTTTCTTCCTTTCTCTCTCTCTCTCTTTCTTTCTTTCTTTCTTTCTTTCTTTTTCTTCTTTTCAAGATGAGATCTTCCTTTCTAAGAACTTTTTTATATTCTTTTTAGAGAATACTTTTAATTACATAACCACTGACAGTATTCATCTCCTGCTTATTTAACGTATTCAAGGAGCTGGTAGCATTGAAAACTAATTTCTCATGAAATCTTGAGCATATATACTAGAGCTAGAGCTAGAGCCTGAAAGGAATTGTTTTAATATAAGAATTCTGTGGGTTCTGGTGGCAAGGGCTAATGATACCAGATAGAGTGTGCCTGTTCTGAAGACTACAGATTGAAATGGAAGAGGTTCCTGCACTTCCACCACCCTCTGTGACCCAACCTTGTTGCCGGGTTGAACAACTTTGCTTTTGAATTGCTCTGTTTTCAGGAATTTTAATTTTGTAATAAGAATTTCCAAGATGCCTATGGCATAAGTAAGAATAAAAATTAAAGTTATAGAGATAGTTAGGTTAGAGTCTGAATTACTGCTTTTACTTGTTTCCCTGGAACCTATAAAACTTTACTGTCTGCTGCAACAGTGAAACGTCAAAAGGAACACTTTGACCCATATGTTAAGCTTTCCAGTCCAGTTCCTTCTGAGCCACATGTTGTTCAATAAAAATGAAACAAACAAACAAAAGTAATCTGCTAGGAGCATTGTTAGCAGTGTAGTGATCTTTCTGCCCTTTCACCTTAGAGAATGTCCTTGGAACACATTAGGTTATATTGTGACATGATACAAACTATATCAACTAGAATTATGATTCATAATTCAATACAGCATACATATACATATATATAATCTATTTACATGATTGAGGTATGTTTCTACAAATATTTATCAATTGGGTCTTCTGTGATGCTTAGTAATATTTTTCTCAATTATTTAAAACAGTGCTCTGTTTATGTTAGCTAATATATTTGTTTTTTAATTGACTTGCAAGTGACAATATTCATTAATCACGTTGCCATGAAATAAGCATTTTTCTTAGGAAAATTGTTAATTTGATTACCACCATTACTCAGTCCCTATAATTTTGCCTTTGCTCTTAGCTGCTTGAAGTTATTTTCCACAGATTATTACCACAATAATTGCTTCCTGTTATTGAAGATCATCATTATTTCAAATTGTAATTATTGTTATTATGAACCACTTTTGAATGTATGTTGAATGTATGTTATTAAATGGTTCAATATTCTAAAATTGCATATTGGGAAAAATTCTGTTAATGTCTTTCAGGAATAGATTCAAATTAATTGTGTAACTGTTTGGCCATGATATATCCATCAGAATAACATATATTAACATATGTAAGTATAATCTCCAATATTTTATGAAATATTTATATTTAATGAAGATGAGCTAAGTACATAAGTAATATAAACACAGATCATGTATTATAAAGAGAGTTCCTTACAACGTATCATGGGATTCAAAGAAAGGGGCTATTTTTGTCAAAGAGAATTAAGAACAGCTCCATGCAAGAAGTCACTTTTGAGACAAACCTCAAATAATGGGTAGGGTTGGGCTGAGCAGAGATAATTAAAAAATGTGGAGTTAGTGAAAATTTCATTCTAGATAGTGAAAGCATCAAGGAGTGCTGAGAAAGTAAAATCAGTATAAAACAATATGGAAGGCAGTCCAGCTTTCTTGAAATCTCTATAATAGCTGGGGAAATAGAAATAACTCTAGAAAGTTAGTTTGAGTTCAGGTCCCCAAAAGTCTTGAATTTTGGCTTTTCAAATTTGCAAGTTAATTCTTGTGTCTTAATTTTTCCTTTTACCTTTCCTCCCATTAAACTATCCATGATGGAATCCATGCAGTCAGTGTTTGCTTGGTATTTCTGATACTGGAGCTTGCAGATTACAAACTGAACACTCTCCTTCCAATGTCTATATAATGATAAACTTTTGTGGTGGATAGGCAAAATGACAAGTGTTTCATTATCTTCTAAATAAATTATGAGACAAGAAATCAAAGTCTTATTTTTTTACCTGCCTACATATTTCCCATTTTTGGCACTCTTAATTCTTTTGTGTAGATCTGATTTTCTACATGGAATCATTTTCCTTCAGCCAGACTTCCCTTAGCATATTTTGTAGCACAGGTGCACTAGCAATAAATTCTCTCACATTTGTTTTTCTGAAAATTTCTTTATATCACCTTCAGTTCTTAAATATACTTTTGCTGGGTATTAAATTTTAATTTAACATGTGTTTTCTTTCAGCATTATAAACATATATTATTTTCTTCTGGTCTGCATTGTTTCTGAAAGTAGTAGATAGAATTCTAATCCTTGTTTCTCTGAACGTCAAATTTTCATTGTTTCTTCAAATATTTTTACTCCCTCTCATTCTGTAATTCCAACCATATTACTTTAAACTGCTTGATATTGTTATATATGTCAATTAGGCTCTGTTAATTTTTTAAGACTTTTTTCTCTATGTTTAAGTTTTGATAATCTTTAATTTTTCTACAGTGTCTGATCTGACATTAAATCAATCCAGTAATTTTTTTTCCTAAATATTGCATTTTCCACCTTTAGAACTTTCATTTGGTTCTTCTTGATATATTCTGCATCTCATTATATTTACATTTTTTTAAGTCCTTAAGTATATTTGTAATAGTTTTCTTGAAGTCCTGTTCTGTTACTTCTACCATCTTTGTCACTTCTGAGTTTTTTTCTACTGACTGATTGTTCTCCTGGTTATTGATCACATTTTCTTGCTTTTTGGTATGTCTAATAAGGTTCTAGTGAATGCTAGATACTGTAAATATTAAGTTGTTTAATGTCTGGATTTGATTGTTTTTCTTTGAAGAGATTTTAATCTTTGTTAAGACGCATATAGAAGAGCCAAAACTCTTAACACCTTAGCCTTTTTACTAAATCATGGCCTTTTGTGGACTCTAATAAATTCTTGTATGCTCAATAAATTCCTCCACTCTGGCTGGTTGGAATTTGAATATCTCTTGTCCTGTGAGAGCTTTGGGAATTGTTCAGTTTACAACTCCATGGTACTTCTTTGCTGAGCCTTGGTGACCTTTAAACTTGGGCATGCACATCTTAGTGTTCATTCAAAGACTTAAGGCAATCCCTGTTCAAATTTCTGAAGCTCTTTCTCTGTGTATTTCCCTCTCTTCCATTACATTTTTGGCATACTAGTTGCCCCAGGCTCCCCAAACTTGATTCTCTGTCTCCTAAATTCAGTGATACAACTATGCTCTGCTTGGATTCCCTCTGTATTCATTGTAGTCTGGAATGTGGTTCTAGGCAGAAACACAAGATCATCACTTATTTTTATCTCAAGGATAAGATCTGTATTTTTTCCAATGTCTGTTCCTGTATTTTGTCCATATTCCTAGTTGTCAATGGCAAGGCAATTTTCCCATCATAATTAGAATTGCAAGACCTGCTTTATTTTTTATTTAAAAAATTTTGTATATTATTGTCTTTATATGGTTGGATAAAAAATGTGAGGCTTTATGGAAGTATTTATCTTTGGAAGGTTCTTTACTTGATAGCAGATCAAACATAAGTTCATACTATTATTTTGGCATAAAATGTTTCCGAATCAAGAGGTAATTTGCTCTCTTCAACACTATGAATAAGAAAACTGCCATTCCCATTGAAACTGTTTCCATGACTTAAGGATAGGATTTATATAATGAACTCATTCCCCTCACTAAGGATACCTATATGAAAGTCATTATCCTGAAACTAAGAATTGAAGAAGAGAATGCTGAGTTAACAGAATTGAAAAAAATTAGAACCATTTTCATTATTTCTTTCCATATAATGACACACTAAATACCTATACTTTAAGTAAAGTTTTTAAAGATTGTTTATTTACCGAAACATGCTTTTTTACTAAGGAGTATTGGAATTGGGTGATTGAAAAATCTTCGTTTGCCCATAGAATTCTACAACCCTAGGTGAGGAAAAAAAAAATTCATCTTTTGTTGTAGCCTGAGAGGAATCTTATACTGGCATCTATTTCCTAGAAAAGAAATAAAAATTATGAAAGTCAGTTAGAATGTATGATAACTCTGTGATAATTAATTACCCAACGGTGAAGAAAATGTTGACAATTTTCAAAATTAGCTAATAAAAATTCTTTGGGATTTTTTTATGTTTTTTTTTTTATAGTTTGCTCAAATTATAAAGAACTTTTAAATGATCTCATAACTAGTTTATGTAAACTTTTATCTAAAGATGAAAGTTTAATCTGGTTAAACTCTCTCATTGATTTATTAAAGATTTTTTCTAGTTTGAATTTTAGATTTATACTGAGATCTTTATTGCCACTGATCAAACATCTAAGAAATATTTATTGTTTTGTCTAAACACTTAATACAGAACAGTGATTCCAAATTAGTGAGTGAAGAGATATATAAATTGTTCTTCCTTGTAATGGTAGCTTTTTCCCTCCTGCCCTCTTAAAAATAGAATATAGATAATGCAGAACTTTTCCATTTAGAATCTAAAGATTACTAAATCAATACGCAGTATGCAACAGAGAATGACGTTAGTGTCACACTTCTTTGGGGTGAGATTTTGTTGAATAAATTTGTGCCAGGACTTCAGAATTAAGGCTGGTTAGACTTGAAAGAAAAACATTACATTATATAACATGGTTTTCTATTAGTAGTAACAGTTTTAGGTTTATCAGAAAAGAAAATAAAACTGATTCATAAAAACCCTAAGACTGTTACTGCCGTTTGGCAGTTAGTTTTTGGAAGAATTGCTTTTTGCATTCTTATGTTAGGCAACTGTATCATTAGGTAACTATATCATTTTTATTTTTGCAAGAATTTTTGGAAGGTGGGCCTGAGTTAAGAGCCCTTGCTGCAGGCTTCAGCACAGCTATAATTTATAAGGCATTTGCCAAGCATCATGTCTATGGCCTGGATCTGTCATAAAATGAGTGCCTGACAAAATCTGACTACTTTCTGACATGTCCAGCATACATTTTAAGCAAACAACCATTCTCAGTTTGTTCTGAATAGGGACCAAACCATGCTTAAATAATATAATGGGACATTGCATTGTAAGAGGCAGCAATGGGCAGAAGGACCTAGACCCAGATATAGGCATATTTAAGATTTTTCGTAGAAGAATTCCCATTATACAAAGCTCCCTTGGTTATGACCTTTTATAAATACATACTTCATTGGCCTCTGTGCTTTACTCAGTGTGGAATCGAGCCTAGAATTCTGTACTACTTAGCAAAAATTATTTTAGTATGGAGTTCTTGAAATATTATTAAAAATGAGAATTTTGATCTTAAAGCAAACAAAGGTGATTAATATTTTATGAGTTTACACATAATTGGTTATAGTTACTCTCCACACACCTTTAAAAAACACATTCTGCCTCTTTGCACTAGAGAGTAAGCTTCTTGAGGAAAAGGATCATTTCTTATTTGTTTTATAATTATAGCACCTAGCACTGTCTGTCAAATGCTTCAATGATTTTTTATAAATAAATATTACATGAAGAAAAGCTTGAATCCTTTTAGTAGTAAGAACTGTGACTGCTTTCACCATGAGATGAGAGTCCTGGGATTATTATAAGATAATATTTATTTTTATGCTTTATCTGAAGGTTCCGTAATAACTTCTTTTGGGAACCTGATCAAAGATGATTATATCCCATTCTCATAAACTCATTCTTTTTTACCTCTTGAAACTCCTCCTCTACTCTCATCCATCCCAAGCCCTCTTAAAGTGCCTCAGGCACCTTGGTCCCTAGTGAAATGTTTTCCCTTCATTCTTTAGTCTCATCACAGAATACACCATTGCTTCTTGCTATAAATAAAATGTGCTGGTTTCCAGAATACATGACACTTCTGGCCATATCAGGTCAAGGCTGCTCACTCTACTAACACCCACTCAATAAAGAAACTGCAGGTAAGATGGTATTCTCCTAACTCATATTTTATATTTCCAATTGATCACTCACCTATCTTTTAATGAACCTTACTCTAATTATCTATGGAACACTTTATCATCCCCTTTGATTATCATCTATTGTGGTCATATCTGTCACACCTACCTCCATCCTTTCTCCCCTCATAGGTCTAATTTCGTATGTTACTTTAATATCATTTTGTATGTCCCGCCAAAATTCCTTTACTTCCTCAACTACAGTGAATCCCATCTTGATTTTATTTTAAGTAATCATGCCATGGACACACTGTACTATATGACCTATCAAAACATTTAGAGTAATCTTGTATCTTAAACTTTATGTATTTATTTTATTTAGATCTGCTACTTCATCAAGACTTATAATCACTGTACTCCATTTTCTAACAATTTATCAGCCTCTTTGTTGTCATTTCCTTACTTGGAATTGTCCAGTAACTTCCTATTATATTTAAAAGAACAATCCATTTTCTTATATTGGCCTGTAAGATCTTGTATGATCTAGTCACTTCCTAACTTTCTAATTTTATTCCCGTCTGCTTACCACCAGGTTCTTCACTCTAGCCTCATTGGTTATGTTTCTAATTCTCTAGGACAGAAAATTCACTCCTATTTCAGAACCTTTCGTAACTGTTTTTCCATCAAGCTACAAGACCCTCTACTTGGATTTTAACGTGACTACTTTCCTTTTTTCAGTGAGATCTCAACTTAAATGCTGCCTCATGAGACCTCTATAAATGAAGCAGCCTTCCTCTTCCAAGCCTCATTGTCCCTGATTGTCCTCTACCACATTACTCATTTCCTCATAAAACTAACATTTAAAAAATATATATTATCTCTCCATGTTTAATGCCATTCTCTTCTCAGAGCAAAGACCTTTTCTGCCTTGTTCATTGCTATATACTCAGTGCTTTGAAGGCCTTCAGTAAAGATTTATTAAGCGATTGGCAGACACACAAACCATAAGTTAAACTCCTAGAGGATAGCAATTTTGTATCTCTCTGGACTCACTAATATCTCTGGCACAAGTGAATAATGACAAATATTGTTTGGAAGAATAAATCTTCAAACAAAGGAATGAAAATGGCAAATAAACATATAAAATCTAAACTCTTAATCAGATAAACATAAATTTAGAAAAAATTGCATTACCACTGTTGTATATCAGAATGGCAAAACTAAAACAAAAATATTCTATACTGATCCTAAGTTGTATAGAAAGACCTCACAATATTAGTCCAGTGTATTCTACTTCTAGGAATCATCCTTAGCTTTCAAAGATGTTTGTCCAAATATTCATCATAACACTATTGGTATAGTAAGTAATTGGAAACAACCTTTGTGTCTACAGCAGGAAATTGGATAATATATTTCTAAGATGGACTAATAAGAGTTATTTCAAATGACAGAAATATATACATCAAGATGTTTTCTCTTGTCCAGAGTAAGAGAAAGATTCTTCTTTCTTCTGTTAAATATATTCTATTCGATGAGATGTTATTTTTAGTTCAAATAAAAATCCTACCTCTTCACACTGAGAAAAATTTTACTAAGCTCCTGGCAGCCTGTGGTTCTGTGTTAGGAGGTATAGAAAGAGATATTATAGATTCTCATAACAAAGAATCTAAGATGGGGGGGTTTAAAGATTTTTTTGACATCATGGAACATTTAAATGATAAAAAAACAAGTCAATCTCAAAAATATAATATATCTTTCATGGGATTTTGATAAACAGCAATGGTATATTCAATATGTGCCATCGTAGGATAAAGATGAGTATGTAGTGTAACGATAGAAGAGAGCAGAACTAAATTAAGATCTATTGTCCTCACAGAAAATAACCCGCAATTCCACTGATTACCCATCCGCAATATCCTATGCAGCTGTGTTTTTCTTCCTCCATGTTTTCTAATTGTGAGACTCAAGTTTCTAAAGAGGTTTCTGCAGACTTAGTCAATCATTTACTTCTAAAAAGGGAGTCATAGCTTATGGCAGAGATCACCTTGAGGTCTTGGTATGTAAGTATCTGAAGGGAACACCTGTCCTCCCAAGTAAAAATTCAGGGATTTTGCAGATGATACTTTTTAAACTATGGATGTGGGGAGCTATTATTTTGTATAAGTAATATGTTTAACTGCTCACCTAGAACTAGTGAACTAAGGTGAACGAAGACCTGTGGGCCAAATCTATCTTGTTCACCATATCCTTTTGTAAATAAGGTTTTATTGTAACATTGCTACACCCATTCCTGTATTTTCTGCTCTTAGCTGTGACCGAATTCAGTAGTTGCAACAGACCATATGGCCCACGGAGCCTAAAATATTTACCATCTGGCCCCGTAAAGAAAAAAAGTTCAGTCTACGGCCATGCCACCCTGAACAAGCCCGATCCCGTCTGATCTTGGAAGCTAAGCAGAGTCGGGCCTGGTTAGATGGGAGACCACCTAGGAAGACCAGGTGCTATAGCCATGAAAAATAAAAAGAAAATAAGGGATTGTAAGCTGACAAGATCCTTGCAATCTATGAGGTCAACCAAGGATTGCCTCACCTAAAAAAAAAAAAAGTTCATAGATCCTTAGCCTAGAGCATTCTTTTCATACACATTCTAAATTAACAAAAGAATTGTTTAAGATATTTTCTATAGTGTATTGTTGTTATTAATCATTAAACACCATATTAAAACAATAAAATTTTATTAGCAAAATTCCTCTTTTGTAAGTAGAAAACAGTGAATGAAGTCTTCATATCCCCTCAACTGTAGTTTCTTCTATTTCTATTAATCTTCTAATATTCTATTGAATATCATAAACCACATAAGATACATTCTTAATGAATCCCTTACTGACATGAAATTCTGAAATCATAACTAAAGTCACGTTTTATTTGGAAATGGGTTATAATTATTTTATATTGGTGTCATATAAATCTAGAACCCTACAGGTTATATTCCTTAAATAAATATCTGGTGCCTTAGATTTTCCCATTAGGATATATGTGAAACAAAGCCATTAATGCAATTAGTGAGCAGATCATTTAATTGTACTTAGTTTAGAAGAGTTCATTATATTTGGACATTTTTAATCAGATCATGATTTTTTTCTTAGACTAGTTGTCTTTAAATAGAAAATAGAAAAACATTTTAAATATTACGAATATAAATCTGGATAAAAGTTATGAGGAAAAATTTAGCCAGTGCTTATGCAGAACTGAACCATTTCCCTCTTAAAAAGTAGGCTAAATCCCATTCAATTAATATTTCTTAGTAACCACCTCCCCCTGTGATACACACACACACACACACACACACACACACACGCACGACAATTCAGCAAAATAAATTCTATGAGTTTCTGAGGCAGTGCAGTTTGTAATAAGAATCATTGTTTTGTCAGTATAGACCAGTGCTTAAGGACAGTTCTCATACTTAAGAAACATTAAGCTGATCCATAATAGAGCTATACTAACTTGAAGAATGCAAGAAAGACAGAGCTGGTGGGAGTTAATCAACCCTTCACCCAATACTACAATTGTCTCACTCATCTATCTAAAAAGCAACCAAATAGCTTCTGTCACTGCTAGTGACAGAAAATTCAGTTTCTCTAACAGAAAACATATATTTTTTAAATGCTATATGTGACAACCAGTTAACATCGATTGCTCTTATTAAGTTGGTTCTTAACTGACGTTCTCTTTTTAAGCCATTTTATTCAGTTCTTAGACTTAAATACCTCAAGGCATAATATCAATACTTTGCAAATATTATCACCTTAAATTTTCACAATAATTTCATAAAATTAGCATTCCTTTTCATTGATAAGAAAACCAAGGCATTGTACATATGAATAAATTATCTTCTTTTTTTTCCCATAGACTCTTTCTATCTAGAATATGTATAAAAACATCTCTTATTCTCTTTTCCTTTTCAGATCCTAGTCATCCTTTAAGGCTCAGAGTTCAAGCCTCTGCAGTGTTGAAACATTATGTTATGCTGTATTAATTCCTCCTTACTTTGAACTTCTAAAGACTTACAGTTTGTACTAAACAGATCAGCACTGAATCAGAAATGATTATTTTCTAATTGCTTCAGTATAGTAGTCTAGTTTCTCCAAGAACATAACAAACATTTTACTTACTAATAAATTACTTTATTTTATTATTACCTTAAATGTATTTTGCAATTTGATGGCACAATTGCCACATTTTAAGACTATGTATTTCAAATGGTTTTAGCTAGCAATTGGAGAGCTGCCTGTGATTCAGTCTCTTTTTGTTACAGTATCTATGTTTATGTATCTTTGTTTTCCATTTTTGTTTCCAATCAGATATTTGGTCTTCCTCTTGCTTTTCATGGGTAAGTTACAGGGACATACCATTTTTCTCCTCAATGCCAAGGAGAAAGTATAATGATTGAGTTTTGTTTTATATTGCCAAGGGAAACAATTGTGTGCAATGTGAAAAAGAGATGCATTCCTTGTACTAGTAAATGGAGTTGGCATTTAATAACTAATCATAGTATTATATTTGTGACATCTCATGGCCATAGAAGATATTTCATATGTTTTTCTTGAAGTTATAATTTGTTGTTGCTTAACTTCACTAACATTCAGGGAAAGCAAATCTAAACCATAATAAGATATTATCTCTCACCTATTATCAAAAAAAAAGTCTTTGTGAGGATATAGAAAAATCGGAATATTGCTGGTACTGGTGGAAATGTAAAATGGAGCAGCTACGATGAAATGCAATATAGAGGCTCCTTAAAATTATTAAAATTAGAATTACCATATGAGCTAGCAATCTCATTTTGGGGCATTTATCCAAAAGAATTGGTATCAGGATCTTAAAGCGATATCTTCACTCTCTTCATTGCAACATTATTCATAATAGTTAAAATATAGAAACAACTTAAGAACCCATTAACGGATGAGTGGATAAAGAAAATGTGTTGTATACATATAATAAAATATGAATCGACTTTAAAAAAAAGGAAATTCTGCCTTTTGTGACAATATGAATGGACCTGGAAGACATGATGTCAAATGTCAGTCACAGAAGAGCAATACTGCATGATTGTACTTATATGAGGTATATAAAACAATCAAATTGATAGAAATAGAGAGTAGAATGGCGGTTGCCAGGGAATTGGTGAAGGGGAAAATAGGGAGTTGTTCAATGGGTGTGAAGTGACAGTTATACAAAATGAATCTAGAGATATGCTACAAAACGGTGTCCGTAGTTAATAATACAATGATGTGTACTTAAAATTTAAGAGGTTAAGTCTCATGCTAAGTGTTCTTAGTCCTTTAAAGGTGATGATATACTTATTACTTTGATTTTGGTGATGGTATACAGGTGTATGCTTAATGTCCAAACTTATCAAAATGTATGCATTAAATATGTGCAATTTTTGTATATTTGGTATACCCCAGTAAAACTGAAAAAGGTGTAGATGAATTTACTGTTTTATATTACAGATATTTCTGTTTTTAAATTCCGTCTTAGTAGCGCTGGCAGTACTTGAGTGAACAGTAGGAATGAGGGGACCATTAAAGGCACATTTTTTACTTATGAAAACTAACAATGACAGACCCCACTAAAATAAGTCCCTTTGGACTCAACAGAAAAGCTACTAGGTATAGATGACCTGGTTTCTGAAAATTTGGTTTCAAATAGAAAACACTTTGATTATGTGCAATTCTATATTTTAGACTCAAAATCACATTTCTGTAATTGTAACACAGTCATTTCAGGGCTTTTAGCAATTTTTTCCTTCATTAGCCATCTTGTTTCTGCATCCCAACTAGGTTTTAGTTAAATAAAAGAATGATTTTTTTATATGTTATTTTTTGATATTACTAGACAAGAACTATATTTAAATTTCATAGGATTCAGCACTTAGTGTATTGTGAATGTTTCATAGAATTAGAGGAAACATCTGTCTGGTAATAAAAAGGATTTCCTGGTGATACTCCTAACATGTTACTATCTGACCTCTGTTTGAAAATGTCTATGTTTAATCTATATTTTTTTCTATTAAAGAAGTTTATTACATAATTTAAGTTTGTTACATAATTTAAGGTTATTACAAAATCTCTGTATTATTAATCTGTTTTCATTGTTTAGCCTTTCATTTGTAAAGTAGCAAATGCCTCTCTTCCAAAATCTCAATGACAGCTATACTTTCCACAGATCCCACACAGATTTGGACTAATTAAAAAAAAAAAAACTTTGCAGAATGATAGTGAATCAGAACCTACTCATATGTAAGAATATTTAGTAATATAAATTTTCTTTTCATATTGTTTTTACTTTACCTAAAATTTTCTATATGCCACTGCATCCTGTTTTTTGTTTGTTTGTTTCTGGTTATAGAAGATTATGAACACACACTAAAAATCTTGAGATATAAATATTAGATCATATTAATGGTTCTTTCATGGTTTGGAAATAAATGATACACATTATTCCTAAAGTTTACATTTTATAATTAAATTTTTAATAACAAATAAGAAATTGTCAAGTGAGTTCTATTCTGATACAAAATGTATATATTATGTATATAAGATAATTGGAATTTTATTTGAAAGTTACATTCCGTTTAGGCAAATCTCTTTAGTTACAAATTATTTAAACCAATAGGAATCCACACTATTGAATTTGAAAGTAAAAAACAAAGAAGCAGTCTGAACTTGTTTATACATGATCAAATTATCTATTTATAAAGATGAATACATACTGGAAGAAGAATATTGCAATTTTTATTACCAATCTAGTGAAAATTGAAGATCTTTAACTTGTACTTATGAAAATATGTAGCATATCATCAAGAAATGTATTAGTTTCTACAGTCATAAAATGTCTGGATTAATGCTATTCATGTCTTACTGCCATTTACCAGAAAGTAAAAGCTCTAGGAGTTTGGCCAATTAGTTATTGAGTACTTACTATGTGCAAAGTACCATAATATGTATTTTAAAATATAAAATAAATTTAATTTATTGGATCTCTATTATTTAACTGTAGATATTAAAGTGTAAAAAATATTTGTATTCATTTATACCCCCAGATAGCTCTAATATACGAAGACTACCATAAGAAAGAAAAGAATTGTGCATAAACCAACACAATATATCATACCCAAATAATGATTAGCATGTGTTTTCACAAGTTCCTTCTCTCTTGCCCTTGCTAAATGATGATAAACTTGTGAGGTTCTAAATGTCCCCAAATAAACCCATCCATTACTACTCCACACTCCTTAGAAATGGAGCGTGAAGGATTCTATTTCTGTCTTGATACTGGCATTGACACAGTAAAATTTTACTTTCCTTTTTTTCTCTATCCCAAATCACACATACGTTACCCAAACTACACACATTTACCACAACTACCTCTAATTTAGGGAAAGGAAAGTTGACTATATATAGTCTATTATGTTTCAGCTACTGGTAGGCAATTTATCTGTTTTATCTCATTTAATTGTCAAAACATCTCAGTAAGGTATGTTTACTACAGATGACAAAATTGGATCAGGGAAGAGGAATGAATTACTTAGTTAGCAGATTTGTGACACAGATAGTAAGGTAGTAATGAGTAGAACTTCGCAAGTTTATCATCATTTAGCAAGGGCAAGAGAGAAGAAACTTGTGAAAACACATGTTAATCATTATTTGAGTATGATATATTGTGTTGGTTTATGCACAATTCTTTTCTCTCTTATGGTAGTCTTCGTATATTAGAGCTATCTGGGGGTATAAATGAATACAGATTTTAGTAAAAAATATTTACTAAATCAGGAAGCCTTACTAATAGTGAAATTGGCAAAATAGAGGGAAAGTTGCAGGAGATAAGCTATGGCAGATTGAAGATAGATGCACTTTCTTACACTCCTCCCATCGACACTTAGAGTCTATGTTACTTCCTCTTGAATCTGATTGAGCTCTGTGACTTCTTTGACTAATAGAAGACAGCAGAAAGTTAAGCCTTACCTGTTTCTAGACTCAGGCCTTAAGAGTCTGCTATGCTGTACTTCTTGTCCCTTAAAGTGCTCTCTTTAGGAAAAACTGGTCACAACAGAAGTCTGACTATCTTGAGACCTCCATATCGGTGAGCAATTCCAAAATAGTCATGTGAAGAGGATATATAAAAGGAAACCCATATTGGTTAACTGCCAGTTGTTCTGCCATCCAAGTCCAGATATCAGTTACGAATGCGAAGAAGCCACTCAAAACATTGCAGACCTGGGAGTTGCTGCATAAAAAAGTACTGAAGTCCAAGATGTGAGACTGTCTCAGCCATATCCTGCTATGTGATCTATCCCAGGTGATGTCCAGCCACTATGACACAGAGATAAACCATCTTTACTGTGTATCCTGCCCCGATTTTTGACTCACAGCACTGTGAGCCAGGATGTAGTTTTGGGCACGATTGATTGTGTCCTCCCATCCCCAGCAGTGTAGGAAAATTGTCAATGAAAAATGGGAAAACTGGAAGAGAAAGGCTATCCTATTCCCTTTCTCCTCTCCTTGGGGAAAGGAGAGGAGAAAGGGCTTGAAGTTAAGGGAATAAGATACACATTCTTTAACTGGTGACAGGCCGTTATCCAGATGTGTTTGTCTTGTGTTAGATTATGAGTCTGAACTTTGTAGATGAGAATTTTTATATAAATAGGTAAATTGCCCCAGAAGTATCTATCTAGAATAGCTAACCATTCTCTAGTCTCTTCTCAAACAACTCCTTCTTCATTATAATAGTTGTGTCTATCTAACCAACAGCAACAACTTCAGTTCCTGGTATCTTTTGTCTCTAGTGTTTCAGGGTAAAAAAAAAAAGTCATTTGTGGGGACAAATAAAGCATAAAAATGGAAAATCTCTTGTTGGGTAGGCATCATGGCATGAGTGATTTGGAGCTAGACAGATGCATTCAAATTCAAATGAGGGGAACTTTGAACAAATTTCTGATTTTGGTCTTCTCATATGTAAAGAAATGATAACCTAAATTGCTGAGACACTGTTAGGATTAAATACAATGTCCAATACAAAGGATGCAGCATACAATAAATACCGTAGTAGCTCAGTGTTAATCCATTTCCCTTCTCTTATTCTTTTAGGCTAAATAAACAAGCATCCATTGTGGGCCTGGCTCTGTCTACTTAAGTGAGGAACTCAAGGAGGATTTTAAAATGTCTGGGGAAAAGATGTGCTCTAAGAGTCACTCACAATGATAATTGATATTGTTATGCAGATTAGCCAGACGGATTGCAGAGCTATTCTCTGAGGTGATGCCTAGCAGTTTTGACAAGTAAGCAGGAACTCAGTGCAGACACACACAGCTTTTCCGTATCTATTTAAAAATCAGTATGTGCAGCTAAAGATATGTTTCCCCTTCTTCCCTTTTATAAATAAGATTGAGTACATATAATCTCACTCAGTCTAAATTATGTGATCTTGTCCCATATTTTTATTGTCCTAAGCTTTCTTTTTCCTTTCCTTAAAAAGTATTCTCACTAAGGTAATTTAAATTAATTTAGGATCTTAAAATATATATTTTTAGATTATATATATATTTAGGTTACGATTATATTTAGGTTACAATTAGACTTATTTGGCTGCCAGGGGCAAACACTCACATTAACTTAAATAATGGAAAATTATTTTAATGATCAGTAAAGGAGGCAGAGAATTTAGGAGATGTGAGGGAGACACAGAATGGAAGGGTCAAATAGAGACTGAAACTAGATCCAAAGCTGAGACCTCTGAACCAAGACTTTTTTTTCTTCTACCTTTGACTTAGCAATTTTTCCAATGCTGCTTCTCTTATCCATCTGCTATTGATGCCTCACCCTCAATTCGGTATCTACATAGAGATTCTACTGACTGCCCTGGCCTGTGTCCTCAGAACCTCAGATTACTTATTTTTTCTATTCTACCTCTTAGTCTTTCTCTAGGCAGCCTTTCAATTCAGCTGAAACTGCCAACCGTTTTACTCTTACTTTTTAAATGGCATCAATGAGATTGACTTCTCTCATTGCTATTGTAGAGGTCAACCTGTAAGGCCAGAGCAAGGGCCACATTGGAGTTTAGGAAATGACTGCAATTGGGCCATGAGCTGTAACTTGGAGTGGTGGGCTGGGGCAATTTCTCTTAAAAGAAATGTGTTTATAACAGGCACCATAATTGGCATATTTAACACAGTTTGAGATTTTTAGGGATACTCTTTTCTACTTATTAACCAGGATTATTATTACTTTTTCATTTGTTGAGTCTTCTAGCCACCACATACACTAAGAAAGCTTTTTAGACTTATCATTCCAAGACTAGGATTTTACCAGGTGCTGTCATAGCACATACCAGATAGCCTTGTAATTCCCTGGATGTCTCCTCCTTTGGACTATAAATTAATTGAGGACAGAGATTATATTTATCTCCATTACATGTCTGCCACATGGAAAGTTATTGATATAATTTAATCTTGAATGAGTATAGAAGATAAAACATATTTGATTTGCCCATGTTCATGAAGTAATCATTTAAGAGATATGATCAATTTGCAATGTAATTTTATATGTTTTAAAACCTCAACTCATTATCTGCCATAAAGGATAAGAAACAAAATTAAATATTGTCACTAGGATACCTGTTCTTTATAATCTGTAGTGAATGACTAATATAAATGGCCACTTTAAATGATTATTTAAAGGTGATTAATTTTATGAAACCCTCTCCTACACACTCTTATATATTCAAAACACTTATTCTATTATTTAAAATTGTGGAACTTTTTATTACTGGCTTGTTCTGTCATTTCTCCTAACCAAATATTTGACAGAAAGAAGTTTCCTCAAGCTGGCACATTTTTCCCAGTTCAAAAACATTCCAGTGACATTTTAAGTTAATTTTTATTTTTACCAGTCCAAAATTGTCCTCTTCAATAAGGAAGTTTTATTGCCATGGAAAATTAACTGGGGGTGTCAAGAATAAGAAAACATGTCATACATTTTGCACTTCCTGTCAATGAGCCATTCATTTATTCAGTCATTCATGAGGTTAGTTCACTCTTTTAGAAACAGTTGAGTCCTGATTTACATTTTTTATATATTTAAATGAACTAATTATTGAGGGAGCCAAAGAATGTAAAACTCAGCCCAGTGTAATAGCAAATGTGAAGGCAAAACATGTCAGTTTTTCTTTCTTTAAAACCATCTAGGATTCTTGATATGAATACCCAAGATGCACCGGAACTATTTGTGAAAAACAGAAGTTTCTTCTGCTGCCAAAGGCAGATATTTGTTGCTTTAGTCTACTGTGGGTTTTGTCATTTGTGGGAACTCTGCTATGTCTGAAATCTCCAACCCTGATTTCATCCAACCATGATTAAAATATTCATGAAGTAAACTCTGCTACTCAAAGTGCAGGAAATAAAGAAATAAGATCTGCCAGAAAACATAAATAACACTTTTATTTCTGTCTAAATTCTTAAGAATGATATATTTCTGTGTTGGAGCGCTTGGAAAATAATATCTCATTGACATTACACTAAGTGTTCTTGTTCTGCTGATAATCATGTCATAAATACACCAAGCCTGTTTTCCCCACAAGGGAGGACCTAAATTCTAATTCTTCCACAGAGACATAGCCAGGCTCTGACATCACTGAACTGGACTTGCTTGGGGACAGGGGGAAGTAGCTAACACACAAAAGCCATTTCTTTGCTTTTGCATTCCTTTTTCCGATATCTTTACATCATAATATTAAGAATTATTGCATCAATATATACTTTAAAAATATTGAAAATGCACCTGTTCATAAAATGTTCTCAGAAGAAAAGGCTTTGTCATATTTCTCCAACTAGATTCTCAGGATCTATGACCAGGGGCTCTTATGAAAATTCGTTATCTTACAACCTGTTTCTTAAGCATGATGAGAGCATGCTAAGAATGGATACTCTTTCTCTTTATAACCAATGTAATCCTAATCTTTGCTTTGAGGTGAATTTTACCATCATTCATATTTCCAGTGGATGTGAAATTCCAGGAGGATATTACATGGAAAAATCAAGTTTTCTAAAAATGATAGTAGATTAATTAATTAAAAGATTAATGATAATAACATAATAATAAGTACATCTTTTATGTACTTACTCTGTGCTGGCAGATACTGTTATAAGTGCTTTATAAGCAATAACACATTTTTAGATGAAGAAATAAGGCATAGAGCTGTTAAATAACTTTCCTAAGAAGGGATAAGGCACTTGATGCCAGTGCAAAATTTAAGGATGCCAAAAAGCTCAATAATCAAGATTAATAATATTTTAAGCAATGAGTTGAAAAAAATCTAAATCAAATTAATTCAAAATAAGCAAAATGTCAAAATTTTAAATAAAGACAGGTTTCTATTTATTTGTCTTATGATCCAGTGTTACTGTTAGTTCATTCTCTTAGAAACAGTCCAGTCCTAATTTATATTTTTTGTATATTTAAATGAACTAATTACTGAGAGAACAGCCAGAGAATATAAAACTCAGCCAGGTGTAATAGCAAATGTGAAGACAAAACATGACAGTTTTTCTTTCTTTAAAACCATTAGGATTCTTGACTGTGCAACTGGAGCAGTTGGTTCTATTCACCTACTGTTTCCGAGTAGAAACGATTGTCATGACCTCATTGCCAGGCGTGTTTCTGAGAATTGACAGGGGTATACAAACAGATTTGGCAGTTCAGGAATATATCTCTATCATTTATCTATTATCTATCTATCTATCAATCATCCATCCATCCATCCATCCATCATTTATCATCTATCTACCTATCATCTATCATCTATTGTCTATCTACTTATGTATCTATCATCTATCTGTCTATATACACACATATATACACTCACAAGCTCATATATAGTATATATAAATACATATACATATATGTGTATATATATACATATAAAAACACATGTGTGTGTATATAAAAGCTTGTATTAACTTTCTCCACTTGGTTCAAAATAGGAGAGAATATTTAGATAAGTGTATATAGGACACATTTTCCTTTTGTCTCAGACTTTGGTATGGCTTGGTAAGGACTGTGCCTAAGGTTATACAACGAGTAATTGGCAGCAAAGCTAGGATTTAAACCCAGGTGGTCTGGATTTAAACCCAGAATATTCATTCTAACCTACACACTATCTCTCTATTTATGAGCAAATGTGCACATCATTTTGCTTAAAAACATAGATTTTATTCTAATATCTCAGTCTTCAAGTGAAGAAAACAAGATTGTCTGATGTTTACAAAACTACTGATTATTGAAAACTTCTTTGTAGATATTTGTTACTTGGATATCCTTTGTTGAAATATCACAGCTTGTGTAGTTTTTCTTTTCTCCTTGGACTAGTATATCTTCCCAAACTTAATTTCACTAATTAAAAATTTGTTTAAAGACCAATATTGTAATAACTATATAAGGTATCAGATGGGTATGAGACTTATTGGGGTGATCACTTTGCAAGTTATATAAATGTCTAATCAATATGTTGTATACCTGAAACTAATATAAATTGTATGTTAACTGTAATTTAAAACTAAAAAATACCCTGGATTTTGGGTGGTAATCACACAATAGAATATATAGATATCAAAATATAATGTACACCTGAAAATTATATAATTGTATTAACCAATGTAATCTCAATAAACTTAATTAAAAAATAAAATAAATTATTTTCTGCAAAAAAATAAATAAAATTAAAAAGATATTTTAAAGAAAAATGCATAATTTTTAAAAATTAAAAGTACAGCTGTTATCTGGACATTTTTAATGCTTTACTCATGAAATTAATAATATTCTACCTCAAATAATACAGTAATCATACTACTATATCTACAGCAATTCCTCAAAAAAACACAGCTCCATGTAATATATAAAATGTATTGGTTGAAGCTCATTTATAAGAAATGTTTTAAACAAAATAAATATTGGATAAAAATACATATTAGCAATATGTGGATATCACATGACACCAGTTTTTATTGATGCGACCACTTAGAGCATCATCTCTAAAATACATAGTAGTTGGAGATTTTGTTTCTTCTAAAATTATAAAATTTGGAGTTTTTCCTATTCGTGGCAATGTTTCCTTTTTCTCTCTTGTCTTTACTTTAATCAGTGAAGATTTACTGTATTAATGTTTTTAGTGTTTCATGGATATGTTTCCTTGTTAAAATAACTCAAAAATTAAATACTGCTTTAGCTGAATGAGTTTATGAAAGTGAGTTTTTTTCCTTTTCTAATTTTCATTGAATTTTTAAATAAGTCCTTCCCAGGAACTTTGCATTTATACAAAATTGAACATATATTTACATACATAAAATATTTAATGTTTATTTTCTATTGATTGAACATTTGCTAGCATATGTACTCCCAAAGTTTTATTCTGAATTGCAGGAGTTCTGAGACCTCTTTTTTTCTTTATTTTAACCTGAGAACACTTTCACATTAATTTAAATGGTGATTGTGTGGGGATGGACTTCTCTTAACTGATTATGGAGAGTTTAGAGTCACATATTATTATGAACAAATATAGTACTGGTACATGAATTTGGGCCTGGGCTTTTAATTAATGTCATTCTGATCTGTGAAATACCTATTGTCCCATCCACTAGGAGCTTTGGAGAAGTTGTACCTCCTTCCACTTAATTAGTTGAGAGCTGCACTTGCATATCAATAACTTTATACACTAACAAAAAAAAGAGCAAGAATATCACACCATCTCTTTCTGGATGGTAAGAAAATTTCTCTTATCTCTTTAACTACATCTTTTTTTTGTTCATTTAAATAATTTGTGAGAAGAACCAATGTTTGATATGAACAACCCTTACTTACATAAGGGGCACTCAGGCCACTTTTTAAATACTGTCATTTGCAAATGATTTTTCCTGATAAATTCTCTTTCTATAGTTATGATTATATTTGAGTATGTGCAGAATTGACAACATTACTCTAGAATATTCAGTCTTTCTTTCTATTCTCTAGTTTCTACATTTACATGCATTATTTCTCTTTCTGGCAAAGTACCAGGCTATTTTCAGACATTTCAGTCTCTTTTGTTGTATTCCATCTTTTCCCTTACTTTGGATAGAATGAAAACCTTCCAAAATAGGTTTATGAACCAAAGCTTTTTCCAAACACTGTGTAATCAGCTGACCTATTTCAGATGCAGCCTTCCTTTTCTCTCCACAATATTTTCTGCACTAACCTGTGTATATATTTTCATGCAAAGATATTTATATGCGATGCCCAGTTATTTTTATCACCTTTTTTATAGAAAGCACATATTTTTGGGTGTTATTTAGTTCATTTTCAACTTCTCTTGTGCTATGTTTTTTTTTTTTTAAGTTGAGCAACTTGTTATTTTTCTGAATGTGATCTGTGATTCTTTCATACTTTCGTAAATTTTTTTATGCCAATTTCTTCTCCTAAACATGAGATTCTTCTGGCATGCCTACCACAATGCTCATTAATCATTTCCCAATCCATTTTTCATCACTGGGTTCAGATGACTTTGAGATGTTTACCATTAGACTTATCCCTTTTCTTCTCTGGACTCTCTTGTATTTTGCTGACATTCTAGCATCTCCTAGTGCATAAATATTCTCTTTCTGAATGGCCTCTCTCTTTACAGGATATCACCTAAGGAAAGATATTATACCATCTTGGTATCATTTATAGTATGTAACACAGTTTATATTTTATAATACAACAATTTGTCCACATCAGGAGGAAAAGATGAAGACAATATAAACTGTTAACCAAAAGGTCTAAGAAGACCGCATCTTCGAGTGTTGTATTTCAGAGGGTCAGTGAAGGCAATTTCTTCATAAACCTAGGCTTGAAACCTGGCTGCCTTCATGTAGCACATATATGATAAGTGGTTCTTAAAATTGAAAATGAACTTTTCCATTTGCTAGCCATGTTTCAAATAGCTCTTTCTAAGAAGCACATGTTTTATATTTTATAGAATATGTAGGACATTGTGTTAGCCAAATTTACACAAATTCTGTCATTTACAACACTATTGAATAAGTATAGTAAAGATTTCTAAGGTTAAAGAACAAAATACATATCTTACCTATTCTTAGTTTATATATAAATTTAGTTTCTATTTTAAAAATATTTATTTTACATGTAGGCCTTCTTTTGCAAACAAAATACTAATATTGTGGACAAGTCTCATCTTGAATGCCTGACAGTGAGAAAAAATGTCTCTGACTCATTTATTTGCATTTCATTGAGTAGTAAAATTTCACGAAATTACTTAGATAGAAGATTTTGAGAAAAGCACTCAAAGAGAATTTTTTTAGATAGTTGTATGAGCTCAAACTTGAGGATTGAACTGCACTGCTTCAGAAGAATCTATTAAAACTCACGTTTTATATAAAATCTATGTAAAACTTTTTATGAAAAATATGATTAATTTATAAAACCAGCATTACTGGTGGAATGACTAATGAATAAAATTGAGCAGGCACAACTTAAGGGAAAACTTGAATAAAAATTGTAAGAATAAAAGGGGTCAAATATATGGTGATGGAAGGAATTTTAATTTTGGGTGGTGAACACACAATGCAATATACATATGACATATTATTGAATTATACACTTGAAACCTATATAATTTTATTAACCAATATCGCTCCAATAAAATTAATTTTAAAAAAATGTGAGCAAGGGACTTCTGGTCAAGTTGGTAGATCCTGTGCTTGCCTCCTCTCATGACTACATCAAAATTACAACTAAACTACAGAACACTATCTTTGGGAGTCACCTGAAGTCTGGCTAAACAGAAGTCTTACAACTGGGGACATACATAAGAGACTACTTAGAAACTGGTAGGAGAGGTGGAGATGCAAATTTGGCTAGTTCCACACCTACTTGTGGTGGTTGAGAATTGGGAGGGATATCTTGGCTAAAGAGTTCCCCTGGGAGGAGCGAGGTGTCCAAGCTGAACACTGGGTTCCCCAGCCCAGGGTTCCAGGGCCAAGAAGAGAAGTCCCCACAACCCCTGGCTGTGAAAACCAGTGGATTGTGACTGAGTGAGACAGAAGGCTGCAGAAGTTGCAGATGTTCTCCTTAAAGGGCTTGCACACTTACTGATGACCTCACTTGCTCTGAGCTCCAGTATTGGGGCAGCTACTCAAAAGCACCAGGGACATATGGAGAGGAACTGAATTGTCTGGCTTCAAGGTGAGAGCTAGTGGGGCAGCTTTCTCCCAGACAAAAGTGCAGGCAGAATCCATTGTCTCTTTGTTGAGCTCTCCTTTCTTTCAGTGTGCAGACACTGGCAACCACCATATCTGAGTCTCCATCAACCTGGCTAACACTGGTTGCCCAAGTCTGCTGACTCCCTGAGACCCCATCCCACCCAACTTGCAGGCCCACACAAGCTACTTCCAGTGGCTTTTCCATGCAAATGGCCTATCTTGGCTCCTGCTGCATACTTTCTTAAAATCTCTCAAAGGTTCATAAAACCCAAATAAGCAGCATCTGGCCTCAGTGTGCTCCATACAACTTGCTGAACAGCCCTAATTCTGGCATTAGTAGCAGTTGGCCTCAATTCCTGGCTTGGCTTCTTGAGGCACCTCTAAGCCCAGCACAGGTGGCTGCCATCTGCAGATTGCTTGGTGAATCTTGCCAGGTTGGCCTGGGCAGTGCGCAGGCTTCGAAAGAACTTGGCCTGCAGTGGGAACCCTCCCAGGAAGCTCTGGGGCCAGCATCCCTGCTGGCCAGCTTTGACCCTAGTTGGAGTACTACCTGGGGTAGCATCCGAGGATGACACCCAAAGGACAGAATAGGCAATCACCAGAGCTCCGCTCAAGTGAATCTTGCTCCGTTGGGTGAGCTCCTCAGTGGCCAGTTCTCATAACCAATCAGTCCGAGGGGCAATTCCTCCCACTGACATTCAAATAGCCACCGAGGTTCATCTACAACAGGTGAGCACATACAACCCATCAAGGGACACAGTTGGTGCACCTGGCTCAGGTGACCAGGGAAGACTGTACCACTGGGTCCTAGAGGACACATACTACATAAGGCCACTCTACTAAAACTGGGAGACTTAGGAGTCCTGCCTAATACATAGAAAAAACACAGAGAAACAGCCAAAATGGGGAGACAAAAAACGTATTTCAAATGAAAGAAGAGAACAAAGCTCCAGTTAAAGAACTAAACAAAATGGAGACAAGCCATCTATTAGATGGAAAGTTCAAAACACTGGTTATAAAGATACTCAATAAACTTAGGGGAAAAGTAGGTGAACTCAGAGAAAACTTTAACAAAGAGATAGAAAACATAAAAAAAAAAAAAAGAACCAGTCAGAAATAAAGACTACATTAGAGGAAATCAGCTGTAGACTAGCTGAAGCAAAAGATTGAATCGACAATTTAGAAGATAAGGTAGCAGAAAATACACAATCAGAACAGCAACAAGAAAAAAATCCAAAAAAATAAAAATGGGGCTAGTGTAAGGGCCCTCTGGAACAACATCAAACATATCAATATTCACATCATAGGGGTACTAGGAGAAGAGAGAAAGCAAGGATTTGAAAACCTATTTGAAGAAATAATGAGAAAAAACTTCCCTAACACAATGAAGGAAATAGACATACAAGCCCAAGCAGTGCAGAGAGTCCCAAACAAAATGAACCCAGAGAAACCCGCTACAAGACATATTGTAATTAAAATGCCAAATGTTAAAGACAAAGAGAGAATCTTAAAAGCAGTAAGAGAAAAGCAGTTAGTTACCTATAAGGGAACTCCCAAAGACTATCAGCTGATTTCTCAACAGAAACTTTGTAAGCCAGAAGAAATCGGCATAAAATATTCAAAGTGATGAAAAACAAAAACCTACAAACAAGATCATTTTACCTAGCAAAGCTATCATTTAGACTTGAAGGACAGATAAAGAGCGTCCCAACCAAAAAAAAAAAACAAAAAAAAGCTGAAGGACTCTAGCACCATCAAACAAATATAACAAGAAATGATGGAGAAACTCTTTAAGAAGAAGAAGAAGAAGAAAATGGCAATAACTACAAATGTATCAATAATTACTTCAAATAAAAAAGGATTAAATGCCCCAATCAAAAGATAGGGTAGCTGAATGGATAAGAAAAGAAGTCACTTACATATGCTGTCTACAAGAGACTCACTTCAGATTGAAAGACACACACAGACTGAAAGTAAAGGGATGAGAAAAGATAGTTCATGAAAATAGAAATGAAAAAAAAAAAAATCTGGAGTAGCAATACTTATACCTGACAAAATAGACTTTAAAACAAAGGCTATATATAACAAGAGGTAAAGAAGGACCCAGCAATCCCATTTCTGGGTATTTAATCTGAAGAAACCCAAAATACTAATTTGAAGGGATATGTGCATCCATACGTTCAATGTAGAATTATTTACAATAGCAAAGATATTGGGGCAACCTGGGTATCTAACAAGGGATGAATGCATAAAGAAGAGGGGGTACATATATACAATGAAATATTACTCAGCCTTAAAAAATTTTTTAAAAAAGAATGAAATCTTGTTATCTACAACAACATAGGTAGATCTAGAGGGTATTGTGCTGAGTGGAATAAGTCAGACAGAAAAAGACAAATGCCATATGATTTCACTTACATGTGGAATCTAAAGAGTAAAATAAACAAACAAAAGAGAAACAAATTCATAGATACAGAGAACGTTCTGAGGGTTACCAGATGGGAGGGGGATTTGGGGGAGATAGGTGAAAAGGAGAAAGGATTAAGAAATACAAATTGGTAGTTACAAAATAGTGATGGGAATGTAAGGTATAGCATAAGGAATATAGTCGATAACATTGTAAAGAATATTTACTTAGGCTATTGAGTTGACTTAAGTTTGTATAAACAAGAAACATGGCAATCCAGCTCAAAATCTTTGTTAACTGGTGGGAATCTAATAAAATACTGCTGAAAAGTGCCTCTAGTGAAGATGGCTTACAAACAGCATCTTAGGAGTTTCAGCATCTTCAAATGCCTCCATTTAGCACAGCTTCCCTCTGCAGAAGGGATTTAGATTTAGTCCCAGACCTGTAAGTATAGAAACTAAATTAGACCAGCACAGCAGGGGCTATATATACTCTGTAGAAAAATGAATAATAGGATGGAAGATGAGCTCTGAAGTTTTAGGAAGCACTGAGTCAATATCAATAGGCTATGAGGAAAAGGAAAATCTTCAGCATGTTTTTTCCTCAATTAGAAAATCTGTTTTAGATCTGTTACTCCTTAATGGCAGTAACCTCATAGTCTGTGCCTTCTTTTCTTAACCTTAATAAATTACCCTAGTTCCAATGGATGCAAACATATGTTGTTGACCAATTAATAATTAGGGCAAGAAAAAGCATAAAATTAGAAAGCATGAAATTTTTGCTGTAGATCTAAAATACTAGAAGCTTAAATAGACACAATATTGAGACATTATGGGTATAACCAGTAAAATCAATCTGAATTTGAAACTTTTTGTTCATTCACTGTTCTGAGAACCAAATCCTCAGAATATTTTCCTAAACATTTACAAACCAATGCTTTGTTGCATAATATATACATGTTCACTTGGAGTTGAACACATAAACATAGTAATGGCACCACTAGCCCAGTCTCTACCAGTAGTATCAAGCGACATAATGTGAAATATTTTCCAAAGAGTTTTGTAGCCTAGATTTTTAATGAGGGTCTTAAACAGCCAAGGGAAAATACGGTTTGAGTCTTAAAGGGACAGACCTTTATAGTTAGTATCCTATATTTGTAGCACATTAAACACTGTTTAGGGTATCTCTAAGATACTTTTAGTTTCTTTTAATCTAATACAGAAAATAACACATTGGAACCTCCAATAAAAGTTATATATTTTTTTCAGGGATTCATTGAAATGAATTGGAACATAAATAAATGTATCTCTATACATAAACATGATAGTCTACTTAGAAAACCCCAAAGAATCTACCAAAAAAAACTTCTAGAATTAATTCAAGTGAATTTAGCAAGGTCATAAGTTACAAGATCAGTATATAAACATCAATTGCGTAACTGTATACCAAATAATCGTAATATCGTTTACTACACACAAAAATAAAACACTTAGCACTAATGTCTGAATGTTTTTGCGCCGCCCCACTCCCCGCCCCACCCTGCAACTCATATGTTGAAATCCTTACTCCCAAGGTGATGGCATAGAAGGTAGGGATTTTAGGAGGTGATTAGGTCATGAAGGCAGAATCCTTGTGAATGAGATTAGTGCTCTTAAAACAAAAACAAAAACAAACAAACAAACAAACAAACAAATGCCCCAGAGAGCTTGTTTGCCCCTTCAACCCTGTAAGGACACAGCAAAAATGAGCTGGCTGGAAATCAGGAAGAGGGCCCTTACCAGAATGTAACCACACTGGTGCCTTGATTGTGGAATTCCCAGTCTCTAGAACTGTGAGAAATAAATGTGTATTGTTTATAAGCCACTAGTTTGTGTGGTTTAATTACAGCAGCTGAAATAATTTAAGAAATCTAGGTACAAATCTAACAAACTATAAGTAAAATCTGTGTGCTGAAAAATGTAAAACTCTGATGAAAGAAATGAAAGATTACCCAAATAAATGGAAAGATATACTGTGTTCATGGATTGGGAGACTCAATGTTATTAAAATGTCACTTCTTCCCAAACTAATCTATAAATTCAACGCAAACCTCATCAAAATCCCCATAGTATATTTTGTAAATATTGAAAAATAATTTTTAAAATTTAGAAATGATTCTGATATAAAGGATAATGCATACCCTTGACAGGAACACTTGCGTTTGTTTTATTATACAATACTGAAACACACAGTTTAACAAAGTCAATTTGACAAACATGATATAAAAAAATAAAGTCAATACTGTTATAATTAATACCTAGGTTAATAAATCGTGGATTACAAGATCCACAAAAATCACCTTTATCATAATTATACCAATATATGCCTGGTTTAATTTCAGGTCCTTCTTTTTTGATACTTTGGACGATTTGCCTGTCTCATTATCATGGGATCCTAATCACTAGAGCTTAATATTAAGTCTTGATATCTGGTAAAGGTCCTTTCATATTGTCATACTATATTTATCTTATACACTATGTTGAATTCTATCTGTCACACCTGTCTCCTGGACCCTAAGATGCCTGTTCCAATTGGACTCAATACAATTGACTGACTTGTGTGGGACACCTAGTTTCACCACTGAGGTCAACACTTGGAGTCCCAGGCTTCTCCTACTAGTCTAGATTCTGATAAAAGCACCATGTAGCAGAACATGAGATAAGCCTTTTCTACTAGCTGCCAAAATGACCAGGCTATCTATCTCCCCATGACACCAAGTTTGACCAATAGGAGATAAGAGATGGGAGGGAGTTGACAAATTCCCTCTCCACTCCTCTCCTGCATGGATCTCTGAGGCATGTTGGTTTTGTACATCCTGTTCAGAGCTATCCTGTGTGACCATGTAACTAGCTGTGTCTCCTTGTGAAGCTGTGGCCAGCTTAAGAATGCATCATGTTTGATCCTCATTTATTTTCCTGCTTCAAATCACTTTTTCCTTATTTACTTCTCTGATATTTGAACTCATAATAAAGAATTATAGTAGTACTTAAGTTTTTTTCTTCGAACTATTTTCTGGGAAAACTTAACTAAGACCACTATTGAAGCAATCTTTGCCTTTTGCATTTCTTACAAATTTATAAATTCCTACACACACACACACACACACACACACACAGAGCTTATCAAGTTTCATCACAAATTCTGTTTTAAATTCTGTAGTCATAAAGCAATTTGGAAAACAATTGACATTGCTTAAGTATTAAGTACTTCAATTCATTGATACTGTATAACTCTCCCTTTATTGTAAACTTCTTTAATGTCAATAAAGTTTATAATCTTTAATGTAAATATTTCATTATCTTTTGATAGATTTATTTCTAGGTACATGATATTTTTATGTTGTTTTAAATGGTAATTTTTTTCTAGCTCATTGAGCTTGTTTATAGTTATACAGTTAAGTTTTAGATATTGATTTTAAATGTTGTATACTTGGTAATCTGATAAAATTTCTTTTTCTTGGCTATTAGACTATCTAGATTCTACATTAACATTAAATAGAAATGGTAAAATTAGGAATCCTTGACTCTTGCCCAATCTCTAAGAAAAAAATATTCAACATTTAATTATTACTTTTGTTTTAAGTTTCTCACACATATCTTTTATTATGCTGAGGAAATTACATGGCATTCCTAGTTTACAAAGAAATTTTATCATAAATGGATTACAATTACATAATATAATAATTTCATCACTTGAATTTAAAACATTAAACTAACCTTGAATTTCTGATAGACACAGCTCAACATGATGTAATATTATTTGCCTTTGCTACTGCATTGACTTTATTTATATTTTATTTAGGGTTTTTGGAAAAATACTGGCTTGTAACTTTCTTGTATTATTCTTATCATATTTTGTGTCAAGATTAGATAGGTTTATATAATAAATTATAAAATGTTCATACTTTTTCTATTCTCTGACAAATTTTACATATCACGAACAATATGTCTTTCTTGAATGTTTGGTAGAACTTACCGATGAAATCATCTGATTAGGAAATACATTTGCGAAGAGTTTTATTTGTTTACACACACTAAATTTGTTTAATGGTTCTAGAATTATTCAGGTTTTATATTTTTATTTGTGTCAGTTTTGCTAAATTATATTTTTAGTTCATTTTATTTAAATTTTCTATTTTTTTTGTCTTAAAATTGTTCATAATACCTTTAGGTTGGTTGATTTAATATTTGCAACACCTCTGGCAATGTTTCCACTGTTTATTCTGATCCTGATTACTTGAACCTTCTCTCACAGTTTTATTGCTTACTCATGCTAAAATGATCTCATTTTAATTAGACATTTCAGAAAAGAAATTTTTTTAGTCCTTTCTATTATATATTTTTTATTTTATTAATAAATATTATCTATATGATTTTTTCCCTTTGACAGTCTCAGGCTTACTTTGCTATTCTTCTAAATTCTGGGCTGGTAGCTAAGCTCATTAATTTTTAAAATTTTTTATTTATTAAAATTATTGGTGTGACATTGGTTAATAAAATCAAATGAGTTTCAAGTGTACAATCAATAATATGCCATATGTATATTGCATTATGTGTTCACCACCCAAAGTTGAATTTCCTTCCGTCACCAAATATCCACACTAGGTACCTCCCCTCCTCTGGTAACCACTAATCCACTGTCTGTGTCCATGAGACTCTGTTTGTTTGCCGTGTTCTGTTTGTTATTTTGAGTTTTCTATCCCATATATGAGGGAAATCATATGGTTGTCAACTTTTTCTGTCTGACTTATTTCACTTGGCATGATAATCTCAAGATCTGTCCATGTAATAGCAAATAGCAGTATTTCATCTTTTCTTATAGCTGAGTAATATTCCATTATATATCTCTACCATATCCTCTTTATCCTATCATCTATTGATGGACACTTCAGTTGTTTCCATGTCTTGGCTACTGTGAACAATGCTGCTGTGAACATCGAGGTGCATATATCTTTGGAGATAAATGTTTTCAAGTTTTTTTATGTAAATATCCAGAAGAGGGATTGCTGGGTCATATGGTAATTCTATTGTTAATTTTTTGAAGAACCTCCATACTGTTTTCCATAGTGGCTGTACCAATTTACATTCCCACCAGCAGTAAATGAGGATTCATTTTTCCCCACAACCTCTCCAACACTTATTATTTGTCCTGTTGATAATAGCCATTCTAACAGGGGTGAGATAGTATCCCAATATGGTTTTGATTTGCATTTCTCGAATAGCTAGTAAAGTTGAGCATCTTTTCATGTGTCTGTCAGCCATTTGTATGTCTTCTTGAGAGAAGTGTCTGTTCAGGTTCTCTGCCCATTTTTTAATTGGAGTGTTTGTTTTTTATTGTTGAGTTGTAGTTTTTTTACATATTTTGGAAATTAGACCTTTATCAAAGACATTGTTTGCAAATATATTCTCCCATTCAAATGGTCATAGAGTTTTCTTTTTCTAATATACATATTTAAGTATTTTTAATTTGTCCCACAATTTTATTATATATTATTTTTATTAACACTTTATTGAAATGACAAATTTTAAAATATTTTATCCTTTTTCCTTTGCTTTTTTTCAGATTGTTTGCATACTTTTACCATCACACTGTTTTAATATACTGTTTTAATTATCTTAAAGGTTACCACAGTTGTTATAACTCTTCCAATATGTTCCTGCATATTCTGATTGCATTATTAATCCATTTACATGCTCTTAATTGTGCCCCAATATTTACCCAATATATCTAAAATCATTTGCTTAATTTTAAGCTTCCAATCTGGCTCTGACTTTTTCAGTCTAATCTGCTACTTTTTGCTGTTCACTCTTCATTCCACTTGGAATATTCTTCTTCATTATCTAAACAGTAATTTATAGTTCTCCATCTCCAGTGCACACGATGTCAATTTCTCACAAGTTTTCCTGGCCTCTTCAATCAAAAACAAGTTTTCCTGCCTTTCAACTTCTAGGCACTGCATGTGCTACTAAATTTCAAACTTAAATCACCTTTATTTGAGTACATATAATTTCTACTATCCTGGAAAATATGCGTGGTCTTAAATGACAACTTTTTTTTTTTTTTTTTTTTTTACCATGT
>NW_024350319.1:23279530-23593450 GCF_902729225.1 Pteropus medius | reverse complement strand
TTTTTTTTTTTTTTTTTTTTACCATCTGTGAGTTTCCCACCATGCTTGGTCAATTGCCTTGTTTGTAATATGTGTAGTGGAAATGCAGAATATTGATTGAATAAATGAATAAATGAGTGAATGAAAAGGATGGAATAAGCTGATGCTACATTGTCTTTGGCTGATTGGAAATTGGCATCCATTCAGTGAGACACTCTAACTTGTTTCCACAACAAATGAGCATGCTTCTTATAGTAGATAGTCAGTGATTGATCCTATTAGATTGGAACAGCACCTGTTTCTCTTTTAATGTGTTTTCAGTGCATATGAAGCATGCTTGATAATGCAAGTTTTAATTGTTCTAAATTGGATTGAGTAGACAGAAATAATAAATGAGGTGATTTTGTCTTAAAAGACAATGGTCTTTAATGAGAATATTTCTGTATCTGGCAATTTGCAATCATAATTTATTTATAGCAAGGCTTATGATTCATCATTACAAGTTCTTTCACATTTTGTAAGAAAATCAACTCTATGAGTACAAGTGTGTTATTCTGGCAGCTGTTCTTCACTAGCTGATATTTTTTACAAGCTCTAAACTTAACATTAGCAGCTTTCAGCTTAATTTTTCTTTGTTTACATTTGGAATATGTTCATCATATAAAAACAGTTTCATCATAAGAATGCAAGGAAGATATAAATGCAGTTGTAAAAGGGCCTGTTAGCAAACTCTAGTCTTCTTTGATCCAAGGTGAACATGTTGGTAGCAGAAATCATTCCTTCTCCCTTGTGAGAATCTGTAAACACAAACTGGATCAAATCATTTTTCTAAAATGCTCATTGTGCTCAAAAGATTTCTCTAAAAACATTTGCCTTGTGAAGATTTAGCTACTTCTCAAAGGTTCTAAAGAATGACACAGATTTCTTATTTTTTATTTTTTTTAAATAAGTGTTATCTCTCTGTGCTGAGGAAGGGATGGGCTGACATTATTGCCATACTATAGTAGTATTTTTAACCAATTTCAATCTGTTTATAACTTTCATTCTCTGCGTTCATTTTGTGATAGATTCATCATGCATTTATAAGACAATTTAAAGACTGAAGAATACTTAAATAATGGTTGACTGCCTGAAACTTTATAGTGGCATATAAAATTATTTGGGGAACGAGGAAAGAGCTTAGTATAAAAAAAGGAGCTGGAAAAATAGCATAGCTGCTCAACTTGCTCCCTCTTCTTGCAAAAATATTTGACTAAAATAAAGTCTATATGTTCAAGTCATATTAATTTCCATATGTTTGTTTTACATCAATTATAACTATACATGCACATACTATCACTCATTTGTCTCATTTGTATTGAAATTAATTCTTATAAGTGCTAAACAGAAAAGTCAAGACTTTCCTTAGGAGATGAGTCTGGTGTCAGATATCTTGCAGCACAGTGCAATATGGAGAAGAGATAGAATCAATATTGAGAAGAGGCATGCCAAACCAAAGATTTAGTGTTGGATTTTCATGCTCAGATTAAAACAATCAAATAAACACAGAAAAATGCAAACATGAGACATGAAGCAACCATGGTTTGTGGAATGTATGTCTGTCTGACCGTAAATAAAATAAATGTACCTTATCCCTTAAGATAATGTCCTTTATAGATAGACAACTTGGTTATATTTTGGAGTTGAGCAAAATTTCCCATTTTAGAAATGCTACTTACTAGTGTTGACAGATCACTTCACCTCTGTGAACCTCAGTTTCTTCTTTTGTTAAATGGAGTTAATAAACTTATATCATAAACTAATGAGAGAATTAATGGAAATGACATGTAGAAAGTGCTTGGTATATAGAACACATTCAGTAGTATTAGATCCATCTCCTGATTGTAATTATTTAGTTTCTCATTAGAAAATATAGAGCTCATTGTCATTGAAAAATTATTGAATATAGGATGGCTTCAGTCCTCAATATGAATATCCAGTTTTCCAAAACTATTTGTTGACAAGATTCTCATTTCCCCATTATGTATTCTTGATACCCTTTCAAAGGTCGGTTGACAGTACATCCATGGGTTTATTTATGGGTTCCCTATTCTGTTCTATTGTTCTAAGTGTCCGTTTTATGCCAGTACCATGTTGTTATAATTACTGTAGCATTATAATATATTTTAAAATAAGGAAATGTGATGCCTCTTGATTCTTTATTAAGACTGTTTAGGCTACTCAGGGTCTTCTGTGAATCTACGTGAATTTTAGGATTGTTTTTCAGTTTTGTAAAAAATGTCCTTGAGATTTCGGTGGGAATTATATTGAATCTATAGATAGCTTTGGGTATTTTGGGCATTTTAACACTATTAGGTCTTTCAACTTATGAACACAAGATGCTTTTCCATTTATTTTTGTGTTCTTTAATTTCTTTCATCAGTGTTTTATAGATTTCAGTGTACAAGTGTTTTATGTCCTTAGTTAAGTTTATCCCTTGGTATTTTATTATTTTTTGACACTATTGTAAGTCGGATTATTTTCTTAAATTTTTTGGATAGTTCATTGTTAGTATATAGAAATGAAACTAATTTTTGCATGCTGATTTGTGTCTTGCAAATTTACTGAATTATTAGTTCTGAAAGATTTTGGAGGAGTCTTTAAGGTTTTCTATGCATAAAATCATGTCATTTGCAGAGATAATTTTACTTCTTCTTTTCTAATAATAGATGCTTTGTATTTCTTTTTCTTGCCTAATTTCTCTGGCTAGAACTTCCAGTACTATGTTGAAAAGAAGTGGTGAGAATGGGCATCTTTGCCTGTCCTGATCTTGGAGAAAGGCTTTCAGTTTTTCTCTGTTGCTTATATTGTTAGTTGTGGGCTTTTCATCTATAGCCTTTATCATGTTGAAGTAAATTTCTTCTATTCCTAATTTGTTTAGAATTTTTATCATCAGAGGGTGTTTTGTTTTGTCAAATTCTTTTTCTGTATCTTTTGAGATGATCATGTGATTTTTATCCTTAATTCTGTTATTGCGGTGTATCACATAAACTGATTTTTGTTTCGTTGGATTGTCCTTCTATCCCAAGGATAAATCCCACATGTTTGTGGTGTATAATCTTGTCTTCAGCTAGACATCCACATGCAAAAGGATTAAATTGTACCCTTATATTATGCCATACAAAAAAATCAACTCGAAATTGATTAATTGATTAATATTTAAATGTTAGGCCTGAAACTAGAAGAAAACATAGAAGAAATTCTTCATGACATTAGTTTTAGCAATGATTTCTTGGATATGACACCAAAAGCACAAGCAATGAAAGCAAAAATAAAGAAATGAGACTACATTGAACTAAAAATTTTCTGCGCAGCAAAGAAAATAACAGAGCAAAAAGACTTATAGAATGGGAGAAAATACTTGCAAACCATATATCTGTTTAAGAATTTAATACGCAAAAATTATAAAAAAACTCTTACAATTCAAAATGTAAAAAAACACAGTTTGGGATTAAAAAATGGGCAAAGAAGTTGTATAAACATTTCTCCAAAAAAGACATACAAAATGATTGACAGGTGTCTGAAAAGATGTTCAAGATTACTAATCAGAGAAATGCAAACCAAAAACATGAGGTGTCGCCTCACACTAATTAGGATGGCTATTATTAAAAAACCACAAAGATAATCAGGTTGTAAAGAAATTGGGATTCTTTTATACTGTTGGTAGAAATGTGAACTGATATAGCCATATTATGAAAAACAGTATGGAGGTTCCACAAAAAGTTAAACATGATTCGTCAATCCCACTTTGGATATTTATCCAGAAGAATTGATATTAGTATAAATATCTCATTGAATTCCTGCCAAAAGTAATCAAAACATTTCAGGTTTTGATAAATTTGTCTTTGATAGCACTATGAGGCAGGTAATTCATTAGACTTATGGTATTCATTTTCCCCTTTTCTTGCCAAGCTTACTGTGTTTGAGAGAAGAGGTGGAGTGTGGTAGTGGTATAGAACACATAATTTGAATCATGGTCCATATAAAGCATCTATGATGTTCAATGGCCAATCACTCTTATTCCCACAACTTTACATAAGACACAGATAAAAAGATATGAATGTACAAAAATCTTAAGATCACCTTGCCATAATAATCAAAGTCAGTCTCTCAACATGTCAGTGATTTATTAATTTCAACCTTCTCTTTTTCTTATGTCTCACTCCCACCCATTTCTCAATAATACTTAACATCCATTAATTAATTTGTCACATATTTAGTGAGTTCCTGCTATGTGCCGGACAGTGTGGTATGCAGTGAAGATAAAATGATGAGCAATATAAGCATGGACCTTCATAGAGCTTGTAGTTTAGGAATAGATAGTGATTACTGCATGCCCATACTAGTTCTCTAAAAAAATTCTCCCATCATTTATATTGTGTTCAGAGTATTTTATTTATACTTCAGGACATAATAGGAATAGCAGAGAAGAATAATAATCTCTATATTAATGACATGGGGAATTCCTTGGGATGAAAAACCTTATCTTGGCACTACATCTGTAAAATTTTGAAAGAGCTTTAAATTAGCCTCTAATCATTTATTCACGTGTTAAAAAGATTCATAAAAATATTTTAAATGCTTTAAGAAAAATATATAAAATATTACTTTTTATTTACATATAAGTCATTGAATTGGTGATCATGTGTATTTATATCTAGTCAAATGGCATAGACTAGTAGAACAACCCTGTTTTAGTAGAACAATAATGATAAAATTGGTGATGGAGTTACTGTAGATAACTTCAGCTAGTGTTGAAAGATATATTGCTAATAAAGAAATTACTGCAGTCATGAGCATAATCACCATGCCCTAGGGACTTCTAAAATCTCAGTCAAAATTGTTTTTATGTCATTTTTAACAGTTATCTTTACTATTTGAAAAGTAGGGTCATGCTCTATTGAAGAGATATTTTATTTTTAATTTTTCAGGCATATTACTCTGTGTGCCAGCTGCTCTTTCACTCATTTTAAAAATATTAGCTCCTTTGATTCATACAAAATTCCTTGTGATGGCTGCTATCTTTTTACCCATTTTTTAAGAAGAAGATACTGAGAAATTAGCATGGTTAAGTAACTTGTCCAAAATAATGCAGCTAAGTTGCAGATCTGGATTTGTAGTAGGGCATTCTGACTCCTAAGCCTATATCCCCAAATGTTACCTATCCCAAATCCAAGTTAAATTGCATTATTTGACTGTTTGTATATATTTTTATTATTGTATTATAAAGAAATTATTAATTTTGGACATTTTAATGGCCTCATTTTTGGATAATTGGAAGGGCCATGCAATTGATTTGCTTTAGTATTAAGACAGATAAAATCCCCAACAACAATTTTCAAGCTGATTAATGATAAAGTGTGTTTCTTCTACCTTTTAATTTTGGGTGTATAATAAGTTACAGGATGCTCATAGAAAATTAGTCTTCCCTTAAAAATAGGAGGCACAGATTCACAGCTCGGAATTTTGAGATAATAAAGATTCCTGTTTCTTGCCAATTCTTTGAGTTTCTTCTCTTGCTTACAGTCCTAGCAGCCCTATAGCTCTTCAGTCATGTAGAGATGGGGAAATAATTGATACCATGTGCAAGTTGGCCCAACCAGACATAAAACTTTCCAGAGCAAGCTGATCTGCAGAAAGAAAATAGTTACACTTATGAGGAAACTCCTAATATCTCTGAGGAAGTAGGAGATTCCTCTCTCCACTGAAATGAGTCAAATACATCTAGATTTATTTCCTAAATTCTAAAATTAGATAAGTGTGTGGTATATCACTTCATTCCAAAGCACTAGCATCTACTGATTTATAAATGACCTGGAAATATATAGACATAAATGAGCATCCAGAAATGAAGGATATAAATCATCAAAGGATTCTGTCATAGCCAAGGGACAGTCAACAACATAAAATGTTCCTCAGAATTAGACTTAAAATTGTCCATTGGGTTTTATACAAATTTGTTGTGAATATTTTATTTTTAATATTTTTCTTTCATCAAAAACTGCTTATGCTACATTAACAGGTTTAATAATTGATATAACTGTAAAAATTCTTATTTATAGGAAAATTATATATTATTGTACCTTAATTTGAATGTCTGCTTTTGAGAATAAGCAGAGTTATTAGGACTGCTAATGGCACTCAAGTCTCTACCATCACTTGGAGGTTCATGTGGGGAAGTCATTGACAATTTCCCTGGGAGCCTGCATTTGGATATTGTCAGTTTTGAGCAGTACGTTCTACAGAGTAACCCTCTAGGAATGCCTCCTAAAGATGAGAGTTCACCATGAGCCATGGGAAAGTGAACATTTTACTGTAGAGCACTTTATGCACACACTAAAAAGAATGCATTATGGTGCAACATCTTCTAAAAGGCTCATCATGGACACTATTATGAAAATGCACCATAATGTACTGTGCTGTGTCATGCCCTCATACATTCACACAGCTGTGTTCCTCTGCTGCCTCTTCTCCATCTTTTGTGTGTCAAAAATTAACTCAATTTTCTCCACCAGGAAGCTTTTCCTGATCTCACAGACTGGATTAGGAATCTCTTTATTTTTCCATAGTAGCTTATTCATAATAGAATCAGACCCATCGGTTTCCAAAATAGATTATGAATTCTTTTAGGGCAGATATTATATTATTCATTATTTTATCCTAGTCTACTGTTTGATACATATTACACCCCTCAGTCACTATTGTTTAACTGAACTAACCTCTTGAAATTATGTTAAGAGAATATCATTGTTGTAGGCAGCTTTGGAAATGGTTCCTAATGATCCCACCTTCTTAGATTCATACCCTCTTGTGGCCTGGACCAAGTAACTTGACTCTACAAAATAGAATATGGCAAAATAAATGAGATATCACTTCTGATGTTAGCTTTAAGAGGATGTTGAATTTTGTTTTGCTCCTACTTTCTCTCTTGCCCTTTTGTTTGCAAGCTCTGATGCTGTGGAAAGAGACATGTGGAAAGGTATTATGTAAGGGTGGTCTTCAGTGGCCAGCCAGTGAGGAACTGAAACTCACAATCTACCAGCCCATGAGGATATAAATTCTGTCATCAGCTTGTATATGATCTTGGAAGAGTATCATTCCCCATTCAAGCCTTAAGATCACTGAAGCAGGGGAATGACACCTTGATTACAGCTTTAGGAAAAAACCCATAGCCACAGGAAATAAAGATAACAAATTCTGTTGTTTTAAGCCATCGAGTTTTGGAGTATTTGTTATATAGAAATTACTAAATTATACAATCAGTAAGCCAAAAGCCCAAGGTAGACCCAAACAATTACTCATTTGACTAGACAGTTAATATCAATCACCTGAAATGTTATGTCTAAGACCTGGTAAGTGAAACTTTCCAAAGAGACGGCTTCATAGGCATCCAGATACAATAGTGAACTATAGCAAAAGAGACTCCATGTTTCTGTAGAAACAAAATGTATGCTAGTGTTCACATTTTACATTCTTCAGAATTAATTAGAGATGTGCCATAAGAGTAAAGATCAATAATTTATTACAATATATAATCAAAATTTGGAATTTTTTTACAATAATATGTTAAGTGAGGCACAGAGAGTCTGAACAGTTCTTCTGAAATTATATGACAAGAGAATTATATAACTAAGAACTATAACATACCTCTGTATGATTCTCAAATTTAGGTCTTTTCCACTGTACTAGATTGTCTGGCTCCACATCAATTATCAGCCCTTCAAGAAAGAAAAAGTAATATATGCTTATAGCCTAAATTTATCTATAAATGATTTAACTAGAATTCTGTGGAGCTAACATTAATATCTGAGATTCTACTTATTCTAGAATTGAACAAGGAAAAAAGACTGAACAATAAGATTTTAGAGATGGTGACAAAATTACATGGAGAAGAAATTGCTCTGTTGGTTATGATATAACTGAAGTACAACTTTAAGTTTCAGCTTGATGGCCTTTTGTATCATTTTTCCTTGATACAACACAGCAAGATAAGAGGAAAACTCAAAATAGAGACAAATAGACCTCTTAAAGATAGGGAATATAAACTTGGACTTGTAAAGTGATGGTGATATATCACTAAACACATTTCATGAAGAACATACTGGAAACAGAACAAATATTCAACAGTCTAAATTATATCTGCTGAAGCAGGACATACACTAAAAAATATAAATGATGATATAAGGTTAGTATTTTGACAAAAATAACTGACATAGAACTTATTATATTTATATATCTATACAAGCTTTCTCCATTTTCATAAAAGCCATCTGAGGTATATCTTATATTTTCCATTTTACAGCTGAGAAGGCTTAAAGCCTACAGAGTTCTCATAAATTACAAAAGTATCTATGCCAAATCCAATTATGTGATATAACTAAATGGGTATAGGAGGTTAGGTCTGGAGTGACAGATAACATTTTATCAGAGGAGTTGGGTCTGGTTAAGAATTTGAAATGCAGAATTTAAAGGGATAGGGAGGTGCTTGGGCTAGAGAGAAAGCAAATCAGTGATTTCTCAGCAGCAAGAATGTACATGGTTTATTAGAGAGAAAAGGAGAGGCTGTGTGAAATGAGAGAATAGTGTGCCTCAGATGGCAGATATAGACAATGATTTTGTCCATTTTGTTTTGAATTAACAGGAGAGATGAAACTCAAAAGATGAAAAGATTCCACAAAATATTGGTTTCCTTACCAAATTCATCCCCTTTAACTTATTATTAGTTATAATGGTTCATACTTTATTTTGCTCTTAACATTTTTTCAGAATTTTTGTCTGGATATTTTTATCTTTCATATTTTATCAGTGAACTTTGTATCATTTGATCTTTCTTCCTCAAAATATTTAGAATTCTAATACCATTCCCTTCAAATTCTACTTTCTTTTAAGTCCATAAACCCTAATTTAATCTTTGTTTTTATTGCAGAGAAGCTGGTTAAAGATATATATAATAAGAAGCAAAAAGATAAATAAAAGTAAATGCTCATCTTTTTAAAATTATTATTTTTTTCCAGTTCCCTAGCTGTACTTATTTCATCAGTTTGTGCCTCATGAATTATAGTTGGCAATGAATGAAATGGTAAGCTTAACTAAGCAAAGCCAAGACCATTAATTAATGAATAACTTCTATTCATCCTCATTTACAATGCTGCATAAAAGGTCATGTTTTTCTGCCAAATAAAATGTAATTGTAAAAAGCAGGAAGACATTTAGTAGGAAAACACTCATAAAATTTTTTGACCTGTGTGGTCGGAGATGTACAATACTAGGAACAAAGACACAAAATAAACTAAATCCTAAACTAATTTTACAAATCAGGATGGTGGAGAAACCAAGAAAGAGTCAAAGTAATTTCTTACATATTTTTTAATTGATATTTTTACCTTGTTACACTCAAACTTGATGTAAATAATATATTTACATATATTATTTACATAATTTATTTTCAAAGGTAGCAACAGAAAAGAAACTCAGTTTCTTTTCTGTTGCTACCTTTGAAAATAAATTAAAGGAAAAGATAAACAAAGGTTTAATTTTTTTTTTTAATTTAAATATAGTTGGCCTACAATCTTATTGGTTATATTAGTTTCAGGTGTACGATATAGTGATTCGACATTTTTATATGTTACAATGTAATCATCCTACTAATTCTAATAATCATCTGTCACCATGTAAACTTATAACAATGTTATTGACTATATTCCCCTTTCCATTTTCACCCATCTCCCCACTCCCTCCCTCTGGTAACCATCCCTTTGGTCTCTCTATAAGTCTGTTTTGTTTCTTTTGGTTTGTTTATTTGTTTAGATTCCACATATAATAAAACTATACTATATACATGACCACCATTTTAATTTTTATCTCTCCTTCATAAATGTCAATTTTAAGAACATTCTTTTGTAATATATGTAGTTTTAGCTCTTGACAATAAACTATTTGTTTCTTGAAATAATATGCCTGATTCTATATATTTAGTTTAAATAAACTTCTTATTTGAAAGGGACCAAATATTAAAGATGTGAAAAAATATAGATGGTTATTATTTTCAATAAACTAGCATAAAATATTAAACTTTTAAAGCTTAATTTAAGCACATCTAGTCTAATTAGTCTTCCACGTAGAATTGTGTAAGTCTAATTTTGAGGTACTTTTGACACAAGTAACAAAATATGTTATAAGATGGCATTCAATATTTCAGACACAAGACATTTCAATAGAATATATAATAAAAAGTTTGAATTGTTTAATTTCATGAAATTATTTGCCATGCATCTGATTATTGCTAAGTAACAAAGCACTTTAAAAGAGTACCTTAAAACTTTATCATTTATTTTGCTCACAAATCTGTGGGTTGACTGGGCAGCAGGCATTCCTCATTTAGGGTCTTTTTCGGACAGATGGTGGTTGGCTTGAGTTATTTCAAAGGTTTCTTCACTGTTATATCTAGCACTAAGCCTGGAAAGACGCAAAAAGCTAAGGGTCCTCAGCTATTCTCTATCTCTCTCTTTGGTCTCTTCTGTCTGTCTGTCTGTCTGTCTGTCTGTCTGTCTGTCTCTCTTTCTCTATCTGTCTCTTTCTCTCTTCCTTTCTCTTCCTTTTTCTTCTCAAGTAGCCATAATTCTTTCATGGAAGCTGAAGTTTCCCTAAGCAAAATGTTCCAAGAGAATTAATTGGCTGAATCTGCATTGCTTTTCAACCCATCCTGGGTTGAAGAGCTCTTGTAACACTTTCTATTTCATGAGACAGTTACAAAGACCAACCTAAGTTCAAAGGGAGGGGAGATTGACTCCACCTTGTAATGGAGCAATAATCAATGTAAAAAACATGTTTGAAAACTACCTACATCATGTATGCAATCTGTTGTCTAATTTTACTCTCTTTGTACAGAGTTTGTTTTTATTGAATAGTGATTTTAATTTATGAAGTACCAAAACCAATAATTCATTATATTTCATCAGTTATGATGACTACAGATGATTGAAATCACTTTTCACTCTGTAGGCCAATATTTCCACAAAAAAAAAAAAAAAAAAAGGAAAAAGGTTAAATTCAATTAAATGTGACATTCAATTAACTGATGTAATTGATAAATAAGATAATTGACTTCCAATATTTATTCAACGAATATTTGTTCACCTGATATATGTTCACTGATCATGTGGATCAACTATCAAAGAAAGACAAGAAAATTAAAAGTACACCTACACCAGCAGTGCTTTTTTTTCTAGGAAAACAACTAAAACTACATGAATTATTAACCTAAGGTTAAAATGTAAAGGTTAATTATTACTACTAAACTAAAAAAAAATAAACTATAGAAGTAAATTAAGTAAATACATTTACTTATTAAATAAATTGGTAAGGAAAAAACAGCTACACTTTTCAGAAAATGTATGAAAGATATAAAAAACCTTTTATAAATGGAAATACAGACCAATAAACAAGTTTGTTGAATATTTAACCTTATTAATAATGAATAGCAAAGGAAACAAAAATGAAGTACCATTTTTCTATAAAATTAGCAAGGTTAACTATGGTTTGTACCCACTGTTGGCAAACATATGGTAAATGTTAAATGAAAATGATCACTGCTTCGCAGAAGTATGAGTGGACACAGACTTCCTGGAGGGCTACATAGTAAAATGTATAACAATCCTTAAATACGAATATCCAGAAATTTCACTTCTGAGGAATTTTCAAAGACACTATTCATGAAAGATATAATTTTCATATAAGGAATAAGCATATTAGGGATAATAAATAATAAAATGGTTAATAAAACATGAACTCAGATAAAAGAAGTGAGAGACCTCATCAAGATTGATTTCGAATAAGTAATTGGAGTTGATTTTACAATGAAGAACAAGTAAAATGTAGATAGGCTGAGGAGATAAGAGAAATCTACATCAAGGTAATGAATTTAACACAATCTCCATCATTGCCCTTAGTTGATCTTTAACTTTGTTTCACATCCATCTTTCTCTTTTCTGAATTGTTAGTGCATTCACACTAAGTGCCAAATCCTTGAGCATATGTTTTCTCATTACTTCTTGTTTCTTTGCTTCTCTAATTAGATGGTTAGCTCTTTCAGGACAAAAACAATGTCCTCTTCTTTGGTATCCTCCATTTCACAGTGCTGGGAGAATGGGAGTTGGTTAACATATATCACTTAAGAGTTTGTTGATCAAGCAAACATCGAATGAGATACAATAAATGAGTTATTTAATTCTGTATATAGATAAGGCATCTATATAAAGTATTTTTATCTCTTTAACTACAAAATTTTACGTTTAGCTCTTAATATAGTGATTAATGTATTAAATTAGAATTCATAAAAAGCAGTTAATATAATAAACATTGCAATTTTATAGCTGAAAACTGTATACTTTTCAATTTTCAGTATAAAACTGGGCAGTCTTAATATTCTAATATTATTTATCTGTAAAACACTTTAGAAATAAAAATTATTGATGTTATTTTGTCTGAATAATATTTCTTTTCATAGTTGGACTTACATATAAGAAACAGAGAGAAGTACTATTATTTGCACATTCATTTCCATGTGAATATTTAAAATAAACTATATAATTCATTGCATTATTAATGTTTAGAAATAACATATCACATTTCCAGATGTGAGAAAATATAGCAAAACCTATTTTTCATTTTATAAATTGCCCAGAATAATTTATGAACAAAAGAATTACGATTATAACAATCGGTTGATTGAAGTGGTTGAATCATTTGTCCATGTTATTTATTTCCTTTTATATATGCGAGAGTAGTTGCCTTTTACTTTTACAGTATAGATAAGCTTATGATAAGCTTATGATGCAAAAGGAGATGCTCTCTGCAAGAAAGCAAGGAAATTGCTTAATAGAAAATATTTACATTTTGTGGAGGACAGTTGAGAAAAAATGTGCATATTCCTGACATCAAAGGAAGCAGAAAATGGAACATGACTTAATACATCATCAAAAGAGCTATTTATATATTTTGCTTATTTAATAATTTGCATCTCACATCACATGAGGAAACAGTGCCCGTTGTGGATTCAACTCTAATCTCAAGAGGACTTTTTCCTATTATTTTCTGTAGAGAAAGATGGAAAATGATGAGTTTGACTCTCAACAGCAACAGTGTAAATGAGTAGATGACATTTTCGATGTACTGAAATAAAATAATTTCCAATCTTGAAAAAAAAAAGATGGAAGATGATCAATTCAACTGAAAGTTGATAATAAAATGAAATTTATTTTTGAATAGGAAATAAGCATATGGCACACATTTGCATCCTGTTTTTTTTTCTTTTGTATAAAATATAAAAACACCAAAAAGTGAGATGTAAGATAAACTAGAAACTGGTTTGTAGGAATGAATAGTCACAATTGGACTGTTTTGCCAAATAAGTTACACGTCCGTTTGTCAGAAACGCGTAAAGTAAAATAATCCAAAACATTAAATTTTATCTTATGTGAAATCTTCCTTCACCTTGAAGAAATAACCAGTATTTCTTCTTGTACATTAACAGAAAAATTGTTCTCTCTACTGAACTTTGTCTATAGACTAAATGAGCACAGAGCAAATAAGAAAGCCTGAATGCTTGAATCATGGAAATCAACAACTGCCAAAGCTATCTATTCTAACAGGTAGAAGGTAATATCGCATTTTGGTTGTGATTTGTATTTCCCTAATGAGTAGTGATGTTGAGCACCTTTTCATATACCAATTGGCCTTTCGTATATCTTTGGAGAAATGTCTATTCAAGTCCTTACCCATTTTAAAATTGGAATTATTATTATTATTGTTATTATTAATTATTAAGTTGTAGGAGTTTCTTATATATTTAGGATATTAAGCCCTTATCAGATATAGAGTTTGCCTGTATTTTCTCCCATTTTGGATTACCTTTTCAGTCTGTTGATTGCTATATCACTTTCATGTATTCCACACCCTTATCTCTTTCTCAGTGAGTGACTCTGCCTCCCACAACATCAAGAAAAAAGGCATTGTCAGGAAAGTATTCCTTCAATAATTTTCTTTTTCAACTCGTGTCATTTGAATATTATTATATTAATAACAATTATAATAACCATTTTCTGAGAATTAGTCCTATGCCATGCACTCTATTATTTCTAAATTTCTTTACCCATACTTCGGTTTCTTCATCTATAAAATGTGGATATAATAGAATGTTGCTTATGGGTTTTTTGTGAGTTAAGCAACTTAAAAACATAAATTTTAGTACCAGGCATGTAGTAAATATTAAAAAAGTTTTAGTAGTTTCATTACCAATATAATTATTATCACTACTCTCCAAGCATTTCCTCTAATCTTAAAATTGGACACTGTACGTAATGTCTCCCTTCCTCTCTCTACGTGCATTCAATTGATCATTGTTTTCTCTTGATTCTAGATACTAAGTTTATCGTTATCCTCACTGTGACTTTCCAAGTTTACTTTTTGATCATCTCTTAGACAACTATGTAATTTAGAATATTATAATTGCCTCTTTATGTCTTCCTACTTACAGACTTTTCATTTTTTAACCCAATCTTCATAAGGCATGAGAAGGATCTTGTGAAAACATAAACTTGAAGAAGTTACTTTCCTATTTAAACTTATTAGTGAGTCCTCATGGGAATAGATACAAAGTTCAAACCCCTAAACATAATTTAAATTCTTGCTGCTCAAACTATGACAAATGGGCCTGCAATATTAGCATTACGTGTAAGCTTGCCAGATAGTAGGGCCTCACCCCTACTGAATTAGGAAATGATTTATTTCTGATTTAACAACAAAACAATAATAACAGCAATATTTTTTCTTAGATCAAGTTTTCTCAAAGATGTTCATTGTGATACTTGTGGACAGGTGATGTCAAAATTTGATCTAGTGTACAAAAAAGGAACCTCCAACATAATATACATTACACAGCATTAGAAAATATATATCTCTTATGGAGATTCACAATTTTTATTTTTTTAATACACAGTGAATGATCTGGGACCAAGGATAGAAGAGAGTGACCTGTTAGGAGACCATTGTTAGAATCCTGCATAAAGATGGTTGTTACTTTGTTTAGAGTCATAGCAATTAAGCTAGAAAAGTGGTCTGATTGTAGACATTTTTAAGGTAGAGCTGACAGGGCTTTCTGATTATATGAGCTGAGTCATGGCTTTATATGACTAATGTGAACAGAGATAAAGATGTGGTTAATTCTGATAATTTTTCATAAAAATTGTTGTAATATTTATTATAAGTGTTAAGGTAGAGGGCACTGGGAAAGAAGTGTGGAATTTATCAAGATCATAAAATATTTGTTTAAAAAGACAAATAATTGATTGCTACAGGAAGCTTTCAAAAATATATTTAGTAACATAATATTTTATTATTGTTTACATTGTAATTGAAAGATGTATTAAAAATCACAAATATCCAAATAGCTATTCAAAGACCAAAAAAATTATACATGAACATAAGTAAATGGCATTTATAATAAAGAATAGGTGAATCAGGAATTATAACACAAAAGATAATATCTTAGAAAAATCCTTTAATGACCTGATATAGTAATTTGCTCCTAGATCATTGCTTGAAAAATAATGCTCATAATATTTAGTGATTTTCAGGCATTTGGAGAAATGTAGGTGGAAATAATAGATTCTACAGTTTTCTGAGTGATGGGAAAGAAAAAGAATATAAACAAAAGCAAAACAGAGAAAGTATGTTTGAAATATACTCCTACAAAAATCTCTTAGGTATATTTGCCATATTTCTTCACTTGATATCCAAATGTGTATGATAGAACAAACCAACTAGGTTATTCATTTATTTATTCATTCATTCAATGAACTTATATCTGGTAGTTACTATGTGTCAATAAATATGGGGGACACTGATGTTACAGAGATCAAAATAGAAAGGAAGAGCACCATTTAAGCAGATTATGGAAATATAACACTGAGAATTCTAACAGTGTTAATGAACATAGCAATGAAAACAGGAGAGACTGTGTTTGATCTTGCCTGAGGATACTGGAGGACACTTGCTAAAGAGAGAGCTCTAAAATGTTTCTTCAAAAGAGTTTTTAGCTCTTGGCCAAGAGAAGAGCATGTACAAAATAGGGGTTATCCCAAGGCCATTGTTGCTTAGAGCATACAAAAGCTAAGTAAAAAAAATTGAACTTCAAACAAGTTATGAAAGAAATGATGAATAGAACTGTATTGACAATGAATCTCAGTATTCTATGTTGGCCTTTAGGTTGCCTCTTATCACTAGACAAATAAAGATAAAACTGGAACATACAGTTTGCTGAAGGGAAAAGGTAACTGGTTTCGATTTGGACAATTGAAGCCATTAGTGTGTATGAGATCCCCCAAAAGGGGAATACAGTATGAAAGAAAAAATGGCTGATGAGAGAGTAGGGCAACAATGACTTGCAAAGAAGCTAGGAGGGAACCAGGTGAGGACTGGAAGGTGATACTATGAATTACCAGGAATGAGACAGCATGAGAAAAGATAATAACCATTACTGAAAGTTACAGTCAAGTAAGAAGAGAATATGAAAATGACTTTGGATTTAGCAATCAGAACATTATTGTAAGGCATAATTAATGCAATTTTAGTGGAATGATGGGGCAATAATAAGAATTCAAGCATTTGGACTGACAAACGAGAGGAAGTTATGTAGAGAATATAATGAGTTTAGATTATTTTGGGGGTCAGCTTAGAAGTTAAACGAATTAAAAATAATAGGTAGAAAGAATTCAAAAGTAGAGTTTTAAAACTTTATTTGATCATATTTTAATGTTTAAGGTAAAAAACACTTGAGAATATTTGTAAGCAGAGAGGAAGAAACTAGCAGTGGAGGGAAAAAAAACGTTAAAATACGAAAAGATTTATGGCTGGAGAAAATTCCCAAAGTCAATAAAGTGGTAGTGATCACAATATCCAGAGTAGAGGTGTTATACTTTAAATGTAAGTAGGTTCATTTCTTCTGAGACAAGAGAAAAAGAATTCAAATACGAAAGTTTATAGGTTGGATAGGGGGAAGCAGCTGATGATACCTGATGATATCCATTTCTCATGTGAAATAGAAAAGGAATTTTTATGCTAAAGGAGAAGGGTTAGAAACCTAGAGGGGGATGTAGAAGATTTTGAATATTTGTGCTGAATAATGTGTAAGAATATGAATGGCTATAAATAGATGAATTACTAAGAATTACTGAGAAATCATATGTATTGAGGAACCATAATTTTGTAGAGTTACCAAACTATGCAGTTGAATGATTTTGCTGAATAATGTTGTGCAAAAAATAAACGAGGCATTCAGGCAATGAACAGGATTATTTGGACATCTGAAATGGAAATGTCTGTCTTCACCTTTTCGGCTAGTGCATTGACCAAATATTGGTTTTTACATACTCTTTGACCATTACTTTGGGTGATGCAAGATAAAATCCAGTGTGTGTGTGTGTGTGTGTGTGTGTGTGTGTGTGTGTGTGTTGGGGAAAATAAGAGTATTATTGAAACACTTGGGCATATTTTTCTCCAGAGAATGAAATAAAGTAGTCCTGTAGAGAAGTAATCAGTAGGGTAGACTCAGGGTCAATGTAGTTCATAGAAAGCCAGGAGATTTAGTCAGTAAGGGAGGAGTGATTGAAAGGTCATGATCTACAGTACACACACGCCATTTAGTGTCATAGATTCATGAAACAGCCATCACCCAGCAAGAGCTAAGATTATCCATTGGCGGTGTGTGGTATGACACATGGAAGAACATCAGTGGCTTAAGAGAAACTCTAACTACTCCAGAGTATGTGTGTGTATTTGTATGTGAAAAGTAGGGTTCTCAAAACTTGTATCAGATTTTTCTTATAGATGAATTGTCAAATCCTCATCTTTTGAAAAAGATAACCAATAGTTTTATATAAATATAACTGAATGTGAATTGCTCACAATTATTCTTTTACTTTTTTCCCAATTTGTACCTCAAAAATTACTCCCATGTGAAATGGTCATTGAATTTTCAAATGCAGGAAAGAAACCACAGATACAGGCTTATATAACCAATAAGACTTATAAATTCTGCATCAAAGATCAGCAATACTTACTGCACACATGTAGGTTAAGACCACAAAAAAAAAAAAGTCTAACTATGCTTGAGGAGCTAAATTGTGGTTGCTGTGGAAACGAAGCTTAACTTTAAGGTTTTACACTGTGGTGCATTAAAAATTTCAAGCTGATGCTGCAGTCACGTCAGCTTTTTCAGTGAATATACAGCATTAGTTAATAGAAATAGCATGAATGGATGATGATGATTTCCTAAGACTGACAACATTAAACACACACACACACGTGCTCACACACACTCCTAAATTTTTAGAAGCATTATTATGATTTTGTTTATTTTCAATATTCCATTTTTCCTTGTCTTCATTTTTTTGGGCTGCTGTAGCAGAATACCACAGACTGAGTGGTTTATAAACAACACATGTTTATTTTTCACAGTTTTAGAGGCCTGGAAGTCCCAGATCAAGGTGCCGGAAGGTTTAGTGTCTGATGAAAATCTGCTTTCTTCCTGGTTTATAGATGGTCATCTTTTTCCTGTGTCCTCACATAGCAGAGGGGTAAGAAAGCTCTCTGAGGTCTCTTTTATAAGGGCACTAGTTCCATGCATGAGGGCTCCACCCCCATAACCTAATCACCTCCCAGAAGCCCTGTCCCCTAATATCATCACACTGGCGATAGGATTTCAACATACAAATTCTGGGAGGATACAAATATTCAGTCCATTGCATTCCTGAACTCTGTTTTTCTAAATAATTTCCAATGGTAAATTCTCACTCTCGTGACATTTATAATATTATTCTAAAAGTTTTTTCTTATTTAATCTGACAATTGTGGTAGTGAATGATCTCTAATAGCTCTCTCATCAATCATTCCACCCATGCATTGTAAATAAATTATGGAAACCTTAATCCATGGGGAATTTTAAAATTATTTTGTCTCATGGGCAATACTGAACATATATAAATTTGAATATACATAGATATATAGATATAAGTGCAGCTAAAGAGAAAATAATATCTCTTATAGACCAAATCTATAAACAAAGTAGAGATATATTTTTATATCCCTGAATAAAAGAGTGCTGCTGTGTAGACAGAATATATTTTATTCAAACCATTTACCTGATACGTTCAACATTTCTCTGTATAGTCATTCACATTTCCCAATGTAATCCAGCTATAAGTACTCGAAAAGTAGCTTGTGCCCCATCCCACCCCAGCACTTTCTTATTGGAGTTACACTGCTAGCCCAGTTCCATGTCCCTCCTTTCTCTTATTCGAGTCCCCAAGGTACTAAAACATTGTCACCACAGGTAGTGATGTTCTCTTCTGATTTTATTTATGTTGGCCTTCCTTGCTCACTTCCATGAGGTCTTGGTGCCATCTCTGCAGGTGATGCTGGCTCACCTTTATGCTAACTTTGAGGGTGGCTATTGCTTTCTGGTCCATCATTCCATTGACACAAGACTGACACAAACTCATAATAGCTATTTTTTTTTTTTTTTACCATGTCGTTGATCCTATTAACTTCCTAGTCTCTCTTCCATTTCTTGAATCACTGTACTGAGGTTGGATAAAGGCTCTATCCATATAGTAAGCAATTTCTTAATTAAACACGCAAACAGGGATTGTGATTTTTTATATTAGTATTAGTAATGTACATTTTTTGGTGTTTTAATGCTTTGATTTATTATTTCAATTTAACGCTTAATCATTCTCCTCTATCCCTTTTCGAAACTGCACAAATCTCACCATGGACTGAAAGATAATATAAACAGCAATTCATAGTGCAGTATTTAAAATTATTCTGTCTTACCATAGACAATGTCCATTCAAAGAAACAATTGTAGGAGCAGTTCTTAGGCACTGGTCTAACACTTTAGGTATATTAACATTAGATCCTCACAAAAATATTAATCTTTATTTTACAGATAAGGAAACTGAGGCACAAAAAGTTTAATAATGTCCAAATTCTCACAGCTAATAAGGGGCAGGCCTGATTATATGCAAGCAATCTGCCTCATGAGTCTGTGATCTTTTGTTACTCTGCCTTTTTATATTTTAGATAATGACAATTGAATTTCCTATCAGGTACAGCTCCTTGAAAGTTAAGGACAAGTCCTTGCAAATTATCTAAGGTCTCAGATAGGTCATCACTTTGAACAGTTCCTTCCAAACTATCCATAAGAGCTTAATGTGAAAAAAAGTTCCTTGATGCTCATGTTGAGAAACATGTCATTATAAAGGGGGTATAAAAATCAAATGTCTTTTGTTGGAGACTTCACTACTGTGAGATTTGATTTAAGTACTCTTTTTACAGTTCTAATTAAAATGGAACTATTAGATGCAGTAATACACAGAATCTTTCATGGTATGAATTTTTTCTGCTGTCCCAAACATCAGCAAATGTTAATAATGTTGAGGCCACGACTGCCTTTATTTGGCAATTCAAAGAAGTTTCCCCTCACACTCAATTTTGAACTCAAGACTTCTAGAAATTCATATAAAATAATTAATATTAATATAACCACAATTAATTAAAAGATTATCATAAATAAATCATAAACTAAAATAATTGTATATTTTTAGGAAGTATTTTTCCTTAGGAATTAAAAGCACAGTTTGTCAAAGAAAATATATAAATATTATTTGTGTTTCTTAAGTAACATAGTAACTGAAATAAAGAAAAACCATGGAAAAAAATATTTGTTTTTTTTTAATCAATCACTGTGAGTACACTTTTGAAATCTTCAAATTATCTTTGAAAATTCTCTTTTCTTATTCTCCAAACTCATCTATTTATTTACTTTAATGTTTCTATTTATGGGAATTTAAATTCTTATCTTTATAAAATATATTACATATAGTATGTAATATATATTTTATATCTGTAATCAAAATGCTACATAGTTTAAAAGGTCATGATTTGTCATTAAAAATATCATTATTTAGTCCCTTCCTTTCCTGATCTTCACTCCTCAGAAGTAACCGCTTTTAAGACTTTCGTTATCAAGTCTTCGAATCTTCTTTGCACGTTTACCTCTATATTTATAAACAAGACGATTAGGCTATCTTTTTTTTTTATTGTTCAGTTTTAGGCATCATTCCTTATTACAACGAAAAACGAACTTTTAAAAACTTTCTTCGCCCATATCTGCTTCTATCCAGTAGTCAGTGCTTCCATTATTATGACTATGTAATATCACTCACAGCAAAGTCATGTGATATAATCAATGATTACTTTTCTTTAAAAATGTTTTGGTTCTTTCTTTTCTTCTTATGTATTAATTACCTCATTTTTTCTTTTGTTTGATTTTCTATAAGTTGTTTATTAATTTAGCTCGAAACTGTCTGACATAATTGTAAAATTTTTCTCAAGTTCCTCATATACATTGCATACTTTATTAACTTGCTTTGTACCCTGCGTCTGCTTCAACTTTTCTAGGACTGTTGTGTAGAATTCATCATGGGACTATTCTTTACCAACATCTTGGGGAACTCCTGTTCTAGTTTCCATGTTTTCTTTTTCTTAGTTTACTTCCTCTTTAAAAATCTGGAATATATCCTCCAACAGTTTCCAGAAAAACAGAATGCAGGAAATAAACACTAAGAGGTTACCTGTCTGAAAACATCTTCGTTTCACTTTCACATTTGATTTGTTATGGGTCAAGCATTAATTACAAATAATTCTCACTTGTAATTCTGAAAATTTTGCTCATTCTTTGTTTCTTTTGGGAAACCACTTCCCCTCTAGTCCTTTGGATCTTGGGGACTGAAATTATGTTTGCCTGCTTGGGCCATAGAGGTAACCACACCATATGGGCTTAGAATTTAGAGTCCTATACAACTTTGGCTATGGTGATTGTTTCAGGGATGGGCATGCAATTCTAATAGCTCAATTCAGATATCAAAACCCCAGGAGAGAATTTTTTTCCTCCCTCCTCTGGGATTCTGAGCTGTAACAACTATGTAAGCTTGAAGCTGCCAGCAGCGCCCTCCCTTGGCCACACACAGGGTGTGATGCATTTCATATAATATTGCGTAATGATGCTAACACAGAGAGGAAAGCAAATTTAAGGGGGGAGAGAGAGAGATTCAAAAACAATGTTTTCATCTCTAAAACGAGCCATAGAAAAGCAAATATTTTTTTATTTTATAGAGCTATTTTAAAATATACTTCTGTTGCTTACAAACAGAAGGATAGTTAATAAGCCTACTTTTTTTTAAGTCAATGAAACTAAATAAACCAGATGCCTGTCTTTGATCACGCACGGTGAATGGCAGAGGCAAGTTTTCAGTCCACGCCTCTTCCAAAGCACTATAGCTTCTTACATGTCACATGCCAAGGCACAAACCCTGAATTGTGATTAAGTTAGATGCTGAAAACTTGTTGGCATTTTTTATTTGCAATCGAATTAAACAAATAACAAAAATTGAAAACTATAGAAAGCACAGTTAACACCTATTATGTACCAGTCTCTGTGTCTGGCATTTTTTCTCTGGTTAGCTGTTAGGTTTAAACATAAAATAGCATGAGAGTGCATATACATATACATACACATGTTCCTATACATACATATGCATGCTCATATACATATACACATACACACACATGTTCATACACGTACATATGCATACACATGTTCATATACATATGCAAATGCCTTCATGACATGTGCTGCTTATACATACATCTGATTAGTCCTGATGAGAATACCGTCCAGAGAACATGTGACAAACTTTAGGTTCCTGGCTTCCTGCATACTTCCACTTCGCCATCACTGTGAAAGCCAATCTGTGAAGTTATCACATGCTTTAAACCTTCCCATCACATTTTTAGTTTAGATTGAGAAAAGTAAATTAAGGTTTCTAATTTATATATGTATTATAAATATAAAAATAAACAATAACATTTACCAGTCGAACTAGACATATTTCCTTAAATTAAAATCCCAGTGGTTTTATTTTAAAGGATTGTATTGTATTTTGTAAATATTTATTTTGATTTTATTTACTTTGTAGCTACTGCTGTCACCCCTGCTTTACCTCTTGAAAAGTTCAGAATTCTGCTGCTACTTCCTCACAAGTTAGTGCAGCTTACCATTTGCAGCAGGTGTTCTGGATTCAGGTGTTGAAACTTCTGCTGTAGTATCTACTGTGGAAGTTAAGTCAAAAACTTAACTTCCATTTCTACATCTCAAAAATGTGGATAATTATATGACTATCTCAAAAATTGGTAATGCCGAGATAAGATATTCTATGTAAAATTACATTATTTGCTAATGTTGATAAAATTATCACTGCTTCCTGGGCCACCTAGAGACCAGTGTAGATAATTGTAGCTCATGAGATTCCTTATGACAAAGAAAAGGTTGAGAGAGCAGAATTTGGAGGGTGTTAGTTGCCAATTAATTGTGTTCACGGAGAAAGAGTAACTACACTCATTAAGTTTCATCTTAGGACCTAGTATGATCATTGCCTCTGCCACTCTTTTTAAAAATTTTTTTGCTATCCCTGGCAAATTCTAATCCTTGATGTATTCAGAACATGTAATTCTTGTTTGATTCCAGAGACTGTCAAATGAATAAATAATATGTTCACACTGCAGGCTTCATCTGGTTTTATTCTATGTTGCTATTTTTGCTAACTTGCTGTACTTCTTTGTGTCCTACTTCCTCCTCTACCTACTTACAGATAAAATCTTAGATGATTTCCTTTAATCTTAACAAGCTTTTCATAATGATAAAAATATATAACTTTGCAGCTCTGAGGCCAGGTGCACTTTTTAGTTCTCAATAGTCACAAAAATGCTTTCCCCAAATGCTTTTATTGTATTAAATCCCTTAAGCAGCCATGTTCTTGCTTTGGCAAACCCGTGGCGAGGTCATTCACTACATTCAAATTCTATGCTCTGTGAATTTGCAATGTATGTCTAGAAAGGCTATGAAGCCAATAGCTCTTTCCTCTCCCCAGCTCAACACTATCTTGGCATAGAGGTATTTTATCAAAACTTTTCATGGGCCTTTTCATAATTCACCTCCTACCTTTATCGACATCTTCATTAATTTTTCATTCTGTGATGAGGTAAAAAAAAAGATTTAAAATAACCATTTAAATAGCTGATAGCCAAATATTGTTAACTTCTTTAAAAATACTTTCCTCTTCATTTTTATTACTATTTTTTTTCTCTGAAATTGTGCTTTTAGAGTAGAAGGGAAGGGTAGCCACAGCAGCTGATCATTTATTATCTGTCTGCAACAGCCAAGAGACAAGATCAGTTAATTCTCTTTGAGAGGCAACTGTGGGAGAAATTATCAGGACAATCTATTTTAGATGGGCACTTTGAATAGCCTTTTGTACCACATGACATTGAGGTTCACCTTAGAAGCAGATGATAGTTGACCAAGGAAATACGGGCCCAGCATAAATATAAATTATGGGTTTTTCAAGCTGGAAACACTAGCCTTGAAAAGGAAAGCTGGACTCTTTGAGAGTCTATTAAGTTTTCTATATTCCACATTTTGCAAGATGAAGAGGAATGAGAGCTCAGTTTCAAGCTACAGGAGACTCGAAGCCCATTCCCAGAATGACTTAGGTAATTCTTCAGCTTGAGGAGACTGAGAATTTTGGAGGGTGATTCCTTCTCGCATGATCTAAGGTACCAATATTGACACCAGATCCCCTTCTACAGTGTTGTATATTTTCATGCAAATTATCACATTCACATTACGGAAAATAACTGAGTAGTTAGAAAAATCACTAGCATATAGATTTTGGTGGAGACCAAGTGAGGTCATTTCTCGTATATTCTCATTCAAAATCTAATATTTAGTACAGTGGTTCTCAAAGAGTGATCCTTGGACCATCAATATCAGCATCACTGGGAACTTGTTAGAAATGCAAATTTTTCAAACTTACCTTTAACTTATGGAATCAAAATCTGATGGTGGAGGCCATCAGTAAATTTAACCATCAGATTTTCTGATGCATCCTTAAGTTTGAGAATTCCTGTTCTAGTGGACCAGGAGTTCATTAGCTTTAGTGTCCTTAAGATCTATGCTGACTGCTAAAAATGAAGATTCTAACAATCCTCAATATATAATATTCCTGATTCAAACCACACAATATGGGCCCCATATAACTGCATGAGAAAAAGAAGCCCGGTAAACTTGAGGTAGGTACTCCTTTTAATTATCAGAATTGCTTCATGTTAAAGTTGTTCATCTATCTATGCAAAACAAAGGCCTATTGGTCCATTTTTGGACCAATTTGTCCAGTCACCAAAAATATAGTTTTCAAATTATCACATGGATTTTTACAGTGTCACTATAACAATCTACATTGAACTTTCAAAGCTCTGTAATGTTTTTTAAGATGTACTTGTATTTGGAATGTTATTTTGCTAGGTATAATCAACTTCAAATTAATATTGTATTATAATAAACCAATCTATTTTTCTCACATTTGTTAAAGATTTCTCTTAAGATTTGAAATCATGTTTTTCAACCAAAGACAAAAATATTTGATAATTCTGCTTTAAGTGGCTTTCGCATTTGGAAGTTAGTTTATGTAACTATTTTAATATTCTCATTCCATAGACTGAGGCTGAAAGAATATGAAGAATTTGTAGGTTTATTACACAGGACTGCAGCACTGATGGTGTCACAAGCGTTTTTTTAGTATGGTAGCTGCCAGAAGAAATACCAATTTTAATGAAGCTTTGCACAGGCACTTATCTCTTGCTGGGATTGACTCTGTTATAAATAGCTTGGTCATTGACTCATCATTAGACTCATATCAGGAATCAGCCTGAGCTCCCCTAGCTTACTCAGGACATGCCTTGCTTTATGCTCATAATTTTATATTCATATAGAGTGAATAATGCTTATTTAATGGTCTTATTTTTCTCCACTATTTTATATTACCAAATGTAGGTGTGATCATTTTGTAATTTCTGGGTGGCTGAATTTTTGAGATCTGCTCTTTCTGTGTGAGCAACTAGTCAAGTGTAAATTGTATTATTCTACTCCCTTACCATTAGGAATACCTCAGCATCTGTCCCTTCTCTTTCTCTCTCTCTCTCTCTCTGTGTGTGTGTGTGTGTGTTGAACACAAGAGAGAAGAGAGGATAAATGAACAAATAAGCAAGATTTAGGTAAGACATATATGGATGTATGAGTCACATATTAGATAAAGTAATACTGCTATCTGCCATAACAAACCTCTCTCAAATCAAAATGCTTTAATATATACATATTTTTTTTTCATGTCATTTTTTACTGTGAGTAGCATAGGTTTGTTGGAAGTCTGTTTTTTGAAGGGGTGACTCAAAAGCCTGGGCTCCTTCTATAGTGTGGCTGCATTCTCCTGAAATCATTTGCTTGTGGCTACAGAAATAGTGTTGAAAGTGAGAGGAAGGGAGAGAGGGAAGAAAAAAAAGAGGGGAAAAGTGGTGGAAGAGAGAGTGAGAGAAAGGAAAATTTGGAATTTTAGGATTTACCCTTAGAAATGAGAGTGCTTCATTTCTTCCCATACTTTATTGGCCAAAACTAATCATGAATTCACAACTTCACAGCAGAGATGGCTGGCAAATGTTCTAATGTGTGTTCCAAAACAGTCAATAGAATTGGTGAGTATCCAGCCAGTCCCTTCTGATCACCGGTATCCTTTTCATTATTCCTTTCATATAGAATACATTCAGCCTTTTCCAAAGCTGTCAACCTCAAATTCCATTAGTCATGGAATCCATCTCAAAATCTAGGATATTTAAGTGATAGTCACCTTTCTTGACTGAATCCAAAAATTACTTCTTTGGATCTGGAGACCTATTGCTAAAAAGGTATATTATTTGCACACCCTGCTCTCAACAACTACTTAATTATTTAATGGTAAACAAGTAGAGCATAAACACAAAATATTTTTTTTTATTCTGGAAGTAAAAAAAGAACCACAAAAGTTGTTGGTCTGTGTTGATGCAAAATGCTGCCATACAGACTATGTGACAACCCATCTCCTGGGTTAGAAAAGTTCCTTAACTGGACACGAAGTCAGCCATCTGGAGGTGCCCTCTTGTTAATTTTTTTCCATTATTTTTCTTGATCAAATCTCTGGGATGCTTCTCCATGTCCATTATTGTTGTTAGCTATATTGAAAGTATATTTTTAGAGCCTATTTCTTCTCATAGAAGGTTATGGGCCCAAGAATTATTTTTAAGTATTTGTCAAAACACCCCCACCAACACACATCTTTTTTAAAGCCAATTTTTTTTGATGTCACATTTTCTTCAAACTCTTATTAGGCTCCTGATCTATTCTCTTTGATTAAGTTCCATGTGTCAGAAACCATGTCCAACCTTCTCTAGATATTGTTTTCCAATCTATTTTATTTCTTTTCTTTGTGGTCTCCATATCTTTCTGGACCTATTTTTGGTCAAACTCTGCCACAGAAAATGATAAAAGTAAATCCGGAATATATGGACAATACCACTAAAAATTAAAAAGAACATTTTTCGGCTATGAATAATTGACCAAAATATCTCTTTTGATGTGATATTCTCTTCTCATTAAAAAACATTTAAAAAACCCATAAGAAATTTACTCATTAATTTTAATTCAATATTTTATTCAAGAATTTTGGGCAAGACCCTGAGCATAATTCTTATTCCTAGTGATACTAGTTTAGCCAACATTCTTTCTTATAGTCACTGCCACTTAATGTCTTTTGGACACAATGTCACTTTGCAGATTAAATTAAATAACATTACATTTATTAGTACAGTGTGTACTCAACATATGATAATGATTCTTGTTTTTATATAATTGTCATCTATACTTTAGATTTGACAAAACTATGGTATCTGTTGTATATTTCAGTAAACCATGAATATAAAACAATGATTAAGACTTGACTTCAAAAACTCTGAGTTTTGTGACTACTTTATGAATAATCTATAGCAATTTGAGAAGATTTAATTCTTGTGTTGCACATTACTTTTCTTCATCCAATTAACTTATAAATGCCCACAAATTAAATCAATACTAATTAATTCATTGAATAAACATCATGTGGAATAGCAGATGGCTTTGGGTTGTGTGGATATTATTTCTTTGGGACTTAGTGATATATCGAGCAATCATTTTTTATATAATGGTTCCTTCAAGAAATAGACCAATTTATTCCAAAAGTACAGGGCAGACACATGGTTCATGGAAACAATGACATAAACAGACATATGCAGGTGGCCGTGACATCAATACAACCAGTTAAGTGCTGGCAATATGTTCTAAGCACCAATCTGCCTTTGGACTACAACAAGCACTACCCACATTATCATTCTCTTTTTAAGGAGATATTAACTAACTTTTATTTTTAACTATTTGCTTTAGAATTACTATGCTGGAACAAAGTACTGAATAATACATTATGGTTAGCCTATTTTTTAAAGTTCTCTTCTACATGATGCTAGATTCATCAGACAATTCAAGTAAGAAAAATATCTTTCAACTTACTTATTAGTATGCATATTTCTTTTCTAGATAAAATTTTAGACATTGGATACCAATCACAAAATCTATATAAAATGTATTTTCTGGAATATATTTCTGACCTCTATGCAGAAATATACAATGCCTACCATAGTACTTGCAATTGCTAAACTATTAAGTGTTTTGGCATTGTCACAATCTGACAGATCCTACAGGTTTGATGTAATGAGAACTATGAGTTACCACTTCTTCCTCCGCCCCAAAGCCCTTTTCCAACAACTCGCTGTTGTTTGCTAAATAAAGTGGATCTCTTTCTCTGATTTTCAAGGGATACAGGATTGTATAATTAAATTAAAACAAGCTGACAAGATAAGAATAATGTCTTTTCTTCTTCAATCACTACTTTTCTCTCTTTTGGTTTCTTTGATTTTAGTAATTGAAAACACAATATTTTTTTGTGCTTTAGAAAAGAAACAAAAGCAACTGCAGCTTGAAAGGGGTATCTTGAATTATCTGTGGGACCAGGGTTGGAAATCACACTCTCGCATTTATTTCATGCTGCCGTTCTTATTTAATATTTAATCATTACAACTTGTCATAACCTGAAAAGAAGAATCGAATGACCAACAGTAGTTTCTTAAATGCCCACAAACTTAATTTTTGTAAATTAAATCTTTTTATCTAGAGGCCACTGTGTATTTATTTGGTGGAGAGAGAGTACAGCTATAGACTTCTTCAAGGTTAAGATGAGCTTGTAAATTTATAATCCAGATTTGGTTAGTATTCTGATATTTTCCTAGGTTTGTAATTTGATCTCAAAGAACTATTTCTATTATGACTTCAGCACTATTATTTTATCAGCATAAAAAAATACTATACATTTTCTATTAAAAATTCCCCTGACCCACTCTTTTTTACCTTGCAAACTACATTGACATTAAGGAAAAATATTCTGGAAAAAAGTCCCATCCTTGGCTTCTCTGCTTTCTGCTCTCTCTTTAATGTTCTACTTCTGGTGATACTCTACATTACCAAAGATTGCTTTTAAGGGGTCGACACTCACCTACCTCTATTTTGAAAATTCTGTGGATCTCCCCATTGTCCTCTTTCTAGCTCTCAAAAACATATGACACAAATAAGCTCTTTTTTCTTCTGAAAGAATTCTCTGCTCTCAGTTTCTGAAAAGAAATATTCTCTTTTGTTTCTACCTAATTTTCTTCTCAGTTCTTTGTCTTTTCTTGAATTGTCTTCCTCTACTCTTAATCCTCTAATATTGGAATAAATCCAGCCTCATTCCTGGCCTAAATTCTCTTTATCCACCTTCACGGTTAAAAATGTAGGTTATGAAATCAGACTGCCTAAGTTTGAATCCCTTCACCAATTATTATCTAATGTATCTTTAGACATGTTATTTAGGCTCTTGGCGGTTCAATTTCTTAAATTGTAAGATGAAATAGAAACCGTGTCTGTTTTAAATCAAAGTTATTAGGATTAAATAAACAGATCTAAATAAAATGTAAAATAGTGTCTGGCCCACTAATATATGTGTGTATTTTTATATATACATGTGTGTATTTGTGCATATAATTATTATGATTGTTGTTATTATTAGAAGTGACACAAAGTTTGGATGTTTGTTTCTATAATTCTCTCCCTGAGTTTACCATTGAGATTCAGAGTTGATAACTACCTGACAATTTGATACTTCCATTTGAATGTCTAATAGCAGTATGAAACTTAATATGAAGTAATCAAAAGTCTTGATTTTGAACCACCATAATTTTTTTCCTCCTTGTCTTCAATCTCTTTAAATGATATCACTTTCCATCCATTGGCTCAAGTAAACAATTTAGAAATCATTCTTGAGTTCTCTCTCTTCCTTATCATTCAACAATCTATTCATTTTTTATTCATCCATTTATTAAATAGTTATCAAGCAGTAGCTATGCTAGAGATACAGCAGTAAACACAACAGTTAAGTTCTCTGCTAGGCTGAATTACATTTAAGTAGAGAAAGGCAAAAAATAAACAAATGGATAAAATATTTGATAATAGCAAGCACTATGAGCAGCATGAGAACAAGGTTACATAAAAGGTTAAGGGCAACTCCATGAAATTAAGAGTCTGAAGAATTCTCTTTGAGATGATATTTAATCTTGGACCTAGATAATAGAAGAAGAAAGGGGAAGAAATAAGTATAGGAAGCAGCTCGATGTGTCCGAGGAAAATAAAATGACTGGTTTAGCTTTATAATGGATATTGATGAGTTATTTGAAATGAAGCCAAATAAGTAGGCAGGGGTCAGATCACGTGGGCATATATAAACTAGCTTAAAGTTTGTAAATCATTCTAAGTACAATGATAATCCATTGAAGGATTCAAAACGTGATAATATAAAATGACTTACTATGTAAAAAGATCAATACTCTGATATCTAATCCAAATCCTATTTTTTTATGCTTAAAATCCTTTAGTGGAATCTATAATTAATTGAGTAAATAAGTGGTTTGCATATAACAAATGCATGGAAAATATCAGTTGAATGAATGATTAAATAAATAAAATAAATTTTACATATTTTTATGTTTTTGTGAAATAAAAAACTCAATATCTTAAACTGCGCTTTGGAGTTTTCCATTTTATCAAAATTGGTACACATGAATGAATTTAATGAAATTCAACTCAATTATGTATATATCTTCTTTATAAAAAATGCTATGACATAGTCTCTGCTCTCCAGGAACCCAAACTCTACTTAAGGCCAAAATTATAGTCCAAAAGAAGAATGGATCACAGCACTTTCTCAGGACAAAAGCAAATATGGGCTTTATGGTTTCCTTTCTTCTTTCTTTCATTTTCTGTACATTAGAGCAGGCATAGAAACTAAATGGAAAAATGGAAATAATTTTTAGTCAAGGAGAGAGTGAAGGACACATAATTTATAGGTATCAGGTGACTTTAGTTCTATTGGCATCTGAGACTAATACATCACTAAACTTGGTTATAAATTACTCTACGCTTGATTATAGAATGGCTCTCCATTAGTCTGCGTGGGTTGACATAACAAGATATCACAGACTAGATCATTTAAACAGCAGAAAGTTATTTACTCATTGTTCTGGAAGTTGGAAATTCAAGATCAGATGTGCCAGCAAGATTAGTGTGTGGTGAGACTTTACTACTTGGTTTGCAGATGGGTACCTTCTCACTGCATCTTCACATAGCTTTTTCTCTGTGTGCATGCAGAGGGAGGAGAGAGAGAGAGAAGAGAAAGAGAAGAGAGAGAAGAGAGAGAGAGAAGACAGAGAAGAGACAGAGACAAGAGAGAGAGACAGAGGAGACAGAGAGAGAGACAGAGAGAGACAGAGAGAGAGAGAAGAGAGAGAAAAGAGAGAATATCATATTAGGGATCCACCTTAATGCTCTCACCCTTAATTACCTCTTCAAAGGTCCCTGTATCCAAAAACAGTCACATTGGGGGTTAGGGCTTCATTATGTGAATTTTGGTAGTGACACAATTCAGTTCATTACATGCTCTATTCACTCACAATTGGCAACCACATTAATTCCCTATTAAATTACCCCTAACTCCAGCAGTTTAAACAAAAATCTCATTATCTTGAAGTTTTCGTGGTACAGAAGTCAGAAAGAGGCTTAGCAGGTGATTATGGTTCAGAGTCTCTGATGAATTTGTAGCTAAGATATCAGCTGGTGCCGTTGTGTTCTGAAGGCTAGACTGGGGCTAGAGGATCCACTTAAAAGATGACACGCTCACATGGTTATAACTTAAAACCATCACAGCCACCTCAAATTTCTAGTTTTATAAATCTTTATGTTGTTATAGAGTTTTAATTTCATCACTGATACATGTCAATGCCTTAAAACTGAAGAAAGTAAGAATCTATAAGAAATGGATGAATTGAACTATTTACTCTGAAATTCAGAAAGGAGCTCCTCAAATGACTCAGCCACTGGTAGTAGAATGATAGAAAAGAGAGGGCCTAGCATTTATCAGTATAAGCTGGATTTTTTTGCAAAAAAACTGATTTTTACTAGTTCATAACGGTTTGTTCACATATTAGTAAAGGAAAAAAGTTTGTGATTGATTTATGCTTGTCATATGTTAAATAATTTATTTTTTTCTGAACTATTTGTTGAGGTAGTGTTAAAGAAATAACACTGACTCTCAGAGGAGATAGCTAAACATGATTACAACAATTTTTTGCAATGTATGTTTTTTGGTCCATACGGTAATTTTCCAAGGCTTTGAATATGTTTTATTTTGTTCTTGCACAGTAAGGTACAGAACACTGGTGTCCTTGCATTTTAGAATAGTCCGTAGATTTTTTTTCTTTTGACCTGCTAAGCTATTTCAAGGACTGAGAAAAAAAGCAACAGCTAAAGATGTGTTTTTGATATTATCACTGGAAATGTTTCTTCAGATGTCAACAGATACTCAGAGGACAGAAAGACCTTAACCTTGTAATATTGAAGCTCGGATTATAATTGCTTTTAAAATGGTAGTGTGGCTGGCACTGAACTTTCACAAAGTGTAGCATTGCAATTTATGGCCTTGTTTCAGAACTGCAAGGAATCTCTGATCTTGTAACAAAATTCCACTGGAAAGTATCCAGGGAGAAAAGACGAGAGATCCCAGTTCGGGAGACTTGAGCTGACCACTTAGCCCTTTTGACCTCTGTTTCCTTCACTACAAAATGAGAAGTTAGGGCTCATTGTTTTTTGAGGCCCCTTAAAGTTCTACAGTTCTGCGGTTATTATTTTGAGATAGAAAATATAGAGTATCATTAACTTGGTTGCTATGAAAATATCAGTGGAAACAATGAACTGTAAAAGATGCAAATTTATTTTCTACATGACCAAGCCAATTTAACATTTAACATTTGCAAGACTTTTTTTTTTTTAATAAAATAAAGCTATCCAGGATATAAATTTAAATTCATATTAAAATTCCACGATAACAGCAAGGATGACATCTAAACTAAGGACAGCTTCACAGACACTGTGATGACCAAAGAAGTTATTTCTTAGGTATCTACTAAAATATTCAGAAATTACATATCACAAACACTTTCTCTATAATGTTTTTATTAGCATATTAAAGAAGAACAGAGATATGATCTTGTAATAAATATTACCATGTAATGATTTCTGGTGAGGTGATGACAGTTAATACCTTTCAAAATGTATCATTACAGAGATTAGTGCAGAGAAGAAACTAAATTTTTTTGAGTAAGCTACGTTTAAGCCATAGTACTTAGACAATTATTTATATCATCTCATTTAATAAAGCTGATTTATAAAATTACTTAAGGTCACAGCACTTAACGCTGTGACCTTAAACTGATGATTTAACCTGAGTTGACCATAATGCTCTCATCTTTGAAATTAAGGGTTTGAAATAATGGACCTTCTTGTGCATTTTAAAGTTATAGATTTACAGTTAAACCTGCATTTTACCTGTGTCTGCTCTTTCACTTACTGATTACATAACATAAAGTTAACTAAAATATATTGTTTTAATTTCTTTAGCTGCAAAATGGGGATAATATGATGCATATTCCAGGGTTATTTTAAGGATTAAATGAGACACTGCACATCAACTATTTCACATAGGTCCAACACATAGTGGGTGCTTTATATATGGGACCACATCCCTAGGTTCTCTTTGGCCTCAATGTCTTCTTTTTCAAAAATAATTTTTATAAAAATTTACCATTAATAGGACTAATGATATTGGAAAAACCATATTTTTTAAGATTGCTTTACTCAAGTTAGCCTAGATGGAACAAATGATTTCTCCGTCAATGTACATTGTTAATAGTGGTAAGGGAATTTTATATCTGAATTTTTATAATAGTATTAAAAGTTCACAAACATACATGGATAAGTAGAACTGTTATATCATGTGACTGTCACCTTGAAATCTCAGTACTTGGAAGAGATTTGAAATCATAGTCGTAGAGCGACATTTAAGATGCAGAATTGATATTTTGGTTAAGTAAATGCCAAAAATTTTCTCTAAAATTGAAAAAGCCAACTGTAAAAGAGGATCTATCAGTTTTGCAAGTGGTGCCACCCTTCCCCCCACTCTTTTCTAGTCTGGGATTTTAGGCTTGCTTTTTGGTGACTGATGTGGTAGAACTGGGAGATGCTGAGGCAAATTCTAGAAACTCTATTTAGAGGGAAATTTATGCCTGAATATATGCTATGTTCAAGATATTGCCAGAGAGATCAAATATACAAAGTGAAATGTTATACTTTTCATAGTCTGTTTCTCCACTCTGAAATCTCTCTGGTAATGGCAGGCCTAGTACTTTTTACAATAAAAGACATTCAATAAGAGATAAAATGTAAAAACAGGTTTATTAACAGAAAACAAAAAGGCATGAAAGTTAAGGCAAATTAAATGTAATTCTAGTAGTTCATTTAAGTGGTAAGATGCTCCAGTTTCTGAAGGATGTGGAAAGTTTTTCAAGGACCTGCATGCAGTGGAGGCCCTTGCCAGTCTATTTTACGGGCTCTAGTTGTCACGATGCCCATATGGCTCCACGGCTCACTTTCTGCTGGCAAAACTGCCTGGCTGGCCATCGTATCATTGCAGCCCAGGTGCTTATATTCTGGATCAGTGAAGTGTTCACAGGACCACCTGCTATGTTCACAGTTCTGGATATGGCATTTTAATTTTAATATTAAAAATAAAATATGTGAAGTCTATTGGATGGTTTTACACTCAATATTTTTCTCATATCCATGTAATGCTATTTAGACACAACTAGTCATTCCATGGCAGCTATGACATGTCAATGTAAGTTGTAGGGAGAAATGAAATCTACTTCTAGGGCTTGTCTGAAAACTCCCTTCTGAAATGCTAAGTTATCAAGTAATCATACATTCAAGTTGGTCTTGGACACCCACGATTTAAGTCTGTTGTCACAGCAAAATTATTGAAAACTCCTTCTTTAATCCCCTAGATTTCCTTGCTTGGACAATAAATTACATGGTTACCTCATACTCTCTTTAATAATGATATTAAGCACCTAACACTCTTCTTAAGATGCTACTCTCTTTTACTTTTAAGCATTAGCTTTAGAGTTGGATAAACAAACTTCTCAGCTTTGGCTAAAAAAAAAAAAAAAAAAAAAAATAGGCAGATGATCTTAGAGCAATCTTCCATAATAAGTCAGTAGATGCTGGTACAGGCAGGGGCTGAAAGAGTATGGTTGACATTTATGGCCTATTTGATAAATATAAAAGCAAGCGGAGGTAAGAGAATAAAATGACAATATTAGGAGTTCCTATCAGTAATAAATAGGCTTGTTGCCAAAAGATCTCACTGAGGGACATAAAGAAGAGGGCTGAAACAGGAAGCTAAGAGGCCAGGATAATGTGGACTCCAAAGAATGAGGCTGAATGGGTGGCAAATCAACAGGAGAATTTGTCAGGTACAATAAGAATTATGTTTGTGAGAAAAGTTGTGTTAAACATTCTTGTTGACAACAAAAGCAGTGAATACTAGTTTTAAGAAAACACTTTCAGTAATACCAGTAGCTCCTTGCCAAAAGTATCTTGGTCTTCCCATATAAAAGTTTTATCTCAGTTATAGAGATGAATGGGTTATGTTTGAGCCATCGACTAATTTTTTTTTTCTTGATTCAAAGCTCACTAAGCAATTTTCCTTATTTCCCTTTGAAGAGAAGCACATTGTTTACATTTCTCAGTACAAATTAGAAATTAGTTTTCTGGTAAATATATATAAAAGATCAGGCCAATTCAGTTTCTTGTAAATTTAATCATTGTGAAGACATTTATAATTTCAAGCCACAAGAAGGCATGAGCACTACCCAGTAAGCAAAGATCACCACTGTTTTCTTTTTGTGATTAAACATTGATGTCACCCTGGGGAACACTTCACTTCATGATTTTTGCTATTCCTTAAAATTTCTTTTTGTGTATCCACTATTGTGAAGTCAATTGATGTTAAAACAGTAAACATATTTCTAAAAGTATGTATTAAAATACTGGTAGTTAAAAAATACTACATTAGGTCTTCAAAGCCAAAGATTGTCAGTAATAAGGGAGAGAGTAGAACATAGGTTTTCCAAATTCCTGTTCATTGCTCAGTTTATTAGCAAAGACATTTTATTAGCAAAGACACAATCATGAGGGGAAATGAATGTTTATATCTTTTCAGAAAAGACATAAAAGTACTTAAGCATACTAGTCATGATTTCATTAAAAAAAAAAAAAAAAAAACTTACCTTGACTCTCCTGGTATTTACAAGGCAGCCAGAGCCATTAACCTGAGATGACATTATTTTCAATTGACATTAAACATTGTAGGCCTCTTTTAGATAACTTTTAAACACTAGACTTAGTTTAACAATTGGTTACATCTTTCTATCAATTAATGCTTTTTCCCATCCTTGAGCATTCTTAAATGTGATCCATTTATATTTTTTTTGCAAAGGTAATACATTCATACAATAAAAAATTCAAAAGGAGTAAAAGAAAAAAGAATTAAAATTAAGTCCGACTCTTTTTAGCTCCCACAGAGCATGAAGTTTTTTTTCCCTAGAAGCTTCTACTCTTACCAGTTTTCTTATATATTTCTCTCTTCAGCTTGTTCGCAATACACAAATGTACACATACACAAATTTATTGTTTTTACACAGAAAGGCCCTATACTACTATACTTATTACTCTATGCCTTGTTTTTTAAAAAATTCCCATATAGCACAGCATTCCTTTTTATATTTATTTAAATAGAACCGTTATATTCTTTTCAATGATACATAATACTTCATTGACTGTATTAGCATAATTGATTTAAAACAACTCCAGTGAATAAACATACATATCATTTCCAATGCTACCCTGAATTTAATTGCACATCTGTTATTTTCCTCAGATGTGAGGAAGCTAACTAAAGAAGAATAGAATATCTGGGTAAAAAGATACATGAATAGATGTTGTTAAATTACAATAAACAGTATTTTCTATAGTAGTATAGAAAAGTTACATTTTTAGGGAGGCCGACCAACAATATAACATCTATTATATGAGACATATAATAATAATAACAAAAATAATTTAAAGCTATCTTGTTTTAGCTACTGTTATTTTGGCATTTTATTACCAAGCTTCATCTGTATGTGAAGTATTATGGATAAATTACATTGGGTCATTGGCATTTTTCTTTGTTGACTTATAGATGTTATTATATACAAACAAAAACTCTGAATAATTCATACAAAATTTCCCCCTCTAATTTGTTGTTTGTTCTTTGATTCTATGATTTTTTTTTTTTTTTGCTAAAGCGAAGTTTTTTGTTTGCACAATCAAATTTATCATTGAAGATTTTCTTTGTATAAAAACGAGATTTTGAGTCATTTTTAGAAAGATTTCTTTCATGGAGTGCTTACTTTTTAAATTGCTTTGTAAGCATACATTTTTTAAAATGTCATCTTGACACTTCATACGATACACAAAGATCAATGCAAGATTTATTATAGACATAAAAGTGGTAGATAAAACATAAAGATCCTAGAAGAAAACAATAACTTGACAGTAAAGTGTGTGATTTTTTAATGAAAAATTAAGAGTGTTAACCTAAAATTTAAAAAAAGACAGATAAATTGGATATTATTAAAAATAAGAACTTCTGTTCATCAGATAAAGTAAGTAAAAAAAGGCAAGCACAGACCAAGAGAAGATATTTGCATATTTTTAGAAAGGTATTTGTATCCAGAATACCTAAAGTCCTACAAGTTAATAAGATAAAGACAGACAACCCAACAGATAAATGAACAGAAGACATTAAGTCACTTAACAGAAGAGGAAAATCAAATATGCAATAAGTGTATGAAAAAAATGCTCATCATCATGACTTAGCAAGAAATTACAAATTAAAGCCACAATGAGATATCAACATACATCCAACAAAATAACTAATATTTTAAAATACTGATAGAGTAAGTGTTGGTGAAGATGTGGAGTAACTAAATCCTCATAACATTCTTATGGGAATGTACATCAGAAAACTATTTGGCAGAATCTACTACAGCTGAACATATGACTCTAAAAATACAATTTCTAATAGAATTGTGTACGTATGTTACAGAAAAAGGTACAAGAATATACAAGTATCCAAAAATCATAAATAATTACATTTTTCTTAACAGTAGAATGGATAGTGTTCACAGAATGAAATACTGTAAAACAATTAGTATAAATGATCTTATATTAAATAACTAATGCTAAATGATATAGATAAACCTCACAAACATATTAAGCTAAGTATCCTTAACAGGGGTGATATTGCTCCCAACAGAGTGGAAATTGATTGTTGGAAGTGAAAAAATTTTATTTTTTAATGGACTTGAAAAGCACAGATATAATAAGATTGGATAATGCTTTGTGAATACAGTCTGAAATCTACTTGATTCTAAATCTCCTTATATCAAGTTTCCTTGTTTCCTTGATTACAGGGAGAATTTTGGTGCAGGAACGTTTCCTGAGTTTTCAATACAGTGCCCTCTCTTTATCCATGGGACACATGTTTCAAGACCCCTAGTGGATACCTGAAACTGCAGATAGTACTGAACCCCATATATACAATGTTCTTCTTATGCATACATATCTATGATAAAGTTTTATTTATAAGTTAGGCACAGTAAGAGATTAACAACAATACTTAATAATAAAATAGAACAACTATAACAATAAAATAAGGGTTACTTAAACACAAATACTAGGATACTCAGTCAATCTGACTAACAAGCAGGTAGAGTACACAGTGCAGATACGCTGGACAAAGGGATGATTCGTGACCTGGGTAGGACGGAGTAGGACAGCTACTCAGAATGGCACACAATCTAAAACTTACAAATTATTTCTGGAATTTTTTTGTTTAATATTTTTGGATTGTAATTGACCACAGGTAACTGAAACTGCAGAAAGCAAAAGTACAGATTAGGAGGGGAAATTACTGTATTGCAGCATGCAGCAAAGAGAAGAAGACACAAAGAGCCCATCTCTATAAGCACAGGGTGAACTTCTGATGGTTGGCTACAACCCTCTACTTACCTCTGAGGATGTCTGAAGTCATGATACTAACCCTCAGCCAAACCTTAATCAATACAGTTACATGCTAGGTAGGGTTCAACACATAGGGAATAATCTGTATTATTTTGTCAGCATTGTTTATGAAAAACATGAAATAAGGAGAGAAATATTGTTTCATTAATTTATGAAAAATGTCAAACTTCAGTGCAATTATAAATGAAATATAAGTAAAAAAAAGAAAGCATGTGTCAGTTGATGTATTTTTCATTCTGTTTTTTATGTTTATATATAGTTTTAAAATATTCCTAAATATTAGAATTCTATAGAAATTATTAGAAATAACACATGGTTTGTTTAAAATCAATTAAAAATACCCTTCAATATTTGAAAACTTTGGCAAGAAATCTAATTTATTCAGATTTACTCTGCAACAAGCCCTAAGACCCTATAGTGTAGTAAACATTTGTTGTAATTGTTTTAACTACTCAGTGTGGCTTTCACTTCTAGTAGCAGCCTTCCAAAGACAATTTCTTTTTTCTTCTTGGTTCATCGTTGGAGAGAGTGTCATTAAATTCATTGTCTGTGCCTAGACTAAAGATGTGGGCATACAAACCCAGTTAAACCTCTTAAGCTCTTTAAGGGCTTTGAATTGTAAGCTGGGTGGCACAGACATGGGGGAGGGGAATGAAGCTGATTGACCAAAGCAGCTGTAAGAGACTGTCAATGTTCTTGCTCCCTCAGTACACCTTTGGGGCTGTATTAGTACTTGCCTTGTCCCAGTCAAGGTCTTCAGTTCTTCTTGCATGGAATTCCATTTCCTTTCAAGTTAGCTAGGTTAGAAATCTGTAAATTGCAACTAAAACACCATGAAAAGACTTGTAACAACGATTTGGTTTCAGCATTGCTTGAACACCTTCCGATCATTTTTTTAGTCTATTTTGAATAACATGACTAACATTTGTCAAACTCTTTTCAAACATGAAATAAGCAAACAAGCATAGTAGCTGATCCTAGATCTCCTGTGCATTTACCACATGTGGCAGATAAAATCATGATAAGAATGCTCAATGTTTCTAGAAATTTATATATTTTTAAAGATTTTTTTACATTATTACCTTGTTTATTTCTCATAAGAATTCTTTGAAGTGGGTAGAAAAGGGAATATTACTCCCATCTTCGAGAGAAGGAATTAAGTTTGAAAAAGAGAAAGGGACATAAGGGAGCCATTTAGTTAAAGGAAAATGTTATTTTAATAATCATTTTGCATACCAATTCTAAAAGTACATTGCAAAACCACATCTAGGGAAGTCTTTTCTTATAATGTAATTATCTCATGTATAAGAAGCCATCTGCTTAAAAAAACAAAAAACTGCTCTTTCAGTTCAATATTTGATCCCTCAATCTTCCATTCCTCAGTAAGCGCTCTTCCTACTAGTCTAGCCAACAATCCTTATTGTATAAGACCTGATAGTTACTTCTATTCTAACAATGTATAGGGCCATATGGTTTTATTCTCACTCAGGGGTGAAGTTGGTGATGATCTTTTTACCCTCATTGGGATCATGAAGTTCCTCACTAAAGAGATTGGGCATAGGAAAAGGGAACCCTTATTTTCTGAAGTTCATAATATCTGCTCAATCAAGAAAAAATTATAAAATACATACTTATGTTTTAGAAATACATTTGGTCTTTATTACTAAAAAGTCTGGAAATAATATTTTATAACAATTACAAGTTAAAATATCGCCATTTTTGGCTTGCAACAAATTGGTTCCATTTCTTTCTGCTCTTTTCTTGTTGGAAGAAGGAAATCACTAGCTATCATCATTTCTAAAATAGACTTCATATCTCTAAAGGCCATTTTTAGATTATTCTTCAATTTCTTTTTTCCTAGATTAAATTATCCTTTCTCACTTTTTTCGCAGGCCTTGTTTTTCAACCTTTAATCATCTCCTTTGTTCAACTCCTGCTAAACTACTACTACACATATTAAATTGCCATTGATTTATTCATTCGGGTGCTCACTGGGTGCACAGAACTCTACGAAGTGTCTTTTATCTGTATTCTTGTGATTTCAGCGAAGTACAGAAATTCTAATATAAATTTAACCAGCAATCCATATACTATATTAGAGGGTAAAAGATGAGGTCTGTGAAATGTTGACTTCCTCAAACAAAACCTGCCCCCACTTACAATCCTATTAATTTGGTCGTCCAGGAAAGTATTACCTTCTTGTCTGATTGTCCATGTCCCTTGAATCTATGACTTCTAGGTTTACATGACAACAATTTAGGCATCTCCCCGTCACAAGCATAAGAATAAGAGAATAAAAAGTTCTACAATTCCCATCAGATCTATATTTTCTAATCTGTCTATTTTCACGTGAAGTTAAAAAAAAAAAATTGAAAAAAGTTAACAACCAGACTGTTGTTTTGTTTTGACTGACGACTATTTTTTTTAACAGACTTAAGCATTTTGATTTAAGCGCTAGCCTAAACAGTCAAGATCAGCAACTGATGCTATTGGGCAATTAGTTGCTAGTAAAACTTCCTTCCATATATTTCATAAGAATGGCTATTGAACACTTTATCCACTATACCTACTCTTGTGGTACCTGTTATAGAACTGTAGTTACTCTCTGGAGCCTGGTATAATGAGTCAACTCTCCATAAGCTATGTGACTTGTCTAAGTCACATAACCACTTTGACTCTGCTTCCTTGTTATCTATATTTAGCTTGCAAACTGGGCTAGTGTGTAGATTACAGACAAAATATTATACATAAGATTCTTTGCACATTGCTTAGCATATAGTAAGTACTGCAAAATGAATGCTATTAAAAAACATAATAATTATTAACGTTATTAATTCACAAAATGGAGACACCCAAGTATAATTGGTCAAGGCTAGTTACTATAAATGATAATCCTCAACAACTCAGTGTATTAACTAATAAAAATTTATCACATTTTTAAAAAATTAAAACTTATCTGAATATTAAAGTACTCTTTATTTTCTTTAAAAGTAAACTATAGTAGAAAATACATAAATACTTTATTTTCTTTAAACTCTTTATTTTCTATTGTGCTTCTATAGATAATAAAGAAAATAAATACTTTATTTTCTTTAAACTCTTTATTTTCTTTAAAAGTAAACTATAGTAGAAAATACATAAATACTAAATACCAAAGAGCACTTGGATCTCTTCTGGTGAAAACAGATGTAAAATTTACTATTGTATATTTAAAAAGAACTGCTTAGACAAAGGAGTATAAAATAAAATAGAACTTAAAAACAATACAAAATTCAAAATCTATTAATAAGCTTATGTATTCTGCAGCTGACCCAACATTCTTATGATTAATTAGGTTTTTAAAATGTTAAAACATTGGACTGCATTTTTAGAGCTGGAAGAAACACTTCTAGAGCTAGTGAAAAACATACTATAATTTGCTTCAGATTTTAGAAAAGTACTTCATGATTTTTCTAATTGTAATCTCCTCCCTTGTAACAACAGTAACTTAAAAAATCATTTCTAAATTGTTCTTATTCTACAAAAATGCCCACACAAAGGATGAAGGTAATTAAATCCTGAAGTATCTTTCTCCTACTAGAGTAACCTCTTATTTAAAATACTTAATTATAGCATGTTTTTAGCTGTATACTAAGGATTCAGACAAGTGGTTTTGCCTAGTTCTTTGAAAAGTGAACATTTTGTTTTCGTTTTACAGAAGTCATATATTTCTATTTTTAAAAATTATGACATGAAATGTACAAAGAGCAAAGCTGTGTATTCATAATTGAGAGATTTTTTCATATAATGACTAAAGTGATGACAATTTGGGTATAGATGTCATGGAATTGGTGAAATACAAGATTCTATAACATACTTATAAATAATACACTATTACTACTAAGAAAACATCTGTACTTTAGATTTAGTTTTGAACTCTTACTGTAGTGGAGAGCATGCTAGATGGAACATCCGAAGGCCTAGACAGCTCCTAGGCCCTCAAACAGATGTTAATTCTAAGCTTCAGTTTTCTCACTAAGAAAGCTGTAGCATTTAAATGGGGAAAACAAAATGTGTGGAGTTTTTGTGACTGTTAACCAAGGACGAAGTCAGGCCCATAGCAGACGTTCAACAAGTATGTTTCCCATTCCTTATTTTAATTCTCTTCCTTTACTCGCTTTCCTTCTTTACTCCATCTCCTTTTTAAACCTCTAGCAAATCACAATTCTGCATATTCTATATAGATCTCAAGAGAGCATAACTTTGAACATGTTTCTGGTTTCCATTTAAACTGAATTTGTGGAAGGTCAATACATGCAGTTGTCTGCTTATATTCTAGATATTTTTGTACATTGTCTTGATTTGTGCTTCTATAGATAACTGCGAAAAGTGAGTTCAGTAGAAAGAAGTGGATGTAGTAATTGTGCAAAGAGTAAAAGATTTTTGATCCAAGAACAGGCGCTAATGAAATACTGGAGACTTGATGTAGATACAAACAAGGCCAGACAAGGATTAGTTTGAGGAATCTCTAGACATTTTAGAAATATAAAAATTCTTTTCAAAGAAAAATAATTATAATTGCGTTGACTCCTTAAATTATTAAGACAATTAAAATGCAAATCATTTAAATCATTAATTTTTTATAAAATATATATTTAAAATATAGTGTTTATAATTTTATAAAATGTTTCCATATTTTGCACTTGCAAACAATGTCTAGTGAGCATTTAGAGTTGGCCAAGACCAAACATTTCATAAGTAGATTTTTAAATAATATTTAGTTAATTTTCGAATTCAAAATCTATAGTTGTAATAAACATAGTGTAAGAAACATAACATTAATGAAATAATGGGATAATGACTCTAAGACAAGATTGTATTCATCTGAATTTTAAAAACATCATGTTTAAATTTTGATTTATAATATAAATTTGTTGTACATTTTGTCATTTTTAAAGGAATTTTAAGTGTGGATACAACCCTTCCTCTTTACATGTCCCACTCTGCTGTATGACCATTTAGTTTCTTTATATCTTATATCTTTGTAAAATACATCCACTTGGTTTAATTTCATAAAATTACAACTGTTATTTTGGCTTACTAAACATTATACACATAATTTCTACCTATTCTTTCTTTTATTCATTTATTCTTAATTTGTTTGTATTTATTGTTTTTACCATATACTTGACCAGTTGCTGAAAAGTTAATATGATGATTTGATTTTAAACCTTAAGATTTCTTATTCTATTGTGGAAATAACAAAATACACTCTATTCTACATAAAAAATGATAAAAGAAAATATAAAGTTATAGTAAGAAAATAGTGTGGTGATGTCACAAGACTAGACCAAGTGAAAAGAAAAGAGAACCAATACATCAACCCAGGTGTATATAAACTCTGTAAACATGACAGTATGTATTGCTTAGTAAATGGTGTTACAAAAACTGAATCATACTATGAAGAGAAATAAAATTACATTTCTACCTAATTACATATAAAAACTTGAACTTCAGATAAACTAAAAACCTAAATATGAGAGGAAAAACTGTAAGGTAATTTTACTAATATACAAGAGAACATGTTACTTATATAGAGGAAAATAAGGACTTAAATTTTTTAAAGTATAAATCATGATAAATTTGATTATATAAAAATAAAGAAATTGCATTTAGCAAACCTCACCATTATCAAAAATAATATGACAGATCATGAGAGATTTTCATAGCTAAACCTAACACAGGCATATATCTAGATGTATGTAGATAACATATCATCAACTCTTTCAAATCAACAGCAAAAAGATAGAAACCCAGAGTCCCTACATATGTCAGGAGTATAGCATAACCCTACACAGAAATCCAGGTAAATCATTCATTTTTTTAACCTTCATTGAGATGTAATTCACATACCATAAAATTCATCTACTTCAAATATACAGTTCAGTAATTTTTAGTAAATTCACAGAATTGTTCAACTGTCACCACAATCTGGTACTTTGTTATAGTAGCCCTAAAAAACCGATAGTTTGTTTCCACTTTAGCTCTTATGAATAGAAAAACAATATGTAAAGAATAAGAGTAGACAATTTACAGAAGTAAACTAAAATGCTAACAAGTATATAACAGATGTTAAAGCTCCTTAGTAATCAAAGAAAAAAGGCATCATTCTAAAGCTAACAGACCTAAAAGTTGAAAAATGCTAAGTGTTGATGTGGTTGTATACATAAATGACAGAAACAAATAACAACTTGGAAAATTGCCTCATTCTGTGACTAGATCTTCTATTAGCAAGATAAAATTACACAAATCCAAATAATGCAGATACCAATTGGGCTATAAAATCGATTTGTAGGATGTCATCTTCAAGAATATAGTCATGACCTTGTGTATCCTTAAATTTATCATTTTTATGTAACTAGTTATGAAATCTTGTTAAAAGAAAAAGAGTTTTATTTTTTTAAAACAAGTATTGAAGAATCTTAAGATTTTTCTTTCTATTTGGACTTTTTGAGATTGCAACTACATAAATAATCTAAACTTACCCTGATTTAATTTTTTGGTATTTCTCAAAGGACTAATTAGTGTTTTGCTTCCTTTTGAACTGTGACCATCATTAGCTTTTTATCTTTCTTCCTATTTTGGAGATATCTTACATTAATGATAACAGTCATTCTGGTAATATGTATTCATTTTGGATTTCAAATTAGTAAAACCTGTTCATTTATTATTTAAATTCATATGCCTCTATAAATTCACAGATGTTTTGGTATTGTATATATTCAGTTACATCTACAGATTTTTATTAATTGCAATAGTACAATCAGTTTTACAAATTCTAACATTTGACTCCACTAAGGTTTCTAGGCTTCTGCAAAGAAGACACATGTGGTCTCCACTTTTACCTACTGTTGATCTTACCTCTATTCTACACATTGTGTGCTGATCATTTAAAATGAATAGCAAAGAATTATAATTCTTGTTTGGAATACTTATATTCATTTTATCTTGTATCTTTAATTTGATTTTACTAAATTAGAGTAAACAAGGGCTGTTTTTTCAACTTGTTTTCAAAAAAAAAAGTTACACTACCTTCTAACATGTTTATATTTTGTTTATTAGTCTTAGCTTTTTAAACCTTTTTTCAGGCTGGACATTAAACTTTTTTATTTATGTCTAATTTTGTCATATCTGTCCATTCCAGGTTAAGTATGCATTTTAAAATCACAGTTAATGTTGTCTTCTCACGTGATAATACCTGTCTTTCCAAAACTTTATTCTTCAAGACTCAACATCCCATCTGCATTACCCTGAAGTCTTCTCCTATCTCCCCATGTGAATTAACTATAAATGCTCTGCTCTCACAGAGAGATTATTTATGTTTTTATAATTGCACTTATTTCATGCTGCCCTGTATTATAATTAGGGTTTACGTAAGTATGGTCTGCTATGCTCCTCACTCTTCTCTCAAACAGTCCATTCCATTAAAAGTAGGTAGGAAACAGAGTTAAAATCCTTAGTGAAGCATTAAAAAAAATGTTGTTCTTATTCTATATCTTTTTCATAAAACCTAGCATACGATTTCCGTGCATTAAGAGTTACTCTAATAAAAGCAAATTCTTATTAAATAAATGCAATAATGAAAGATAAACATGATTTAAAATAATAGATTATTTTAAAAAAATAATGAGAAAAGCATCTAATAAAATACCTTCACAATATTTATTTTCACAGACTTTTGTTTGTATCATTGCAATTGTGACATATCTGAATGTGTGTAAGCCATTTAAGAAGTTTAAGACAAAATGAGAAGTAATCTTGAGCATTATATGAAATCAAACATATCTAGCCGTTAAGAGCCAAACTTTTTTCTTTGACGAGGCTTTCTCTGACAAGGTTTTTATGTACCCTCGGTGGAAGAATGACATTAATTTACTACGTACACATTTACGTACACAGTCTCTTCTTAGACACGGAATTACAATTACTGCAACATGGAACAGAGAAATCCTGGAAGAACCCAGGTAACTCACTGAGAACAAATTCTCCCTCACAACCCACAGAAAGAACCAACTCTGCAGATACCCTTTTTTCTCCCCGACCTCCAGTCTCCAGAACAGTGAGACAATATATTTCTGTTGTTTAAGTCATCCAATGTGTAATATTTGGTTACACAGTCCTAGCAAACTAACACATTCCATCCATTGTTTAGTGAGTCACTTGTGTTTTCATATGGTAACAGAGACAGGGAATCAAAGAAACCAAGACAAATAAACTTCAAGGCTGAGTTTTATGAAAAGGGATCCATGCGGAGAAATAAGCCTCAGAAATTTACTCAGTGGTAGTAGAGTCTGGCTGAATAACAATGTGCACAGGTATAATGTGTGAGACTACAAAGTTGGTTTAAAAACAAACAAACAAACAAACAAACAAAAAACTACAGAAAAACTTGTAAGCTGAACAATTCCAAAGGCTCACATAGGCCTGGGAAAACGTTTCTATAAGCCAGAGGAGAAATGTCTTGCTGAATATCTAGCATTCCATAGAAAAACCAGAGAGGTCACATTTCAGTAGAAGTTCCAAACTAACCTTAAAGACTTCTCTAGACTACCACAATGAAGCTTTAAAACAAGCTATTATTTCAATTTATAGAATAAAACTGTTTATCCAAAATAAATTTCAATGGCCTTTCAAAAATAAATTCAGAAATAAAAAATGTAATACATGATATGTAGCATTTAATGAAAAATTACTAAACTTGAAAAAAAAAGCAGCAAATGTGATACATAATCAGGTAAAAACTCGGTAATTAAGAACAGCTTCAGAAATAACAGAAGGATGTCATTAGCAGACAAGATCTTCAAAAAACTATTATTAAAAATGCATATTAATTTACAAGTAAATATAAACATAATGAAGAAGAAAAGGTAGATATAGCAATAACTAAATGGAACTACCAGAGATAAAAAAAAAATATATAGCATCTAGAAAATAATTTCACTTGGTGGACTTAACATTACTGGTGAAAAAGAAAAATGGAAAAACCATTTTGGAAAGCAGGTCGTGAGTCTTTATAAAATTAAACTTCTACCTCTTATACACATTACAAAAATGTGTGAAATCAACAGTCTTTTAAATACACAAACTTCCAAAGCACTTTAGAAGAAATAAATATCCTAGATAGTTCTGTATTTATTAAATTAATCTAATTTCTTAAAACCTTACAAAGAAAATTACAAACACAATTGGTATCACTGAAAAAACCTCTCAAGCATTTAAAAAAATAATACCAATTTTAAACAAACTCAAAACTAAAAGAATAAAGAATACTTCCTAACGTATCTTATCATGTTAACATTATCTTACTATCAGACCAAAGATAGAAAAGAAAAAAAAAAAATAACGATAAGTATCCTTCATGAACATACATATGATAATTCATAAAGAAAAAAATGCATCAAATTAGCAATATATTAAAAGATAATATAACATGACCAAGTAAGTGCATACAAGGAATGCAAGGTTAAAATTTTAAAATTAAACAATATCATTCCCTATATCAACAAGCTAAAGAAGAAGAAAAAAAAAAGACCATCTCAATAGATGCAGAAAAAGCATTAGATAAATTTCCAAATGGTCATCTCTTCATAAGAACTCTCAGCAAAGAAAAAAAAAAGAAAGAAAAGAAAGGAAAAAAATATATATGAGTGAACTTTTTCCATTTAATATAGGACATCCATGAAAATCCTAAAGTTAGCACCACATAATATATAATGATAAAAGACAGTATGATTTTTCTCTAACATTGGAAAAAAAATGTTTTCCTAACATTCCTATTTTTATTTGTACTTAACATTATATTGAAGGTCCTAGTCAATCCAATAAGACAAGAAGAATAAATAAAATGCGTGATTTTGGAAAGGAGAAAATAAAATTTTCTCTATTTGTTCATGACATAAATATCTACATAGCAAATGCTAAAGAATCTAAAAAAGAACTACTAAAACTAATAGTATGTTGCCAATATCACAATATACAGTCAATTTTTAAAAATCATATGTATTTTTAAATACTTGGAAACAATTGGAAATTAAATTTTTTTAAAAACAATTGGAAATTAAATTTTTTTAAAGTATCACTTATAATAGCAGCAAACAACATGAAATATCTAAGTAATAGCTAAAAATATATGTAAGATTTATCTGCTGAAAACTATAAAACATGGATGACAGAAATAAAATAATTGATCTTTTACTGAAAATTAGTGACTTCCCATTACAATGTACTGTGATTTACCACCTGAATAAAAACAATAATGCAAGAAGACAAAATAAGGTAACATAGAGCAAAGCAACAAATGAGTCATTCTGTCAGTGTTACAAACTGATATTTTATTCTAGTGCCCTACAGAAAGTGTTAGATGTCCCTGCTGAGCTGTAGAACAGCAATTCAGTGCACCCGACCAAAGGTTTCAGTTCAAAGGCTATCATTAAAAAGAAAGACATCCAGGCTCTTAACGAAAAATAAATATAAAAGAGAAAAGAAAAGGTCATTGGTTTTCTGCAATGGTCAGCATTAATCTTTTCTACTTTATTATGAACAAATACATTAATGTGGCAATCATATCAATAATATTTTCAGTGTGTGATTATGCTGATGTTCTTTTAATCTATGCAATATACTTGTAGTCTGCCAAAATATTACGAACCAACAAGATTTACCATTAGTTTATAATGAAGAGCCTAAGAAAACATTATACATAAATATTATTATCTATTAAAAAGACTATGACTTTGGTTTTTCAGTCAAAAGACTTTAAGTATTTAATCTAATCAATAGGAAAGCATTCCTTATTTTTGTAAACTGTTACTCTAAATTATATTAGATTAGATTCACCAATCAAAAGGGAATGTTATTTATAGGTAGCAATACAATAGATTAATGTTACCCCACATGTCATTAGTAATTATTTGGCATGGAGCCTGAAGATATCTAAATCTCTAGGATATTAGCAGTTAAAATTTTGGAAGTATTTTATTTCTGGCAAAAAAAAAAAAATCTTGAACAGTCAATTGATATTCACTATTTATCCAAAGATTAGGCTTTAAAATATGGAGCTGTTACAGAAAAGTTTATTATCTGTGGCCACACATGGAGCTTCTTATTACTGAGTAATATTTTATATTTTGTCTGGCAGTGACTTTGTAAATCATAACTTTTCCATAAACCTATTTCCATAAGTAGCTAAATTACACTGATTTGTACAGATTTAAATGCATGGTTTTAGATTGCATAAAGATAATAATAACAGAATTAAAATAGTTTGCTGGCTTCAGGCTGTTTCCAGTGAAGCAAGAAACCAATCAACAAACATAACCAACATCACAGAAGAACCACCTGAATAGCAAGCAACATGTACTGAGGGCTTATTATGTACCAGACACATTTTAAAACATCTAACAAATATTATCTCAAATAATCCTCACAAACCTCCTGCGAGAAAGATGCTATTATCATCTCCACTCTTCAGAGAAGTTAAGTAGCTTGTCTCAGTAACACAGCTGCCAGTGAGATTTTAGCCCAGGAAATTTGGCTATAGGTCCTATGCCTTTAACCAGCTCATTAATTCTTACCAGGATTCCTGAGATAATGTGTGAAAAATGTTTTAACAGTGTTTATCACATAATAACAACTCAAAAGTTCTAGCCAAAATATTTATTTTAAAAAAACTAAACTATATGGCATTTATTTTAAGTGCAAATTGTAATAGCAGTGCAGAAAGAGAGTTTAGCCAGAGCAAATAAGACTTTGAAAGTCCTGTAAATCTGTGACTTTTGTTGCTGCCTCAGAGGAAAGCTGAAACTTGAATTTGAAAATGAAGACTCAAAACCAAAGTTTATGGCTACTCTCAACAAATCTTAGTCCTGGGGTCTCAACCCACTCATGTAAAGAATGTAGGTCAACCAGAATACCAGATTTTTCCTTTAGTTTACATACATTCAAAGCCCTAGGCCAGTTGTAAAAACAGAACAGAACAACAGAAAACAGAACAACAGAGCAGAACAGAACAGAACAGAACAGAACAGAACAGAACAGAACAGAACAGAACAGAACAGAATAACAGAAGTAAAAGCCTTTCTCCAAGGGCAAACTGCAGAAGTCTCAGTTGATTCCAGAACTTTAAGGTTAAAAGTTTCCACTCTAGGATACATTGTGACTTAAGTATTCAAGAGATACCAATGATAAAAGACTACAGATTTCTAAGCCTCTTTGAGAAAGAAATGGTTCCATTATTATTTTTTTTTCTTTCCTTTATCAAGAAGCTAAATTCATCCTCTGATCTTGTAGTTGTCTTTTCCTTCTGGACTTGAAACTCACTTACATAATCACAAGTGGTGATATCACGATTCTGATTAATAAAATGTCTACTAACAATTCCTACAACCAAGAAAAGAAATAACATGGATTAATCAGATCTGCCTTTAGAATTTTCTAGGCTCATAGCAAGAGTACAAATAAAGCTCATATATTTTTATGCCCAAATATATTATCTATCAAAATTACTTTATTTAGGCGAAATTTGAAAAATGAATATTTATTTTTGAGAATTTAGTTAAATTTTACATTACTTTTGCCAAAATAAAGTGATTCATAATTAGTGTTCAATGCTTATGTATTATCCCATAATAATCATGTTATGTCTATATCTACATATATATAAACGTAAGAGAAATATTTAAGTGCAAAATGTTTCTCAGACATCAAGCAACTGTTGGGAATACCTTATTAATACATAGGTAGCCTCAGAGCCACAAATTGAAATAAAAGAAAAGGCAAAAATTGGATATTGGACATTACTGGGAAGCAGTACTGTCTTATGCAAGAACATATTTCATTCTTACCATCTGAAAGGAAAGATTGACAAGTCTATTTCTTTCTCTTTTACTTATATAAGGAGTTGGACTGCTCAAATTCTGACTGCCATTCAAAACAGTGTCTGTCTCTGACTATAAACCTCCTTGGCATTTGGATGCAGTGCCTTCTGTTTTCACAGCATAGGTGAAGGATGTGCATAAGCAATTTCCTTGATCTGAATGGTTAATCATGAAAGCAAAAGTTTAGGGTTATGGGACAGCCTTAGTACATTTGACATTCTTATATTTGAACTTCAAAAAATGGTAATGTAAGTTAAAATATAATGACCAACTGGAGAAATATTTCAACATATAAGATAGAAAGGCTTATATTCTTATCATTTTAAAAAACTTTTAAATCAATAAGAAAATAATAATCTTTCCCCTATTAAATATTTTCATTTCAGTTACAAAATACACAAGTTAAAGCATAAAAACAATTCTGAAACCAAAATGATATTAGATTACAGTTATTAAGAGAATAAAAATATGCTGAATAAAAATATTACAATTTTATATAAAACCACAAAGAAAATGAGTATCTATTTTTGTCTCTTACACTGTTTCTGCCTCTGTCTCTTCTTTGTCTCTCTCTCTGTCTCTCCCTCCCCCATGTTTTTATGGGAGATTCCACAAAAATTTTCATGTGCTTATATACATTCATACATACATACATACACACAAACATACAAACACACACATATATATAGCTATAATATTGTTTTTATGTATCTACATATACACATATGTGGCATATATATTTATGAAAAAATATGTGTATTTATGAAAATTTCTTACAGTTATATCTAGAACTAAGTGCCATGTGAAGAAGATGGTGTTGAGTGGGTGATGTGGTTGATTTTGCAATAGTTGTATATTCTTAGTGGAACTGTCAGAGCTTGCTATGATGAGTGTATTAGGGTCCTCCAGAGAAACAGAACTAATATATCATATGTATAATATAGGATACTGGCGCTTGCAATTATAGAGGCTGAGAAGTCACAAGATTACATTTGGCAAGCTGGAGACACAAGAGAGTTAGTGGTGTAGTTCTAGTCCAAGTCCAAAGGCCTGAGAACCAGAAGAGCTGATGGTAAAAGTTCCAGTCCAAGTCTGAGTCCTGTAGTGCTGTTATGTCCGCATCTGAGTGGTGCCTACATATCCTGCAGAACCATCTGTAAAACAGGCTTGAGTCTTTTCTTCCTTTGTCGATTGATCATAGGGAATCACTATGAGGCAGTATAGCAGCAGTAGGGATCATGGGCATTTGGACCACTTTATATAACTTACTGTGCCTCGAGAGCCTACATAGACTAATCATGTATATATCACTTCTATTTGATAATGGAGTGCTGCCATGCATATCCAAATTTATGGCTTGGTGAGTCAGATAACACACAGTTCATTATAGGAGGCTCAGGTCACACGGTAACTCATTAGACCATAGTTAAGCATTCGGTCTCTACTAAGACCAGTAGAAGACCAATAGCTCTTTCTCAAAGAGAGAATAGTTAGTTATCTGCAGGGTATGGCAAGCACTTGCTCCAAAATCCTAAGGGCATGTGCCATACATAATTCACTTATCAGGCTTGCCAAAGATTCCAAACAGCATCCCGATCTGCCACTGACACTTCAAGCATCACTGGATTGCTGGATCAGCTGGCCCAAGGAGTAGAGCAGCTTGCACAGCAACCTGGAGAGCATTCTCTTGTTCTGGGTCAAAACTAGAATTCAGGTCACTTGGTAAATGTGCTGGAGGAACACACTCAGATGAGGAATATGTTACCTCCGAAATCCAAAAAGGCCCACCAAGTGTGCCTCTCATCTGGTTAAAAAAAGGAACCAGATGGAACAACATATCCTTCACTTCAGAAGAGATTTCTTGAAATGCTGCACATCACTAGAACCCTAAAAATTTCACCGAGGCAGAAGGCCCTGACTTTTTGTTAGATTTATTTCCTTCTGACACATAAATGTCTTACCAATAAGTCTAGAGTAGTTACTTTCTTTAGTCACTAGGTCCAATAGCATAAGATCATCAATATAATAGGCCAAGGTGATATCTTCTCCAAGAAAAAGGTAATTAAGATACCTCAGGACTAAATTATGACAGGGCTGGAGGGTCAATATAGGGAGGACAGTGAAGATGTATCACTGGTCTTGCCAATTGAAAAAAAATGGCTCCTAGTGGGTCTTATTAACAGTGTGGAGAACAAAATGGCATTTGTGAAATCAATAGCTGCATACTGGACACCAGGGGATGTGTTAGTTTGCTCAAACAATGAAACCGCATCTAGTTAAGCAGCTATGCTTAGAGTAACCACCAACTTAAGTTTATGATAATCCACTGTCATTCTCCAAGAACCACCTGTCTTCTGCACAGGCCGTATAGGTGAGTTGAATAGAGATGTGGTGGGAATCACCATCCTTACACCCTTCAAGTTCGTGATAGTAGAACTAATCTCTAATATCTCTCTAGGAATGTGGTATTGCTTTTGGTTCACTATTTTCCTGGGTAGAGACAGTTCTATTGGCTTCCACTTGACTTTTTCTATCATGATATATATGTATAGAATTAAATACCATGATAATCATTCTAAAGGTCAATGAACCAATGCAGAAATTCTGCCAGCAGCTGAGCACATATGTACCAATTATGTATTCTAGAGCTGGGAAAATAATCACAGAATGAGTTCAGGGACCCATAAGGCCTGCTGTGAGATGGAGCTGAGCTAAAACATTGATCACCTGACTTCCATAAGCCGCTACTCTGACTGGTACACTGCATGACATTTTAGATCTCCTGGAATTAGTGTCAGTTCAGAGCCAGTGTCCAGCAGTCCTCAAAAGATCTGGTATTTCCTTTTCCCCAGTGAACATACACTGGTAAAAGGCTATAGGTCCACTTGGGTAAAGTTGGGAGAAAGATTAACAGTACAAATTTTTGGCAGTATACAGAGTCCTTCCTCAAGGGCACAGGGCTTCTCCTTCATTAAAGAGGTTCTGGGTCTATAAACTGGCTCAAGTTGGAATTGATTGAGCGATCATGACCTGTTTTTATGAATCAAGTTAGACTTTGGTTTATTTGACCTAGAACTTTTCTGCTTATACAGATCAAGTAAGAGTTGTAGACTTCCTAACTATTTCACTTTTAGGAAAACCATAAACTAGCCAACACCATAGGCTTACACAAGTCAGACTATTTTGACTGCTGCTTTGACTTCTTGTCCATTATGGTAATCATGCCCACTTTACCTTTAGTAGCTGAGTGCTGATATTTGGCCCCTCTCACAGCAAAATCCAATTAATTCAAATGCACTCAGGTTTTCCAATTCCACTGTAAGATCAGGCTTACAAAGAGATCACAGTGCTCTCTAAAGATTCCAGAGCTTCCCTCACCAATTTATTTCTCATAGTAGTGATGAAAGGTATGTCTTCCGGAACCACTCAATGCAGATAAGTAGATCTTAAATGACAAATCCACTCTAACATTCCAAGCTCTCCGAATTTCTGAATCCCTTCCGCTATATTAAACCAAGGGAACTCAGGCATTTCCAGTTTGCTCACAGTTGGCTATCTTTTGGTCCACATTTCAGCCAACCAACTAAACAGTTGGAGTACTTCCTAATTCCCTAAGCTGCAACATTAAACGCAGAATCTCTGCTTAGTGAGCCCATATCATTCAATTTGTCCTGGTCCTTCTACCATCATTCCACACCATTGGTATTTGTTCTCATACATGTTCACCAAATTTTTGTCTGTGTAAATTCAAAAATTCAAGTAGTTCTCTTGGAGTGTAGCATACCTTCCCAGGGGTCACACTTTGTACCTTACTTCTAGGTCCTGTGGGGACTTAAATCTAATTGTAGGTCTAGAAGCAAAAAGGATGCATGAGTCCTAAGGAGAATCAACATTGTACTGCATGGCAACTACCTGAGGAGGCCATTACAATATCTTTAGGCAATGCAGACTTAATCCCATCAGCCAGAATGGAGAGGCAATAGAGTTAGGGAAGCTGCTACCTCTGGGGATAGGGAAATTTCTTCCATTGGCAAAGAATCATCAGAGTTTAGAGGCTTAATGTCCCCAGCTTCGTCAGAGTCATGCAACATGTTCCCATTCCAATTTACGGGATCTCATTCTTTCCCAATCAATGTTCTCATTATTAACAATAGACATTCAGCCAGACTGGGAGTTCAATTTACATTGTAATTCATCCAGTAACAGGATGAGATTCTGAGTTAGATTTTCAGCAAACTCAGCTCTGTGGCTATAGGAGATAAGGGTATTCTTTAGGGCATACATAGAGCTGGGAATTAGAATCCCTGAGCTCACCCTTTCTTTACTTTGTCCAGGGGCATTAGGAACAACCAGTCAACCTCATTGTATTTGTTCGTTTCCAAAAGTGTTAGAAAGTATCTGCTATACAGTCTCCCTGATCCCTGCTTCTTATAAGTGGTTGGTTAGGAGTATTTAATGGAGTTATTTTGTGTATCTCTATTACTAGATCATGCCATAGATTATCAGTGCTCTCTTTGCTCCTGGAAAGATAATTATTAGCATCTTTAAATTTGATCAGATTAGAGAGTTCCAAAAATCCCAGAACAAATTCAGAAAAATTATCCTTATATTCCGTTCCTCTGGAACCAATCTTTGTACCAAAATCTATATTAGTGTGAGTTCTCCAGAGAAACAGAACCAATAAAGAATATATATATCTATATATCTATATAGATATATATATAGTTTATTATAAGAAATTGACTCACATGGCTATGGAAGCTGAGAAATTTTAAGATTTGCAGTTGGCAAGCTGGGGACCCAGAAGAGCCAATAGTGTATTTCTGGTCCAAGTTTAATGGCCTAACAAGGAGATCCAAGGATATAAGTTCAAGTCCAAGACCAAAAGTAAGAGAAGACTGATATCCCAGTTCCAAGACAGTCAGATAGAGAGTTCTACCTTACTCAGTACTTTGTTCTATTTAGGCCTTCATCAGATTGGATGCAGTCCACTCACATCAGGGAAGGCAATCCACTTTATTTGGTCCACCAATTCAAATGTTGATCTCACCTAGAAACACCCTCACAGATATACCCAGTACAGCGTTTAACCAAATATCTGGCATCCTGTGTCCCAGTTAACACACAAAATCAGCCATCACAATGAGTGATGAGTGTTGCAACTTAGATTCAGAATTAAGATTTTATTTTTTCCTTACATTTCTAAAAAAAAAAAAAGTGAAGAATTATGTTAAATGCACAAAGATAATTCCAAAGAATTATCTGAAATGAAAGAATTATACCGAAATGAAAGCAGTATACCGTAAATGCTCTTTAAATGTGGAATGATTTTATGTCATTCTAAGCCATACCAAAAAAAACCCAAAATATAAATAGTATAAAAACATTCTGAAACATAATGCTCAGCTCACTCAAAATCAAAGAAATGCCAACTAAAATAACTTCTAATCTATCAAATTGGCAAGAGTAACAAGTTAGAAGATAATTGTTATTGAAATATGTGTAAAAGAGCAACGCTGCTGTTAGAATTAGAAACTGATACATTTGGGAGACATTTTTCAGTAATATCTTTCAAAATTTAAAATATTATAACCTTTTACATAGATGTTCTATTTCTAAAAGTTTACCTAAAAGATATAGTCACTCAAGAATGCAAAGAGACACATAAGTATATTCTTTGCAACATTGCTAATAGACATTAAAAATTGTTTTAAATATTCCCATTAAGTACATTAGTTTTTGTATAGTAAATCTCCATATACTACCATAAAATAATATTCTAGTGTTTTGCTTGTTACATTCTTAGGAAGAGCAAGTTAAGGGCAATATGTATTACAGAATCATATCTTGGCCAAAGAGAAAAAGACACATTCTAGTAATTTGTTTTTCATCCTTTCATTGCCATACGGGATTGTGGACATGGTGACTGAAGTGGAACAGATCTGAAACCATAATGGTGAAAATAACATGTTAAAAATGGCAGAGTGAACAAATAGAAGGGGACTCCAGCCCTGATGGCATTGTGGAGCACTGTCTGTTGGTCCTGGACTGTCTCTGGATTCCTTGAAAAGTGAGAAAAAAAATGTATCCTTATTAGTTACCTGTATTACATGCAGCCAAACCTAATTCTAAACCATGCAGTACTAGTACTCTAATTTTCATAGTACAAATAACTAAGCTGAGCCACTGATATGTTTATGTCATTTGTCTAGATTTGATCAAGTTAGCGAAGTACCTCTGAAACTAAAGGTCAGATATTGTCAACAGTGATTTTTTTGATCTATTAAAGAAAATGGAGAGAATATGTGAACTTTGCAGAATACTGAAGAGAAGTCTTTCCATCCTCATTCATTATAATTAAAAATCACTATTAAGTGACTTTTGCTTTGTTTATTTTCCTTACTAGTTTTGAAAAAAATAGAGATTTTTATAATTGATTTTGGAATTTTAATGTTTTTTTTAAAGTTTAACTTGAGACCAACATATTGAGAGACAAGTGACTATTGAGTTGTCATGGTGCTGGGTATTAATATTACTTATATAGAATCTCTGTTATATTGTTATCCTAAATGCTAAAAACCTGAAAATACCTATGATCAAAATCATTTTTATGAATGGTTCAGTATAAAATTAATAACAAAAAACTAACCCAAGCAGGTTTGGATCAATTTATACATGTCTGGGGGCCCATTGTTTTAAGCATTTTCCTAACTGTTAAAAAAAAATCAGTCATTAAACATGGCAAATTATAATAAAAGTACATCTTGTTTCTCAGAATGTGTCGTTTAAAATACATTTTGTACTGAATTTTAATTTCCTAAATGTCTTATCTCCTCTAACCTCAGTTGAAAATAAGTCCAATTACTTTTTTCTAGAAGACAAACCAGAAATCAAGTATTTAGTTTAAATGAGAAAACAGAAAAATCCCCTCTTTAACATTTTTGTGAAAAAAAGACCAATTTTTGGCAGTTTGCTATTATAAACCAGAGTATGTTTATGCTATCTTATGTATTTAATTCACTACACTGTAAGCTTCAGGAAAGTAAGGGATATTCCCACTATATTCCCACTGCCTAACATAAATAAATCAATAAATGATGAAATAAGAACTTCCATATTTCTCTAACTTTAAACATTAATCTCTGCTATTTCTCAAACTGCTGCCATAATTTCACTTTTAACTTTCCTTAAAATTTTAAGAGCTTCCTAATGACCTCTACAATAAAGTGAAAATAAAATTGTGAAGCATATACATGCTAGAGAATACAGATAAAGGACAGAGTTTATATTAGACTGCCTACATTCAATCCTGATCCTGACTCAAATATTCATTTTTAGGTGAGTCATTAAACTCTTCCGCAGTCAGCTTTATTTTTGTTTTCTTTCTGGATATAAAAGTAACATCTCTTTGGGGCCTTGTGAGAGCATGACATGCAGTTATTACCCAATTAATGTTAGATATTACGATTTTTATTCTGTTTTACCTTAGAACTGAAATACCTCCTTGAGCTGGCACCAAACTAATTTCCCAGCTCAGCTACCTGTAGATTCTCACTATTCCTTAACAACACAGTTACTGACCATTTTTCATATGTTATTTTGCATGATTTATATCTCAAGGCCCATTTATAGTAGTTTGAACTCTTTCTCAAGGTACAATTTAAGCATCTTCTGGGATGGATTACTGACTTCCAAGTCAACTGAATCAAGCTCATGGAGTTTTTATATCACAAGCAGCAAACTGAATTTTATAATAAAAATGGAAGACTAAGTATGCATATGCAGACAGTTTTTAGAGTCTCTTTAAAATGTAACTCAGATGGAAGACAAATGTTTTTTGAATCTAGCTTCACTTCCCTTCTCTCATCTCTAGAGCAAAATCCAAGGGTGCCAGGGTCGGGTGGGGAATGATGAATAAGACAGAGCACAGAAGAATTTTAGGACAGCAAAATACTCTATATGATATTATTTTGATGGGTATGTCATTATACATAAATGAGTTTTCTTAAACCCATACAACAACAACAGGTAAATGATGAACCTTGGGTGATTTTGATATTTCAGCTTAGATTCATTAATTGTAACAAACATACCATTCTGGTGAGTGATGCTGATAGTGGGGAGGAACGTGCATGTGAGGGGTAGGGGGTACATGGGAAATCTGTTCCTTCCTCTCAATTTTGTTGTAGACTTAAAACTGCTTTAAAATAAAGTCTTTAATTTTTAAAAATGATTCCTTCACTTAGAATCTACATATTAGCTACTGGTATTGAGCTCTTCAATTTTTATGATAAAATAATGAGAAATTTCCAAATATGGCACTAAGTTATTTTTCTGGGTAATGAAACTAATGAAGCATCCCCACACAAATAAAAGCAGTGCAGAAACAGCATTGAGCAGTGGCACATAGTAATCAGTCTGTAGGACTATTTAAGGAAGGAAAGAGAGAAAAGGTAGTAATTATTTATAAACAGAGGGATGAAGATGTTTATTTTATTTTCTCTTATAATGGGTATTTATACAGCATTCAAAACTTTAAACTAAAAGCTCTAGAGTATGTATTCTTATTAACATTTTATGATACTAAAGATATTAGGCGAGCATATCATCAAAGGAAAATGCTAAAATTGTCTTCAAGGGGTACAGAGCCTGATTGTATCCCCAAGAAAAATTCAGTCTCTCGATGTACTTCATTAATATTCCCTATAAATAGAGAGGACTCTTCATTGTGCAAATATAAAGTGCACTTTTCTTCAGTCAGTCTTATGTTTCACACTGAAGAGAGAACTGTAGTCTTCCTTGAATATCTAAATTCAATTAAATATTATTCTAAGACTAAAATAAGAAGTATCTCCATGTAATAAGTTGTCTCCCACCTACAGAAACTTACACCCTTGTTATAATTACTTCAGCACTAACAACTCCTCCTCTTAACACTCAAAGCGTGTGGGTTCTGAGAAGGCAGCACACAAACCTGGTATTTTTAAAAGGAATCTAATAATAACAATAAAATATTTTTCTCTTCCAGATATCCACCTATCACCATTTACTTTTATTTTTTCCTTCTTTTACTGACTTTTTGCTCTAAACATTCTGTACATCTATATCACTTATTCTAAGCTAAATCTCTGCATGGAATTTATTCTTCTGCTTTTGCCATTTATTCAAATTCCTAAGGAAAAAAATTGTAACACATAAAAAACTCAGATGACTTTTCAGCAACCGGGAACTGGCTGAATGGCGGTGCACTGCTACGTGTCCCGTTAAGCTTGAGCAGACCTGTGCTCACCCAGCCGCAGCTCACCGAGAATGGAAATCCCGCTGATCCACCACCCAGCCTCCAGGACGGCCTCCGTGGCGGAAAACTGCATCAACTACCAGCAGGGGACACCCCACAAGGTGTTTCTGGTGCAGTCAAACAATATAAGTATCGCCTTAAGTTTTCGGTGGAAGAAATTATCCAAAAACAAGTGACAGTGAACTGTACAGATGAAGCACTTTACCCTCCAATGGAATAAGATACTGCACCAGAAGTCAACTTCACATTGGAAAAAGAAATTGGAAAGAACACAGATGAAGAAGATAACATTCTATCAAAGACTCAAGTCCATGAAGGAACCACTAGAAGCACAAAATATTCCAGACAGTTTTAGAAATGTTATCTCCAGAAATGAAGCCAGTTCGGCATATAGCCTGGGTTGCCTGTGGTTATATAATATGGCAGAATTCTACTGAAAACACATGGTATAAAATGGTAAAAATTCAAACTGTCAAGCAAATGCAAAGAAATGATGACTTCATTGAGTTAGATTATACCATCCTACTTCCTGACATTGCATCTCAGGAAATTATTCCTTGACAAATGCAAGTTCTCTGTCATCTACAATATGGCACTAAAGTAAAACATAACAGCCGTCTGCCAAAGGAAGCACAACTGGAGTAAATGAAGACCCTAACACTGGATGAAGTGTTAATATGCTTATTAATGATGTGTATGTCAGCCTTCACTGATATTTAGCTTAAGAGGCCAAATTCCAAAATGTCTCTTTGTATAAGTGTCTTGATTACATTTCAGAACTATATAGCTTCCATAATAAAGTGTCATGACGTAAAAGTGTCTTAATAATAGTGATAGTGGTATGTATATCCCATAATAAAAAGCCTCAATTCAGAAAAAAAAAAACCTCAGATGACCTTACACAGATTTTTAATTTATTAAATTGATTCTGATTATATCAACAAAATCTCAAGGTTTCTGAATTTTTGCATTTCTGTGAAATACGAGGATGTCAATAATGATTTATTATTTATTGAGTGCTTACTATTTAGTGCTAGATACAGTTCTAAGAGCATAACATATGTAAGTCATTTGGTAATCATAATCCTATGAGATGGTGTGATATTTGCTTCATTTTATAGATGAAAATTGTGGTATAAAGTGCCTTAATAACACGATGACAAATGTTTAAATGAATCTTGATGTATTCTTAATTTCCTTAAAAGCTTAAAAACTTCAGTTATATTTGCCTACTGCATTCAGTTATATTTGTCTACTCATTTAGGCAAAATAAGAGGTCCTGGAAAGATATAAAAGTCTCCTATACAGAAAAATCAGAAGAAAAACAGAATATTTTTAGAAGATATTTGAATGCTGGAACCATTTTTGGACTTATGTTCTCTACGAACCCCTTCTTATTTTAGACAAACTATTGTGTTTTTCCAATGTTGCACAGCTGGTAAGCTGTTAAGTAAGGAGTTGAATCTAGGCCGTCTGAATATGCTTATGACATTATACTGTATGCACTGGAATTGCACTTTCTTCCTTGGTAGCACTGCAATAGTGAAAATCATAAATCACTTGGAGGTGATTCTGATTAGTAAGTTATCGACCTTAGGAACAGTTCAATGGATTTTGTCATTTGCTAGTTTAAAAAGAAATATCATTTGTATTCTGGCATTAACAATAAAGAAATAAATTCCCTTTGATATATTAAAAATTTTAGCCATTTTATTTGTTCATATATAATCTTCAAGATTATACAAAATTTTCAGTGACTATTTATAAAAATGCATACTGGCAGCACACTTGCAAACATGGTTGTAAATGCTAGGTTTCATAATTTTCCACTTTCTCGTGGAACTTATCATCAGCTCAAATGCATAAGGTTTAAGAAATTATGCCTGGATCAAGTTTTTTAAAAAAACAGGCTATCAAGTAATGAAGATAATAATGGGGACATTTACCTAAAACAGTGCTTCTGTATTTTACTAAGCCTGTATTCTCATTATTTTGTGAAGAAAGCAAATTTAAGGTACATATATGCAGGCTGACCATACACAGTCATAAAAGTTGTATCCTGCACAGGGGCCCTCAGCCAGCAGAACCTGTTGTAGTTAAAGATCCTCTCAAACAAGCTGTTATGTTAGCCCCGAGGAAAACTATACCTTTTTCTAATTCATTTTCCTAGAGGGGTCACCTTTTTCTAATTCAGCAGATAAGCCTAATGTAACAGCAGCAGCCCTGAATATGTAGACTAGCCAAAATATTTGGTAGAGAATTTTTTAAGCAAAGTTATTATTGCACAAGTATTTTGCAAGAAGAAGCAAATACTGCTGGACCCAGAAACCAAAGGCGTATAACTAAGTCCAAGTGTTGGCCCATAACTCTATGATTCTGGCAGAGTGCCCAGTTTACATTTTCTTGGGAAGATGTTTATTCAAAATTATTTCTATGTTATCATTTTGTTCTTTGAATTCTGAGACTCATAAATTTATTGTCAGCATTGTCATTCAAATTATCTTGAGATGTATACAATCTGAGTATGTTTCCCACATTCTCTGATATTTCTGATTAATTTTGACACTGACATAGCAGTTAACTTTCATTGTTGAATCATCTCACACAAAAAACTTACCAACCTTTATATTTATAAAAGACATACTGAAGAAATGACTAAATAATGAGCACTACAACTATCAAAACTTGTAGTAAAAATAGATGTACTTTCAATAAGATACATTAAATAATTCAAGAGTCAAGAGGAAGAATAACATTTTTAGTTTGGAGTAGGCATCTTTGAACAGTCAGTGGCATCACTGAAGATGAAGCAATTCAGCATTACCATGTTTCATTTATTATAATCCTTGCTGGGGATATAATGATGAGTAAATTTTAAAAGTGAGCAAGTGCTAACGATGGTCATTAAAATGGTGACGTAGGACTTTTCTAACTTCAGTTCCCCTCATAAGAAGACCAACTAGTAACTATGTATAGACAAGAAACTACTGTATTTGTATGCACCAATAATGAAGTACCTGAAAAAAGAAATTTAAAAAACCATTTACGAGAGCATCAAAAAGAATAAAACTACTTAGGAATAAATATAACCAAGGAGGTATAAGATTCGTGCACTGAAAACTATTAGACATTGATGAAAGCTATTGAGGAATACATAAATAAATGAAAGATATTCTGTGTTCATGGATGGGAAGAATAATGGTAAAATGTCCATACCACCCATAGCCATCTATAGATTCAATGCAATCTCTATCAAGATTCCAATGGCATTTTTTACAGAAATAGAAAAAAATTTTCTAAAATTTATATGGAATCACAAAAGAAGCCGAATAACCAAAGCCATCTTGAGAAAGAAGACCAAGCTAGATGCATCACATTACCTAATTTTGAACTAAACTGCAAAGCTCTAGCAACCAAAACAGTACAGTAGTGCCATAAAAAGACACATAGACACATGAAACAGATTTATGACCCCAGAAATAAACCCATTCTTGTAATTAACTAATATTTGAGAACAGAGTCAAGAATACTCAATAGAGAAAAAGATAGTCTCTTCAATAAATCATGTTGGGCTAACTGGATACATATGTGCAAAATAATGAAACCGGATCCCTATTCTTACACCATTCTCAAAAATCAACTTAAAAACTTAAAATGCAAGACCATAGCATAAAACTTCTAGAAGAAAACATAGAGAAAAAAGTTCCTTGACAGTTGTTTTGGCCATGAGTTTTTGGATATGACACCAAAAGCACCAGCAACCAAAGGGGAAAATTCAGTACATGGGACTACATGAAACTAAAAAGCTTCTGCACAGCAAATGATCAACAAAAATTGCAACCTATGGAGTGGAAGAAATTATTTGTAAACCATCTATTTGATAATGCGTCAGTACTGAAAATATATAAGAAACGCATATAACTCAACAGGAAAGAAACAAATAATATGATAAAAAGATGGACAAAGGACCTTGATAGACTTGTTTTCCAAAGCAGTTATACAAATGGCCAACATGTGCATGAAATGTTTCTCCACATCACTCACTACTTATCAGGTAAATGCAAATCAAAAATACAATGATATATTACCTCTCCACTGTTAAAATAGGTACATTCAATAGAGATAAGCTTATTTAAACTTATTTTTCTTGCATGAGATTTGGCTGATTATATTTTTTAAGAAATTTATACATTTCATCTAGATTATCAAATTTGTAGGCATAGTTGTTTATAGTATTCCTTTTTTATCCTTTTAATGCCTATGGAATCTCTAGTGAAGTTCCCTCTTTTATTTCTGATACTACTAATTGTAATACCGCCTATAGATATTTCGAAGATGCTGTTTTGGGTTTTATTACTTTTCTCCATTGATTTCTTGTTTCAATTTCATTGATTTCTACTCTAAAATTTATTTCTTTTCTCCACTTACTTTGAGTTTAATTTGCTCATCTTTTTCTAGTTTCCTAAGGTGGAAACTGAGATTATTAATTTTAGATCTTTCTACTTTTCTAATATATGCATTTGACGCTATAAATTTTCCTCTAAACACTGCTTTCACTAAATCTTACAAATTTTGATAAGTTATGAGTTGACTTTAATTTTAAATTTTTTTTTATTTCTCTTAAGATTTCTTCTTTGACTCAGGTGTTGTTTAGATGAGTTTAATTTAATCTCCAACTATTTTGTGATTTTTCTAGCTATTTTAATAGGAGAGAGGAGTTTTCTCATAGGTTGCCTTTTCATTTTGTTGATCATTACTTTTGCTGTGCAGAAGTTTTTAGTTACATATAGTACCATGTGTCAACTTCTGGGAAACAAAAATGTATTATTAATACGTTATTTTTTTCTTCTCTACTTCATATTTTAACATGTTTTTGGTCACCTAATCTGAGAAACTTTGGAGTTATCAGTTACTAGGGGGCAAATTTTTGCTTACTTAAAATGAAGTAGATCCCATCACTTGGAGAGGGAAAATAAATAATTACTAAATCATGACAAAAGATTCCTTCTTCCAATATAAGGCATACCATAGCACGTGTGTCTAAACAGAAAGCTCACTGCATTTTGAAAGAGATAATCCTTGAGACAGAAGCAATGCAGTGAAGACAGGAAACGCTGAGAAAGTAAATGTCACAGGATACTGTCTTATGTATCTGTGGCCATGATCTCTTCATTGTTTCTTTTTCATTGGCATAAAGTTCTACTCTGAGTTTCTTGATCTCTGTGAAATTTACCTTAAAATGAAGCCATAATCCAAAGTTTGTCAAAAGGTGAATTGGGAAATTGTATGTTAGGGAAAATGCTTATGATCCTTCTCATCATCCCATCCTCTGTCTTCTCTCCTAAGGAGAGAATATTCCTCGGCTTCCCAACGGTATGAGAAATAACTAATAATGCTGAGAGTCTGACAGTCATTGATTTGATTTTAATGTGGTGTACCTCCTTTCTGTGGGAGCTGCCTTTTGCCTGTTCTCCTCAGTGATATTACCATGTCACAAACATAGAGCTTCCCCAATCCTCATCCCGAAGAAAGACCTGAAGGTAGTCAGTGAAAAGTCCAAAAAAATGCATTTGGCCTTGAGTAAATGCCATACTTACTCATCTAACTTTATCAATAATAAAATAGATACTGTTAAAAAATTTGTACCAGTACCCTCTGTCTATTCTCAGTTGGTTCAGAATCTAGAAAGAAAGACAGGTGGGTGTTTAGGTACACCTCTCAAAACCTTTAAAAATCTTAACAAGTCAGCATATGAAAGCTATTGTGAGAAATCTACATGAAACTTAAAGATTTATCAAAATATTTTTATAGTAGAAGGGCAATACTCATTTCCATCTTTTAAAAGCAATTCTAATGATAAATATTCTAACTTTTCTGATTCATTCTACTGTATTCACACACAAAAGTCAATAAGAAATATTAAGGACTATAAGTATTTACATTAAATTTAAGAAAATCTTTAATTTTGAACAAAATGTTCTTTGATTACTGGGCCTACACTACAGAGATTTTGTATGCAAAGAAATAATGTGATACAAGACTGAATGAGTCTAATAAAAGGGGAGCGCTATAGGCAAGAGGGAGTATTGGGTCAGCCTTGGAAGGGGGTTCCTTAGAAATCCTTTTTGTTATGTGGAGCAGTGACATTAAAAGTCAGCTGTACTCTAAGGCAAGAGGACACTAACCTAGTCAGAAGGAGTGGAGTTGGTGATGTAAGTAATATGGGTATCTGAATGAATCTGTTTGAATCTAAAAAGGGACCATTTTAAAAAATTAGTAATGTATTAGTTTAATACTAGGGAAGAGTATAATTCACAAGCAAGAATCTTCAAATAGATTTTAGAGGCAACTTCCTTATAAATATCAGAGTTAGAGAGGATTACAGATGGTATGACCCAATCTAGAGTTAGTGCACCAAATAGGAAAAAAAAAAAAAAGATAATAGCAAAGAATAAATGAAGTTCTGAAAGTTTGCTCATTACTACTCAAGGCTGAGAACCGTACTGGGAGCAATAAATTTGATACATGAAATATGAGAGGAGAATTGTATCATCAATCAAATGGAATTCATCCTCATGGTGTGAAAATAGGCTCTCAATAAATATTTAGATAAATAAATATGAAACAAGGAAAATCAAAGAAAACACATTTAAACTATTTGAGAATCTAGTACTGTGGCTTGAGTAAGTTTCAAAATGCAAATATTAGTAAACTCCAATAAACATATGCATGCTCATATACAATAAAAAAAAAGAACTCATGGCCAAAAGAAGTGAGGAAGACATTGCCAAAAAGTATTTTTCCTAGGAAATGGGAGAATATTTTTGAAAAATTATTGACATCAAAATTTAATAAAATGCAGATTTTATAACATGACCTACAAGATGAGATGATAAAAAACAGATTTATATGAATTAGGAATTCATTGATAGGGATTCAAAATATGTCTATCAATGAGATGAATGAGATAAAAGAAGAGCTTACTAGAATTAAGATTACAATGAAACAATAAAAAATGCATTAGACCAGTGTGTCTATTCTGAATAAGAATCTATGGTCTCCCACTTTTTTCCCCCTTGTGTTCTCACCTTTCTCTTTATTTTCTACTATGAAAAAGTAATTGCTATGGCAAAGTTGAGAACATAATGAAACCCTCTTTTTAGGGATAAGTCACTGAAGATTTGAATCTTCCACATTTTCATTGATGTCATTAGATGAGTAATAGAAAGAGATGGCTCCCACGCAAAGTGAGATCTGTCCATCTTTCTCTCCCTTCTTATTCTCTTCTCCCATGTGACATCCACTACTGCGCTTAAGTGGGCTAGCTCTACTCTAGTTTTGAAAGAAAATACCCAACTGTCTACAGTCTTCATGGTTATGATAGGTATGTTAGAAAATAATTTTCTCCCAAATTCTAATAATATTTTATATTTTGTTTGAGATGTTAAGGGGTAAGGAAAATGAAACAGTATAGTTCTCAGAATCTGTTTTTGCCTTATATTTATTTAACTAGTATGGAAGAAATAAATGCTATACTTCTCTATATGTAGTTGGATAATAGATAATACATGATAGATCAATATAGATGATAGATGATGATAGATAGATAGATGATAGACAGACAATCTTGGAAACTACTTCGATAAGATAGCTTGGTCTTACCTGGTGTAAGAATTAGGTAATCTTTAGTTTCCTAGCCAAAGAGATGCTCCATTCTTATTTCTATCAAGTAAGAGCAAAAACAAGGATGACTAGGGAAAAGGCTATGCTTTATATGAGAACTTTGGGAAATTCTCCAAATGTGCAGAAGAATTAGACAAAGACAAAAAAAAATTGGAGGGAGATGACAACTATAAAAGATAGAGGATAGCAAATGGAGAAACTGTAGATGTATCAGAAAAAAATGAAAGAACAAATAAAATTTAAAAATCAATAGTATAATGGAAAAAATGTTCTGGAGTTGAAGACTTAAATTTATACATAAAATAATGCTCACAATGTATCATGGAAAAAGAATAAAGGCATTCACACCTAGGGACTCAAGCATTTAGAACTGCAATAGTTTTTTTTTTTTTAAGTTGGGGTAACATTGGTTAATACAATTATATAATATTCAGGTGTACATTATCATTTGACATCTGTATATTCTATTGTGTGTTTACCACCCAAAGTCCAGTTTCCTTCAGCTACCATATATTTGATCCCCTTTACTCACTTCTCCCTCCCTGCAATAGTATTTTTAAGCTTAATAAATATCTTGGCAGGAAAAAAATGTTAACTACCAATGATTTAAAGGAAGCTTAGGATATTCTTAGACTTTTCTTTCACAACAATAAATTCAGAAGACAATAGTTTGATATTTCACATAGAAGTCATAAGTGGGCCCACAGCTGTATCCAGGAGATAGACAGGCTTTGTTTGGCTCGCATTACTCTACATATTGTGTACTTCATTTAAAAATTTTATAGTTCTTGTTTATCCTAAATAACAATAAGATTTGGCAATGCTGGTCTCACATTTCCTCAAGACAACAATGAGCTAGAGCTGAGTAGTGCCTGCATCATATTTCTACTTACAACTTTTTTTTCCCCAATACTGAAAGATAAATGGAAAGACTACATATTTTAAGGGAAATGAGAGAAATTACTTCTATGTGGTGTCTCCTTTTTTAAAAATGCAAGTATATATTCCTTTTAACCAGAATAAAAGAATGCACCTAAACTTGTTAAATGGATTTACCTAATCTCCTTGTCTTTTCTAGGCATTTGAGGCTTTAAACTCATTAGGGGATTTAAAGCTAAAGTTGGGTGCTTGATTGTTCTACATTTTGGATAGTTAATCTCAATGGAAAGATTTTTCTCATCTATGCCACAGTTCACAGGTTACAAAACACAAATACCATTTCCTGGAGAAAGAAACAAGCAAGCACACAAACTATTGGGACCAATAAGTGAATCTAAAAAAAAAATAATAATTTTCTACACTGGATTTGCCCCCAAAAACTATTTTAGAAAATGAAATATATCTCATAGAAAAACAGAAAACGAGGTTGCATACAAAAATACATAAGAAAGATGATAGGTTGTAAACAAATATAATTTGTGTAATTGCTTCTTGAAGTATATTTACGATGCTTATTGGAGTCTAACTAGTCTGCCTTCCTCTTTCCATCTTTTAAAATATTCTTTTAGTTGCCTCTTAAGTTATAGCCAGGGTTTATAGCTGTTCTTAGCTTGGAAGAACAAGAAGAAACAAGTTTACACCATTTTCTCTGGACTGTTAGTATTACAGAATACTCTTTTAAAATGCATTTACATTTTTTCAAGAACAAAGTAAGATCCAAATAATTTTAATAATAAATAATAAGTAATGTGATAGAGTAAGAGTGTTTGCATTTGCTGTGAAACATTTTAAGGTAAATCAGATGACACTTCTTGGTAAGAGACCACTACACTAAGTCCAAACTCAGTGTAGCTAGTGCACACACCACCAAGCAGTAATTATGCCATTTGCTTTTAAGGATAACAAATGTGGGACCAAAATTTATTTTTCCAAAATGTTATTGAGCTTCATGGATACAGAAATAAAGTTTGGAACCAGAATTGGAAGATTAGAGTTTATTGAAGACCATTAATGATTTGACTTTAACCCCATTTGCAAGTAACAGGGTGATAAATTACAATATGAGAGCTTTCACATCAGTCATCATATTATGTCCCACCTCTATAGTTGCCATAATTAAATGAAGATGGAATTTCTCCCAAACGAATTGTTTGATATACACTATAGTTATTCTAAATGACAAAATAATATGTCACCAAGGAGATGACTATCCTATCTCCATAGGCAATGAATTTTCTGTTGTGGAAGAAGAAAATGGAATTAAAATTATTATTTGATCCTTTAAAATAGTTACCTGTCATGTTCTTATTATTCTATGCTCAGGCGTACAGTAATGAGCAAATGTAAGCTCCCAGTTTGAACAGGTTCTTTTGTCATAAAGGACTCAACACAAACAAACAAACAATGTACTTAAGCACAGAGAGGAAAAGGGAATACTCAGCAATGGGAAGCATAGCATTAAGTGAACCAGTTTAGATGGTTCTAGCTTTAAACTTTTGTGTGAGGGGATGAATTTAGGGATATGATTTATGGATGTCAGTTGTGTGGTGAGGGGAGGATTTGATGGGGCCAGAAAACTCCAACTAGCCTTTCCAATATAATATTTCAATATAAAACCTTGATCTCTTAACCTTGCTGCAAAAATGTATTAAACGTTAATGAACCTGACTCATGGTTTTGCTATTACTATTCCCTGTGTTTCTCCTCAGATGCCCTTGACATCTTATTTATCTTTCAATGCCCAGACTCAATTTTTCTTGAGAAAGAATCATCTGTTCTTACTCTATTCAACCAGTAAACTTTCCTTACATGTCTCTCATCATATATCCATAAAATAATTTTTGTTTTAATTTCTCTCAACCTGTAGAATGAAGGGTCCTGTCTTATGGTTTTGAATCCCCTGATACCAAAGTGACTTGCACATATTGCCATAAAAAAAGTTAGAGGGAATATATAATATCCTGTTAATGGGTGAGATAAATTTTATTTAGGACTTCATTTACATGAGGTAAAGTTCACATTAGTTAGTTTCTGGTTGGGGACATCTCCATCTCTAGTTTTGTTTAAATCAATTACTTTGTTTTTATGCAAATTGAAAATTATACATATATAATAGTTCTGCAAACTTATAAAATAATTATTTCAAATGTAAATTTTATAGAAAACATACCATTTAAGAAAGGTATACCTGTAAATACTCCCTTTCACAATACACAAACTGAAATAATTTTCTGTCGAAATAATGCATTCTAATGCAATGTTGGCAAGCAGCCAGGAAAAACAGACATGTAGAAAAGGGAGAAAGACAGAGTGGTAGTAAAAATATGTGTATTTCTTGAATTGTATTACCCTTTGATATGAAATTACCTAGATTGTTGAAATTCTAAATATATGACTTTTGAAAACAAATAATTGAAAAATATTGTACAATTATTCCAAAGAAGACTGACTGCAGATTTAAAAAAAAAAAAAATCCTTTAAATATCAAAACATAGAATAGAAAAAATAATCAACTTGTTTCCTAACAACTTCTTAGTCCATAATTTTATTGCCTTATGGTCCTTCTGTTTTGATACAACATTCTTTTGTGATTTACAATATTCTGAAACAATGTAATTCTATAGTGGTTGTTGTATAATGTGCTTAATTGCTAGTTCTTCTCTTGATATATCATCTTTTCTCTTTGATCTTCTGCTATTTTGTTTTCCAATACAGAGTAATTTAATTGGCACAAGTTATGTTTTGAGCCAAAGTTATATTATTTTGAAAATGTAAGGAAAATGTAGGCATTATTAAATTTGATCTGGCTTTTCTTGTGTCAGATTTCTACTGCTGTATAATTTTTTGTATTGTGTGCACTTGAACTGTGTGATATGTGTGAAAATTACTAAATAGCACTGAAGATTTAACTAATTAACCCCTACCAGTGAATGTGTGATGCAATTTTATTAAGGTTTCCATGTACACAATAACAATTGACCTTTTGAAGGCTGGGTCCTTACCAAACTAAGTGATGTGTGCTTCCAATATAAATTTAAAGCATCTCTTGTGTAATTAAAGGAGAGAATTAGCAGTGCAAATAAAACAATTTTTATTAGAGTTTGTATTCTACTATATTTTCTTGTGTTCAATATTAAATGATTATTTTTTAAAAAATGTAACCTTTATTTGACAAGATGAACTTCTGAAAAAATTTTTATAATCTGTAATGCGACTATCTGAATTCTAAAAAGACATCATTTTTACCCAGAAATATCAGTGTAGAATTTCTGTTTTGTTGATCATGGTGGTTCAAAGTTTGCATTCTATTACATTCTGTTGCGTTCAATATTAAATGATGAATTTTTTGAAAATGTAACCTTTATTTGAAGAAATGAACTTCTGAAAATTCTTTGTGATCTGTAATGTGTCTGTCGGGATTCTAAAAAAAAAAATCATCTGTTTTAGTTTTGTTTTCTTTGATTTTGCTTATATTTTTTCCCACAGTAACAATGACACCTTTTCTCTAAAAGGTTAACATTATCTATCAAAGATTCAGGTGGCTGAAGCAACTTCAATGTCAGTGTAACTAGAGAAGGATGAATGAGCAAGGAAAAAGACATATAAGAGAAATATTTTATAATTTTTCAATATTTGAGTACCTAATATTTTAACAAAATGCTTCTGAGCTGGATGATGTTTGCATTGTTTCTGAAGTCATTGCTTCAGTCACTCATGTATTATTTATTATAATAATGCAATAATTATTTATTCAGGACTTAAGAGTATTCTAGATACTCTATAAATGAAGCCAAGGATGGAAAGGGTTGAATCCTTGTCCTTTAAAAGTGGAATTGTAAGAGGAAGACGAACATACTAACAAATACTTACCATTGAATGTTGTAATTTTTCTGGGGAATAAATGTAGATATTTCAGTGGTCACAGGATTCCAGTTCTGCCTCGTGAGTGGCGTAAAGATAACAGAAGGCATCTACTTAGTTGTACATAGAGTTTGTTAGTTGTGGGTTAAAGTAAGTTAAAAATCCTTAACAAATGGCATCTCCCTCCATTTCAGAAATTATAGAGCAAAAGTGTATTTCTTTCATATGTAAGCATCCAGAGCAAGATTTCATAAAGCAGAGCAGTCTCTGCTCACAATTATTCAAGGCAGATTGATGGTTACTTGGTATTTTTAACACGTGCCTTCAAGATTTCCCTGGGCACAATCATGCCCACCAGCTAAAGTGGGAAAAAAGTGGAGGGGAGATTGAGAAAGGTTTTGTAGGCCAGACCTAGAAGCAGTACACATCTCTTAGCTCACAGAAGTTGGAGAACATTTGGTCATATGCCACACCTAACTGCAACAGAAGCTGAAAGATCTGGGGAAAGGTAGAATATATTCTGATGGACTTTGCCCTCAGAAAATATTTAAATTAAGAGAACAATAGTGTATTCAAAGGTACTGAGTTTGAGCATGCCTGCTGTATTTTATTTTTTTATTTTTATATTTTTAAATAGATAATTTTTTTATTATGGTGACATTAACGAAATCCAGTAAATTTCGAGTGTCAATTCAACAGTAAGATATATTTTTTGCATTGTATGTTCACTGCTCAGTTAGATTTCTTTCTGTTGGTGTATTTTAGAAAGGAACAAGTTGTGGCTTGATAGAAACCATGCAAATGCCTTTTGAGCTTGTTCTCTAGACAGTGAAAGAAAGCTATTCAATTATTTGAATAGTGAGCAGATTTAATCCTATTTTTATGATAGCCTATAAAGCTAATAAAAATAATACTTTAACCTTAGTGTAAATATATTCTTTAAGCAAATCTAACAGTTAAGATTTATGATTTTTCAGTTATAGTAGGCAATCCGATCCCTACTAGTCCAAAATACCAGCTTAAATACTAGCAGACTCATTTGATTTCCATAGTACATTAGCATTATTATTTTAAGGAAATTGGAAGAAAGGTCATATTGAGATCTGAACTGATTATTTTTATCATAAAATCTTTCAAGTGAGAAAATACTGCTTTTCTCTATTGAAAGTTATTACAATGTTTGACACCCTTCTGCTCAAAATATATTATGCTATAAATCAATTTTCATTTGTTAAATACCTACTATGCTTTATTAGACATACATGCATGCATATATACATACAAATATATATATAATTAATAATTTTCATCAAGACTAGTTTTGAAGTTCTCCATGGCGTGCTGGATAAAAAAGAATCACCATTATAATAACACAGTACGGAAAATAGACAGTAGCACATATACCATAAAAAATAATCAAAATTAATGTTTATTATCTATATATTGATTCAACCAACTTTTTTTGTTATCTATTATGTGCTAAGAATTGTTCTATATGCCTGAGCTACATCAGGGATTTCAAAAACTCTTTGCCTTTTGGTACTTAGGTTTTAGAAAGGATACTAAATATAATGAATACAATTATTTAGTATATTTAAAGGTAACATGACCTATTTAAAAAACAGTGGAGTAGGGTAAGAGAGATCAAGTGGGCAAAGGAAAGTGGATTGCAATTTTGCATGGATTGCTCAAAGTCTGCGTCATTGAGAGATATTTTAGTGAAGAACAAAGGAGTACTAACTTTATTAATTAGTCATGTAAATCTTTGGGGGAAAGGCTTTCCAGACAAAGGAAATACCAGTGCGAAGGCCCTAAATTAGGAGCATACCTGGATGAAATCGAAAAGACTGAGTAGCACCTTTGTAGCTAGTGAGGGAGAGGAGCAAGTGATTCGGTCAGAGAGGTAACTGGGAAGGAGCTAAGAAATCATACAAAGCTTAATAGGCTGTTATAAAGACATTAGCTTTTATTCTCAGTGAAATAAAGAACCATTGCAAGGTTTTAAAGAAAGGAACACCTGACATACCTTTTGTTTTAAAAGATTATTATTGCTGCTGGCTGTGTTGAGAGTAGAACAGGGAAGTGGTTTACAAAGTAAGATTATTTAGGAGACTCTTGTAGTAATCTTAGGAAAGATGAGATGGGTGGTAGCATAGAGATGTTGAGAAGTGGTTGGATTCTAAAAACATTTTGAAAGAATAACCAACATAATTATGTAATGGGTCAGACCTAGGATTTATGAGAAAGAGATAAGTCAAGATGACTTCAAGACTTCTGGTCTGTATGATTATAAGGGGAATATTGCCCTCAACAGAGATGGAGAAGACTGTGGAAAGTCAGGTATGCAAAGGGAAGATTACTTTGGACTGTGTGAGATACCTATTAGGTATCCAAGGAGAGATACTGAATAAATAACAAAGTTTGGATAGAGTTCAGGAAAAAGATTTGAGCAACACATAGAAATCTAGGGTACTTATAACACTTGGAAGTAGTTCAAGTTTAAAGTCCAAAACTGAATTTAATGAATGTATATGTATTGACATTGTCAGATTTATTTTTCTGTTTTATTGCTATAAGACATAGCCCATAAATTATATCTTTTATTACATATGTATGCAAATACCCTTGAAAAAATAAAACTCCATTGAGTAACAGAAGTAAAAATATGTAACTTAGCAAATCTCAAAAGAATACACTGTGAGCTCCCTCTGCTGTTACTGGAGACTCAGATATTAAGAAAATTGGCAAATACTCATGTGCACTAAACTAAACAACTGCTGAATATTTAATAAAAAATAAAATACAAATGAAATATAAATTTGAATTTTAAACAATATTAAATGCTTTAACAGTTTCTCCTATTTAAAGTTGATAATATATTAAGAATGTTAGCAAAACACTAAGCTTGAAATATTTAATTCTTTTAAAACTTAGAAATACTATATAGTTTAAATGAAACCACTTACATATTCACCAATTAAAACCATAGAGAAATGATTCAGATCAAAAGAGAACGCCTCTATTTTCTTTAAGAAGAATTGTGAACACATTGCACTTTAATAGGAGAGAAATGTTTTGTTCAAAATTTAATTATTTAACGAATATAATTTTGCAAAATTTGTATCCAGCAACTAAAATGTAGAATGGCTAGTTAGTAGTTGCCAGTTGGCAAAGTGATCATGAACTTAAACTTAATTAGAATCATCAAGAAAAAATATAAAGATTTCCTGTGTAGGTGACAAGACATAGGTGTTTTCAGAAAGTTATGTAAAATGAATAAATATGGTAAAACTCAGAAATTACAGTTTAAAGAATGATATATATGTTGATGCAAAAGTCAAAGACAATATGCCAGACACTGTAATAGTAAAGCAATGGCATATAAGGCCATATGGTTCATCTATACTTCTCTCTCTAGGTACTATTTTATGACATTTCTCATTTTACAGACTTAGTAAGATAGTTGTAATTCTCCAACTGCATCATGTACTTCACTTTCTCTTATATGAGTATTTATTTGACTTTTTCAAAAGTTACCTAAATGACCTTCTCGGGTAAGGTGTCTCTCTTCTCTACTTGTAAAATACACAGGCTCTGAAATCAAATAGAACTAACATTTCATCCTGGCTCTGCTACCTCATGTTTGAGAGTCTTTGGGCAAAATATTTGACCTATCTCAGCCTTAGTTTTTCCTCTGGACATTGGAAATAAAAAGTAATGCATATATTGTTAAAAATAAAAAATGAAACAAGTGTAAATCATCTAGTATAGTTTGGGACATGTAGGAGATACTCTGTACTGGAGTATTAATATTTTATAATTAATATATTTCACAAACATCACAATGTATTGTAACTGTTAATTTTTGTGTTTCTCTAAGACTTCAATTTCTTTAAGAGTACATAATTTCATATGTTTTGTTTGTAATCTTTAGAGCTTAGCTGAATATATGGCATAATGGAAGCAAGAAATAAATATTGTTGAATTAGTGAATACAAGAGGATTGATAATATTCTCAACTACTTATTTAAAATTGGAAAATTAATTTTAAAGTAAAAATATGTTAGAGAGTAACATACTATTAATTTCTAAATGTACTACTTAATGTTTTAATGGAGTTAATCAATCAGATATAATAGCAAAAACTCAAAAGTAAGTCATTTGCATTGGATAATATTATACACTCTCTGTTGCTTCTTTCCTTATTGCCGTCAAATTATTAAATGTAACAGCAGACAGGAGAAACAGCTAATCATGTAAAATGATACTTGTTACTAAGGCAACAATGTCATTTCTTTCTTTTCATTTTCCTTCAATCAATAAAAGCTTTCAAATGAAATGGAACATTATGTTTATGCTAATTTTCCTTTCTGCTTGATTTTTTTTCCTGGTGTGTCCTTGCTGTGCACATAGTAATCATTCCCATTTTTAAACAAAAAGGTACTGTTTTAAAGGAAACATTTAAGGCATTACTTTAATAGAGTTTAAAATTTGACAAATAAAAATGAATGGAATTCACTCTTAACAGTGAAATTCCTAATATTTCAATAACACTGATGTCTATTTTGTGATCTTTTGATATTTTGAAGTTAGTTTGCCAGAATATGAAAACATTTATTAGTAGACAATGACAGATAGAGACATAAGTTCCTCATAAAAATTCTGTTTAAAAGAGCAACCATATAATGCAAAAACCATAATTTTCTATGTAATAAATGAAAAACAATGTACTACTGAATGTTAATGATTTATTCTTATTTAATAAAGAAAAGAAATAACATTTTAACCCATTAAACTTCCCTGAATTATTTAGTTAAAATTCTATCATTAACTCTACTGCCATATGAAGTAGTTTTATCTCTCTTGGACTTTAGAAAGAAGTGACACTTGAAATATGATTGATATTATCTAGCTGATAGTGTCAGATGAAACGAGAAAGTAAAAGCATTCTTGGCAGTGTAAAGTACATATCAAATTTGAGAGGCATGGAAACACATAATGTATTAGGAAAACTTCAGGCAGGAATAGAGAATATGTGGGACAATTATAAAATCAGACTTTGACCAGTAGTTAATGGAGGAGGTTTTAACTTGTGTGAGTTGTTTATGGCTGTATTTTCTTCACCGAACACTGCCTGGAACACAATGAACACAAAATATATTCTCTGGGAATATTTTCTTGAATGTGTGTTGTTATTTAAAAATCAGAATGCTAGTCTTGGAGCATGGTGAAGAATAGGTTGGAAAAATACAAGACTAGAGTAGAAAGACAAATTAGAAGAATCTTGCAATAACTGAGAAAAAGAGATTGAAATTTTCATCTAACAACCCTGCCATGAAATCAAAAAAGAATGAGAAAGATGCAAGAGACCTAGAGAATAGGCATGGCAGAACTGGGTGTGGTAAGTGAGACAAAGTTACAAGGTTTCTGGTATGGGAAAACCATGGATAATGTTCACTAAGAAAAGAATTACAAAATAAGGAGAAAACAGAAACGGGGTGCTGATAGGTAAAAGGAGCTGAGAGGATTCAACTTTTAACCATTGGACATTTCCACAAATAATTAGTGGAACCTGAAACTGAGCAGAGAGACTACACAGTTTCCAAACAGATCAGTAAGATAAAAAATATACATATGAAAAATCAATGAACAAGAGAATAGTGCCACCACTGTAAAGTACTTTTAACTGGATCAGTTTCTGTCTTTCAGAAAATTAGAAAATCTGATTATTTATAATGAGGTACTAATTAGGTGTTTTAAAGAATAAATACAAAGAAAGTAGTAATGAGAAAAAAATTGATATCATTATGAGGGCTTCATAAGAAAGATAAGACTTCGGTTTTTTTATCTTTATTTCAACTACTTTGTATTTATCTAGTTTCATTGTGTCGTGGGACAATTTTCTCTTTTTTTTTTAAATTAACGATGATTTTATTTTATATAGGGTCACATCATTTTCAAAGAAAGAGCAGATTCAGATAGACTTAGATATTAGCAATACTATGATGGTGGACAAGTTACTTAATCTCTATGTGCTTGTTTCCTTATCCTTAAACTGTTGACAGTTCAGTTTCTTCAGGTTAAATAGGAGTCAACAGGAACTGAATATATTAGTGAATCTAGAAAACATATCTATTATCACAGAAAGTCCTATCAGAAATGCTGTTCTAAAAAGTTATAGAAATAATAGAGATAGAAATAATAGAAATAGGCAATAATATTTACTAGAATAAAGGGTCTTGTTCTTGATGTTGATCTTCTTTCATAATCCCCAAGTTAGTTTCTGCCTAATTTAAACAAAATTCTTAAATGGGACACAAAAAATCATTGACACTAAGATAAAATTGAAAAATTATACTTCATTAAATTAAAAAAGAAAAATTTGAGTTTATCAAAAACACAATCAAAAAAGTGAAAAGCAAGTTACAGAATACAAGAAAATATTTGCAATACATCTAACAACAACTTGTATTTAGTATGGAGAAAGGTATAAAAATCAATAAGGGAAAAGCAAACCAATAAAAATAGACAAAAGAATAGTATTCAATAAAGGCAATATACATATAAACAATAAGCATTTGAAAAGGTGCTTAATATTATTAGTCACCAGAGAAATGCAAAATAAAACATAATGAGACACTTCTCTTATACTAGAATGAATACAGTTTTAAAGATAAAGTTGAAAATGATGTTTAAATGTTGGCCAGCATATAAAGCAACCTCTTTAAATACTCTTATATATTGCCATTAAGGATATATATTTATACAAACACACTGGAAAACCCTTAAGAAGAAGTTACTAAAGTTGAATGTGTATAAACTCTTTGACCCAGAAATCACATTCCTAGGTCTATACCCAACATAAATGAGTACTTTGTCCATCAAAAGACATGAACAAAAAAGTTTATAGCAGGATTATATATCCATTTTTCAAGAAGTACATGACATAAATAGATTTGGGAATCAATTTTTATATCCTTAACTCCAACATATATTTTGTCCTAAAATTGGGAATATTCTTTCCTCAATCACTTTTTTCTCCCAATTTACAAAGAAATCACTTGAACATTGATGTCCAAGAAATCTTTAATTAAGGCAATCTAAGTCCATATTGGGACTTAATGTTTTTTTCTTGTCTTGAACATTTCTTTTAAATGAAACTCTTGACTCAAGAATTGTTAATTTTGGTTTACTTGAGATATTTATTTGACAGTAGATCTTAAACCTTCTCACCGCAAAAAAAGAAATGATAATTATGTGACATGACAGAGGTGTTAGTTTACATTATTTTGCAATATACGAGTATATCAGTGCTGATGTTGGTGGTGGTGGAGATAGAAAGGGGAGCTTCTGTTTCAAGTTGTTGCAGGAAGCAACACCCAACTGAGGAATTTGCACACTCAGACAACTTTATTAGAGGAAAGAGAATTCATTGGCCAGTGGAGTTCCTGGGGTTAATAACTCCATGCACTAGCTTGCTTTGGTTAGATTTCTTACAGCTTATATACCTCGACAGTGTCCATGGAAGGGGTGCATGATTCCTTTGTCTGAGATTTCACTTGTGTCTCATGACTCAGGATGGGGAGGGGGAGCTTCGGGTGGGGGGCTTTAAGGGGGAAGGAATTTTCAGACCACTGGTCTTACAGGTTGTGTCTTGCGACCCTGGCGTTATCAGTACTATTATAGGATTCTCGAACAGAGAGACGGGGCACTGAGGCTATATGCAGGAAGTAGCACTTATTGATGCCAGCACCTGCTCAGCAGATTCCTATCCAAAGGCTGAGCCCCAGTTGTAACATAACAAGCAGTTTTATACAGTCTTGTTATTCCTACACATCTATAGAGATAAGGAAGAACATTAGTTGGTTGGCAAGCCATGAATCAACAGATGTAAGCTAGAGAGTCCTAGAGGTAGGGGAGGTAGCTATGGGTAAACCTGTTAGCTGGAGAGTTGTGGAAGGTGGGAGAGGGCAGTTAGGAATGGACTTTAATCGGCTAAGACGATCATTTCTGCAAGCCCTTTCCTTTGAATTTTTTAGATGCTTCTTCTCTCTTAAGGTGAGATATAGAAATAAATATAGGTGATGGTTATACAACATTGTGAATAAAATTATACTACTGATTCATACAATTTAAAATGATTAAATGACACAAAAATTGTTATATAGTTTCCCTCTCCTACTCCAGAAAAAGAAAAGATATATTGTAAAGTGGAAGAGCAGGAGTGGTGAAAATTTCTCTCTTGCCTTTGCTGTCACCTGACTGCAGTCAGAGTACATTCCCTCTAATGGAGCAGTCCTTGAGAGCAAAGCAAAGAGGATGTTGGTGAGATATTACCATTCCATTCAGGCAATGAACATATACCAAGATTCTGAAACTACTTAATATAGATTTATCTTAGTATTAAAATTTCAAAATTTTGTGGTTGCCATTAGAACAGGTATTATTATTTGAATTAAAAACTGAAATTAGATTATTCATATCAGCATTTAGTTTATATAGAGAGAGTTTTCCATAACTTAAATGAGTTGAGCTAAATCTAAGTCTAAGATTTTGATTTTAAGAAAGAAATTTAACACATAATAAGATTCAAGCATATTATCAAAATAGTATATTGGCAAAGATGGGTTAATATCAGAAATAGCCAATTTTCTCAATCTTTTCTGAGTATATTTGGTTAAATGTGGTGCCATGTAAGAGAGTGGAATAAGTATAATAAATAGCTATTCAATAATGCTTGGCAAAGTTTTGACATAATCCCCACAAAAGCCTCTAATAACTAATAACTCATTTTGCGTGCCAGGTAGTTTCTCATTCTTTGTATTCTGTAGAAATAAAGAGGACCTAATAAAATTGTTACCTAATAGATCATTTAAAGTATTTTTAATAATAGATCACTATGTTATTTTTGGCAAATAACATAAATTGAGTTTAAGAACGGAATTATTTTGCTATAACAAATACTTTCTATTTCTCTACTCTTACATTTAATAAAAATAAAGAATTAGAAAATCATGGATCCCAAACAAATACTTTCTCATTGTAGAAATAATTACTATTTATGCTAGATACATGAACTAATTAATTAGAAAGAATCCAGCTGTACTCATCTCATTAATAAACTCATTTCCAAAGAAACTGACTTATGTTTAATAACTATTTATCGAAAAATTCAATATATTTTTGTTATTTGGGTCTCTGTATACTACTAACAACTGAAATAACTTAATCCTGATTCTTTTAACACTTAGAAACATAGTAATGACATTCTTCAATTTTTTTATTAATATATTTTTTTGCAGACATATGATACAAATCTGAGAAATTGATACAGAAAAAGATTAATGTAAGCTCTATGACTGTTAGAGAAGGACCCATTTATATAGATTTGAATTAGTAATTTTTTAAATCAAATTGTAATGTGATTAGATTTTCGGAATTATTTAAAAGCGGTATAACAATTTTTCTTAAAATATAAATACTTATGTTTCATATAATTTGTAGTTATTTAAACTTAAAGATGTAAATTTAAAAATGTGAAAAGTTCTGCATAGTTTCTTTAAATTATTTTAGGTTACTTAAGAGCAAAACAATTTCAGGTTTTTATGATCTTTACTAAGTTCCAAGAATGAAAGGACGAATAATCAAATGGCTGCCCTGTAGGTGTCTTCAGGAATCTTTAGGGCTACGAAAAGAGTCTAACATAGTTTAATAATACTGACTAAAAGTGACAGTAAGGCATCAGCTCTCTTGCCTCAATGACAAGAGGAACACATTTTATGTATGGAAAGAGCAGAGGTTAAGAAAGACATGCAGAGGCATTAAACCACAAAGATCAAGTCTCATTTAAAAGACACTTTCCTCTTCAGATAACAGACTAAAAATTAACATAGTAGATAATTATAGGAATAGAAATACCTACATATTTATGAGATTTAAGCAAATATAGGATAGATTTTCAAATCAATGGAAAACTAATGTTCTTTTCAATAATTATAACTGGATATTCACATAGAAAAGATGAAAAGCTAAATAGAAAAATAACTATAAAAATATTAGGAGAAAACAATTTTTGAAAAAATCTTATAATGACAATAATTATTAATCAAAACAAAAATCTACTAAGTATTTTTCTCACTAAAAATGCATTGAGTTTTTAAACATAAATTTAAAAAAAACTGTTTAATGAAGTAGTCCTTGAAGTTTAAAACAGAAGCAATAGAGAGAACATGAGAAACAAATTTAAAAATAAAATAAATGTCTGTCATTTATACTGATGTTCTTTGAGCAGATTACTTTGATTTAGGTCAAAGTAATCTGGCAACATCACATCAGACAAATCTGAGAAGGCAAAGAAAAGAAGAGGCCATGCCTTTTTTACTCCAATATCTTCAATTGTGGTGTTATGAATATGAAAGGGACAGAAGAGTTACAGAGCAACACAGCTAGTCCTACTTTAAGTTTTCCGATGGTCTTGGATAGAGAGCAACATTCTGTCAAGGTAATCAAGATCAGGTGTTCCAGACTGGAGGGCATACAAGAAAGCAATGGTTCATGATGGACCATGGCAGCAGAAAGGCACAGACATTCTGTGGGGTCCTTGCTGAGTAGAGAATTTGGCTGAGACATAAAATTCATCCTCCCACACATTCTCAATACATACCAGAGGAAACCAAACTCTGAAGAATGAGTCTGAGGTAATTAATACTTAAGTTTTAAATAACTGATAGGAATATAGTAGGTTTTCAATAATTATGTGGATGGATGAATGGATAAATGGCTATCAAGGTTGGAAAAATTCTGTTAATATGCTTCTTAACTAGATATATGCTTTTCAGTATTTATTACAGCATTTCAACAAGTAATATCTGTGTGCCTTGTAAGTTTCAATAGTTTCTCATAAACTTCTGCTTTTTATCTGTTACGATGGGATGTGTTAGTTAAGTAACTAAATACTAACAAAGCATAATTCTTTGTTTACATTAAAGTAATACTTGTTCAAACAGATCAAAACATGTTTCATTTATTTATTCTTACCTTTGAGTTTTAAATTTTTTTTTACAATATTCTCACATAGTTTTTTTACAAAATTACTCACATAATTAATTCTTACATTAAACATTTGACTTAATGTAAACTTATATTGTTCTTTATTTCATATTTCTTGGTGTTTTTAAAGAACTAATTACCATTTTAATAACAAAATAGCTAAACAATTTCTAATATATTTAAATGCAATATTTCTTGTATTTTCTTCAACATTTTTCTTTTGACTCTTAAACAGTAATGATAAATACAACATTAATAATATAACTTTTCCATTATATAGCTGCTTCTACTCTCTAAAGCCTATTCATTATTGGGCTTTTGCAGGTTTTGAAGGCTGGTGTGTCCTAGTTGTTGTGGTAGGAAATATATGTCATACATTAGTAACATAGTGACATTTACCAGATCATTGAGCAGTGATTTGAATTTCATTTATTTTGAGATTGACGTTTTATTTAAATCAATCACTGTCAATTATACAATTTTTTAAATACAGTATGTTCCTACAGAAATAAACCTAAATGTCCTACTGTGTTATTGAAGGTCATTTGATCACAAAAGGCCTTTAATGTTTTGGAATGGATGTCATACCTATACTTTTCTATCAGGATGTCAAAAAAATAGTGTTTAAAAAAGATTTTAAATTTATTTTATAAGTTTCTTTTTTTGTGGAAAACAAAAAGATTTTGCATTACATATTAAAAGTAATCTATTTGATTTATATAAGTTTATTTACATGAATAAATGGTTTAAAATAGTATTTTAATAATCTTTTTGTGGTATAATTTACGTATCATAAAACTAATTCATTTTAAGTGTACAATGATTTTGATAGATGTAAAAAGTTGTGCGACCATCACCACAAACTAACTTTAAAACATTTCTGTTACTTTTAAGTGACCCTTGTGCCCATTTGCAGAGTCTCTCACTGTTCACACACCCAGCCCAAGCTTTCATTAATTTACTCTTTGTCTCTACATATTTACCTTTTCTGGACATCTAATCTAAATGACTCAAACACTATTCCTACAATATGTGTCCTTCTAAATCTAGCTTTTTTCACTTAGCATAATCATTAGAGGTTCACCTACTTTACAGCATGTATCGGTACCCCATTCCTTTTTATTGCCAGATAATAGCCCATTGTTCAGATATCCCACATCTTTTTTTTTTTAATCTAATTTATCAATTAATGGACATTTGGATTATTTCCAGTATTTGGTCTGTTATGAATTATGCTGCTATGAATATCCATGTACAAGTCTGTGTTACACTTTCATTTGTCTTGAGTAGATACCTACAAGTGGAATTACTGGGTCATATGATAAATTTATGTTAAATAACTTTTTAAGAAACTACCACACTATTTTCCAAGTAGTTGTACTATCTTACAGTCCCATCAGTCATGTATGAGGGGTTCAGTCCTCCACATCCTCTCTACATGCCTATTTTATTCTAGCCATTCTTATAAGTTTGTATCTCATAGTGATTTTAGATACATTATATAAATAGATTTTATTATAATAGAATTGTGACACAAAGAGGATTAACTATTTAAGATATTATAGCAAATTCAGCTACCTAGTTCACAGTTTATATCTGTAGGATGCGAACTTAATTTTCTCTAAACTAACACTTTAGAATGTAGATTCTTATACATGTGCAGTCTCAAGGTTATAAGCAAACAGTCCTATTAAAGCAAATCTCCTAATATTAGAGAAAGGCTCTGGTTTAAGCAGTGTAGCAAAGTAGTTAAAAGCTTAGACACTAGAGACACATGGCCTGAGTTTTGAAGGCTGGTGTGTCCTAGTTGTTGTGGTAGGAAATATATGTCATTCATTAGTAACATAGTGACATTTACCAGATCATTGGCTTTGCCACTTAGCCGTGTGACCTCTGGAAAGTTACTCAATTTTTCTGTGCTTCTATTTTCTAATCTGTAAAATGGGGTTAGTAATAATAACTATTCTAAAAATTTATATGTAGAGATTAAATGAGTAAATACATGTGCATCATTCTGTGTTCAGTTAAAAAAAGAAAACTATTTTAAGTATTAAAAATGAAGGGAGAAGCAATACAAGGAATTGATTGCAAATGCATTGGAAGAGGTGAAGGAACAATAGGGACATAACCCAGAGATAGTAACTGAAGGAAGCTGCTACTTGGCGTTAAGGTGAAGGACCACATTGTCCCATGATGCCCCTGGAGTGTGATTTCTGCAACTGCTACCTTTAGAACTGCCACTGTTGCCAATGAACGTAACCAGGAAGTTCATGGAACCCAAGGTCTGCACTCCCATTGGTGCAGTGGCTGAAACCACAAAATGTACTACTGGAGCCTGGGCTCATTCACCAATGCCAGAGCCAGAAATATAATTATTTCCCCAATCTTTATGTTCTGATTTCAGACAAGAGTCTGCCATTGGTAGCTGAACTGTCAAAGAATCTGGGAAACAGTTTTCTGGGCTTGTAGTAGAGAAGACAAAAAAGGAGGATGAGATCAGAACTGAGAACTAACAGACAATACTTGGAACAACAGATAGAACCCAAAGAACAAGTCTTGGCACATAGTAACTGTTATAATTGTTAGACTTATTTTCACTTTTTAAACAAATAGTCTTTCATGAAGATTCAATGATGACTGAAGAAAAAGTTAAATATTGATTTAATTTAAAATGTATGGTAACATATTATAACCTGTCTCTGATTTCTTTGTAATGGGTTGTAATCTCCAACCCAATGTCTGTTGCAAAAACAATCCTGTTAATAGATATATCGTTTTCTCAAAAACTTTAATCTGCTGCTTTTAAAATGTTTGGATACCAGTTCCAATTTGTATTTCGTCCAATGTTGAATTATAGATACATAAGGCTGATGATATTTTATTTCTATAATCAAGTTCTCTTTACCTTTAAATTTTGAAGCCCAATTTTTCAGAGTTGTGTTATTTTTGCTTGGTAACAGCTTCCATTGTAAATTGAGGTTGAGATATCAAATATAAGAACTGTCTAGTTATAAACTTTTCCAGATACTAGATTAAGAAAGTGATTTTGTGATAATTGGTCACATCTGGCAGTGCCACTTACATCACTTTACATGTGTAGAGTAATAAGTAGATTAAAATATCAGCAAAATAATTTTGCTTTCTGGTCACATCTCAAGTGAGTACATTTCTAAATAAGTAAAACTCATTTTAGATGTATGTTTGTAATGTCCGATTTTCCATAAAATCAAATCTTAACAACTCCATCTGCTTTTGCAATCAAGAATTAGAAAAATGTATACAGTGAGCAAGACAGAAATATTACCTAAATGTATTTTGTAACAATATCAAGATCACCTTGAACTGTATTATGTCAGAAATGTATATTTATTATATTTAAATTTTTCTATTTTGAAATTCCAAAAACAACTTGATATTAACAATACTAATATTTTTAGTAATGCTGTTTCCTCCTGTCCTTTATCTCTCCACATGCATGTGGACATCTTTAGTGATCCATAAATTTTTACACTCTGATCCTGAAGGTGAATATGTATGCCAGTAATGATCAAAAAGTTAAGAAAAGTTGTCACTTAAATAACACATTTTATCTCATAATTTTATTGATTGATTTTAAATAATTATATCTTTTAGGAATTTTGATCTTGAAAATATAAGGAAATACCATCATGCTATAGATACTTAAAGAAGATATAGAACACATTATAAAAAAAAAATGGTATTTTTATCGAAGAATAAATAAGAGAAAGGAAGGATGTCCCAGTACTTTAAACATGTGTTTGTGAAGTTCTTATGATGTGCCATATTTTTTTACAAAAGAAAAGAGAAATATATTTAAAAATAAGAAGATACATTTGCCCACTATGATGGTTAACTTTATGCGTTAACTTGATTGGATTAAGAGTTATCCAGAAAGCTGGTAAAATGTTATTTGTGGTTGTGTCTGTGAGGGTGTCTCTGGGAGAGATTAGTGTTTGAATTAGATTGAGTAAAGATCACCCTCACCAATGCAATAAACATCATTCAATCAGCTGAGGGCCTGAATAGAAAAAGTTGAAAGAAGGGTAGGCGAATTTGCTCTCTTTTGTTTGAGCTAAGACATCCAACTTCTCCTGCCTTAGACATCAGCACTTCTGGTTCCAGATCTTTGAATTCATCCTGAATTATACCACCAGCTTTCCTGTCTCTCCAGCTAAGAGACAGCAGACTATGGGACTTCTTTGCCTTCAGAATGGCATGAACTAATTTTTTAACAAATATCCTCATATCTATCTATCGTCCATCTTTCTTTCTATCTTTCTTTCTATCTATCTATTATCTATCTATCTATCTATCTATCATCTATCTATTTATCTATCTATCTATCATCTATCTACCTATCAATCATCTATCTATCATAGAGGTAGAGACTGAGAGATAGAAATAGAAACAGAGAGAAATAAAGGCAGATATAATCTTACTGGTTCTGTTACTCTGCAGAACCCTGACTAATACAGATGATAGTATTGAGAGCAGTTCTAGAAGAATAACCTTTTATTAATAAATTTTCTGAATTGGATCTGAATTGAATTCTGAATTGGTTTCTGGAATGAATTTAATAATCTGATTAGATTTAAATATGCAAATGACTCCGTGCACTTATAATGCATGGCTGAACTGTTTATAGAGATGATAAAAAATACCTGCATTGGATATCATTGATCAACCACTTATAAGAAGCAAGGATCTAAGTAATTCTGTATATGATACTTTAGAACATTTTTGGAAAACTAGGGAATATAATGTTGTAGGTTAGTTGCTCCTACTATTATTGAACAAAGTGGTGAAAGGAAAGGATGAGCTCAGGGATTCAAATTCCCAGCTTTAAAACTATGAAAATGACCTAAGAACTTCTATATGTGCCCTAGAGGAAAACATTTTCTCTTATAGACAGAAAACTGATATTGCTGAAAATCAAACATAAGACCTGGTACCGGCTGAATTATGTTGAACTTGTCATCATGGGGTGTCTACGGTTAAAGTGAGGGTATTGATTGGAAAAGAATGAGATCCTATAAGTTAGGATGGGGATGAGTGGAAAGATCCTGATGAAGCTGTGGACATTGAGCTCCTAAACTCTGATGAGTCTTCTTTGCCAGTGGAAAGGGTCTCCCCATGCCCAGCAGAAGTGGTCTAGTAATCATGGATTTTCAGTTGGGTTTTAAACTCCTGGAGCAAGAAATCACTATCTGTACAAATCTTTTACATAATAATTAACTATAATGCTGAGCATTTAGTGTTTAGTTATGACATAGTTGTTTATTCTTTGATTAAAGGAAGAAAAAGAAAATTTTCAGTATTTGATCTGATTAACATCTAATAATACTGAATAGGAGAGTGAGTAAATAACATCTAACAATATAGAATTATATACCTCATTCTGCTGGAAAATATGAATAAATTTGCATTTAATTAAGAAATCACAAATAATTAGGGCATTTGACTGTCATAATGCTTAATTGCTTTTTATGAACATAGAGAAAATTATGACTGAATAAATATTTAGTTTCTTATTTTAGAATTTTATTTCTCGACATTAAAATGTACGCCATTCTTTAGGTAAGACTCAGCTAGAGAAAATAAGAAAAACAAAAAGATTTCCAGTTAATTATCAAGTTAGTAAATCAAGTGGATGGAGTCAAAAAGAGAACATTTTATGTAACTTGTTCTTTTGTGGATGGATAGAAAATATAAAAGAAATACACTGAGGAGTTGTATTTACAGCTGAAATTTAGGAATAGAAAACTCTTCTATTTATCTTCCATTCATGATAAATGAAGTACATTTTTATTTCAACAGCATCTTTTGAAAGATTGTCTTCATTTTTCTTGCCTTTAGCTAAAATATGTCAAGTATGATCTTTCTAACGGTGAGATACCAAATAGTACATAAGATGGTTCGCAAGCTTCCTTATAAGCCTACAGAAACCGTATGAAGCAATCTACCAATGGTAAGGAGTACACTCTTTCCTCAGAAATTAGCTATAATAGTTAGATATGATGCTAAAGCTCTCTTTCCTATTGGTAAGCTGTTAGGTCAAATTCTTCAAGGCTACAGCCATTGTTCTTTCCTCTCATTAGTGAGAGGTGAACTGTATGGGTGACTTCACTGGATATGAGCTTATGCCTGATTGTTCTTTAGTAGAGAGAATAGGACTGAACAGAAAAAAAAGTGAGGAAATGAAGCTTATCTTCAGAGCCCAGGCTCTGTCCTTTCTTAATTCTCCCAGAAGCCCAGAGACTCTCTGCCCTTTCTCATTTACCTTTCCTGTCAGCCACAAATCATATATCAAGAAGCTCTACTTATACATGCAGTTTATTCCAGGGGAAATTGTACTTGAAGTTTACATCTAAAGAAAGTAATCAGTCACATATTTTATTATGCATTGCCAAGACCTCTCTAAGGGTAGCACTCATTATAATATTATTTTACCACTGGAGTCACACAAAAATATCTGTAAAATGTTCAGACTAAATATAAAAACTCTTCAAGTTCCCTTAAATTCTCTCATTCTTATTAACTTTACCGTAAGTTGCTGTAACTATTAAGCTCTTATTATAAGCAGTGGAGACGCTGTAGCCTGCACGACTTTCTAATCCATAGAAATACTTGGTAGGAGAAATACTGCTGATTTGTGTTGTTTAATTGTGATGAATTTCAATACACTGTGGAGATTTCCATTGCATTTTCCCCAGTAATATACATAAAGTCAGTGTTTTGCTTTTTTTGAAGTGAGAAAAAAATCAGTCTCATTTCGTGACTGCTTTGATAAAATTAACTTGATTATTATCTACTTTCATCATCCCCCGCCCCTCAAAAAAGCTTGGGTTTTGAGGTAGCACAGGTAATAGGCATATGTAGTTTATGAAAGACAGAATTACTGCAGGTGAACTTGTGTATTTCAATTTCTGAATCTAAAGATTCAATAACTGGACCCTGAGCAGCTATGACTTTATCAAGCTCAGTCAAATAAGTTAACCTCTTTCTTTGATTTCTAGAATTTTATAAAGAAAAATTCTTTTGGCCAATTAATTATCTATAAAATAATCAAGCTGGATAAAAATTATTTGACCAAACTATTTCTGCATTTAAAAATAGTTAGGTTTTTTTCTGTTGTTGGTAATTGTCGTTGGTAGGAGTAGTCAGTGATGGTTAGTGGTGGTTAGTGGTATGGCTTGCTAAAAGGAGAAAGGAGAGAAAGCAAATGTGACATTTTTCATCCTTGCTTATTGGCAAAAATCTCTATACCTCAGACAAAAATGCTCTTTCTTGAGAAATTATTTTTAAACACATATGTAATGGGCACTTGCTTTACATTCAGTTTTAGAGAATAGAATGATGAATAGTTTGCAGCTCTTTTCCTAAGTAGCTAACATTTTGGTAGGAAATTCGTGGCAGAATGCAGCCTTGAACTGGATGGGAAAGAAATTATGATAATATAGATTTATGTAATTATGACACTGGACTAGTGCTTATTATTAAAGTGAGATTTTTCTTGGTATTAAAAGTGCTTAAAGAACTTTGTTTTAAATAATAATAATAAATAATAATAATAATAATAATAATAATAATGTGGCTTGCCTGAGACTTCATCAAGAGAAAAAGATAATAAAAAATCTGTTGGTCAAAGAACAAAGGTGGGGTTTCGTTTGTTGTTTGATTTTTACTTGTACTCACATAAGAGCAGGTCATTCTAAGAACAGGTTATGATGAGACAACACAAATGAGAGAAGGAAGAGCAAGTGACCATTTGATTCCAGAGAGATATAGAGAGTAAGATGGTAGCAGGAAGTCCTTTTATTCTACAAGACAAAGATCAGTAATTGAAACTTTGGCTAAAACAAAGAATCATTAAAAAGAAATATATTCTTATTCTAAAGAGTCTAATTTTTCTTAATGTAAATGTATATTTATTCTCCACATCTTTGCATAGAGTGCCAAAGCCTTTCTTTAAGCATAAGTCTGCTGATTGGAGTTTATTGCAATATTTTTTGCATAAACTAAATACATCATGTATCATTTGTAATTTCTAGTTTTAATTTTTTTAATGGAGCAAAACTTAAATACCCTTATGAGGCATAGTGGGTAAAGAATTTTTCTTTTTAAAAACAACTTTCTCCCATCCTTTGTAGTTTCACATTCTTATTTAATTTAACTGTGAGGTTGTAATGCATCTTTGTCAAGTATTTCAAAAGCATTGAAATTAAATTTCATAGAAAGAGCATTTCTTATTGTTATTTTACTTCATCAATTTGCATAATAATGCATTATGTACTTGCAAAAGTTAAGTACGGTGAGCATGAAAAGATTAGAGAAACAACACAAACCACTTTAAACATACAGATGAAACAAATGGGCAGAATTGTTGGGACATGGGCAGAAGGTTATTAAACATTAGTATTTCAAACACCATGATAATTAATCAGTATGTTTTAAAGAGGGAATGGGAATTATTGGCTAATGCAATTAGTTCGTAAATTGAAAATCGACTGAGAAAGCTTTTATTCTAGTTTCTGATGGCCATTCAATTCTAGGTGCTTTCCGATATCTCAGCTATTCTTCCTGCTTTGCAGTTCAAATAAACAACCCTAAGATATATTCCCTTCCTTGCTTGTGGTGACTCAGGAAGTATCTGTCCAATATATCCTTAAAAAATACTGACAAGCCCTAAAGTGAGTAAAAAGTTAGATTAACACAGAAGGTTTCAAAGCTTTGGTCAAACTCTAATATCATTTTTCTATTCAAAATATTTTAAGATGAATACTATCTTATTCGTACCTGAATATTCATTTTAATCATAAAGAATGCTTCATGTTTTATATAATAATGACTACTGGTAGTGTATCTGATATGAAAAAAAAGTAGCTTTCTTTTCAGTCTAAGCCTTTGAACAGTTTCTGAGGGAAACTATTGAAATAATTTTGACAGGCAACTTAATAAGTGCTTTAAGAAAAAATTTCACTGTTGAAATTGAGCATGTATTGTCTCCTCCAATAGGTTCTCAATTTCAAAATTGGTGTTTTGGGTTTTCATAAATCGATTTAATGTTTCCTTTCAGCAAACAACTTCAATTTTCTTCTGTTGCTGCTAGCCTTGTTCTTTGTTCCTGTGGAGGTTTTTATTTTGTGCCTGAACTCGAGATAAATCTGAATGTATAGATAGACTTTGTTGTCCATCAAGAATTATTTCTTTTGCATTATTTTTATTCAAAGTAAGTAAAAGCGAAGCCCAACAACTCATTACAATGAAGTCAATCACCTTTATTTTTGTGATTCACTAAAAAAATACTTGCATCTGTTATTATCCCAAAGAATGGAATATACTTCATTATAACAAGTTGTTGGCTCTCACCCAATTATTTAGAAAATGCATTACTCTCTTCTAAGCAGTTCACTTTTTATGAAGATATTTGGGAGTCTACAAAGGCCTCTGTGCTTGTCTTATAGACACTTCAGGAGTCAGCTCAGTCCTGAAATAAATAAGGGTTACATTAAAGAAAATATGCACAATTAAAGAGATTTTTAAAAATTGACTAAGATTGAAATTGTTAGAATTGACATTTTTGAATGAATAACAAGATAGATACATTTATCTATTTATTACTTTAATGGCGACTATCTCTAAGAAAAGGGTATGGGCAGAGTTGGCATTATCCAATAGTCCCTCTGGATTTTCTATAGTATCTTCCCATAGTAATTTCCTAAATTTGCTGATTGGAAAAGCTTGACCAAAAGTATAGATATATCCAGACCTTCTGAGATCTTGCTCCCTGGCATACATCCTCAGTTTGGCTCAAAGAAACTCTAAAAAAATTAAAAAATATGTATACATAGATACATAGATTCAAAACAAAAATTCCAAAATTATTAAATATTTTCAAATGAAAACATGTATTCTTTATGAGTAAATGAGACCAATCATAGCTATTTCCTCACTTGTTTCATAAACTTTCTCACTGATTGGTAGGCCCTTAGACTTTGCAGTGACTTTAAAAAAGCTTAATTCAAACCCTCTCCCTCAATGCAAGAATCTCTATTTAATCAAGAGGTCCAAGTTGGTTGAAACTACTAGAAGGTGAAATATTAGTTATTATGAAGCCATTCTAAACCAGACTGCTTACTTTTATATAAGATTTTTTAATGTTGAAACAAAAATATATCTCTTGCTGACTATATTCCATGTAGTACCACAGAAAAATAAATCTATTTCTTCTTGCCACTAGAACAGTCAGATTTACAGCCTGTTCTTATGAGTATTTTCTTTTCCATAAATGTTCTCATTGTTTCTTCAACCATTTTTTTATCTACATGATTTACAGATTCACCACTGTTCTGACAATCATGCAACTCAATTCTAGTTTTATTCTTTATTAAAATAAAATGAACACAATTTAATAAAACATAATCCTATTTCTATCAAGATGGTATCTAGATGAAATGCTAATTGCAAATTTCAATTACTTTAATTTTTATGATATCTTCTATATGGTAGTTCTTCCATTAGTTTTTGTTATTTATTCTAAATAAAATACCAGAGAGATAATTTTTTATTGTTTAACATATTTCGTACATAGTTTTAAAGTCTTATATCAGTTTTTTAGGTTTGATAACATTTCACTCAGAATAACTCTCAGAGTCAGTAATATCCCTAATATCTTTTTTAAAAAAGTTACTTTTTAATGAGTATTTGCAGAGAAGTACTGAAAGTATAATGTTCTCATATCAGTAATTTTAATGGGGTAGCCTATAAAGCTTTTACTAACATTTTAGAAACTACACATGAACTCTTGTGCCTCTCCCTACCTCCCTTCCATATACACTCATGTCCACTTTTAATGGAGGCCACACTTTCTAATGTATACAGCTGCCATTATTTGGTGCTCTGTCAAGATTTAAAAACAAAATGAAACTAATGTCTTTAGTTCAGTTTACATGCAATATTTGAATCTAATTACCTCTGTTAAGAAAAATGATTACTATATAACATTAGAATATCTATAATAAAAACTGAAGCTGTCCTACCTTGAACACATCATAAGGCAGGATTCTATGAAAAATATAATAATGCTGGGGAAAATCAAAGGCAGCAGGGAAAGAGGAAGACCAGCTATGAGGTGGATTAATTCCATAAAATAAGCCATAGGCACGAGTCTGCAGGAGCTGAGCAGAGCTGTTGGGGATAGAACGTTGTGGATATCACTCATTCTTGGGGTAGCCAGGACTTGGAGCTGACTCAATAGCATGTAACACAATAAAAAGGGAAAGATATTAACACCAGGTATTTTATTGTTACTTTCTGATGTACATAAGGCTAATGATAAGCTATCATAATCATGTATATTGTTTGTTCATTCATTGAACAAATTTATTGATTATTTACTATGTGCCTGGCACTTGCTGTGCTTCAGGGATATAAAAGAGACTTAGTGCCTTCATGAGACTGAGATGCTAACATGTAGCAAACTATCCTCCAATTTAATCTTCTAAGCAAGTCATGGAGATCACAAGTAAAATTGCTCTGAGTAGGAATAAATATAAGAATATATTGTTGAGGATTGTAACTTTGTTTGGTACCCAGTTAGGACAGAGTCAGAGAACCAGCCAAACTACCTGCAAATGAATGCTTATTAGACAATAAGAATTTGGCTCGGAGCAATACACAGTAATGTAACATCTGCCAGTAGATATAAAACAGGTATTTGACTAAGGCCCAAAGAGATGATCAGTAGGGCTCAGGATGAAATTTGTACTCATGTGTTGGTAAACATGAGGACTAAACATACTGTCCCATGTTATAGAATGAATAAACAGCAATAATAATAATAATAATAATAATAAATGAGACCTATAAATTTCTACAGGAAAAGAGAAAGTGACTATTACCCTAGATACTCAAGTAAAGCCCTACCACTCTCCTTTGGATGTTGACTAGAACTAGTTTCCCTTTAGGCCTACTGAAACAGAATTTGGGGAATGCTGTTTTTAAATGAGTATCCTAGTAGATTTTTTTAAATATCATTCAAATTTGGAAAATACCAGTCAATAATAAGCAGGTAATTATCAGTTGATGAGGAAAGGAAGCAAAAAAATTATCAAATGAATCATTAAGTATGAAAATAAAAGGCATTACTCCCAATTTTATCCATGTAGTTTAGATTTGGGTTTTAAAGGTATGGAAAAGAAAGCACCAAATACTGGTAATTGATTTAGAGAATCTAGTAGGGTAGCCTCAGTGTTGTCTCACAAGTGGCTTATTATGAGGTCTTCGATAGATGGTAAACACTAGAAATGATAATTTATTAAACCTTTAGTGTGTGCCTGGAACTCTTTCAATAATTTGACATGTTTTGATTATATAATAACATCTATGAAGACAATGAATATCAGCCTATTATTTTATTGTTGTCGTTGTTTGTTTTTTTCATTATGAAGCAAATCCCTGGGTTGGATTTGACATTGTGGAGGATTCCATAACACTTTCTTAGGCATTCAGTAAGTCTATCAATGGCACAAGCAAAGGGAAGGCAAATCCAAACTCATAATAAGTGTCTATTCAGTGCACACAAATCATTCCTTCCTTCAGGATGGAAGCATTGTAATATGACCACTTTAGCACTGAGTAGCTGGCTAGTCTCCTCAAAATAGAGTACTATGTGAGCAATTTAGGGTTTGCTGCTAATGCTGTAAATTAATCAATCTGCATTTATGTGGCTAGGCAAGCTTCTGTTGAACAAATCCATGTTGTTAAGCCCACAGGAAACCTCTATCTCTGCTACTGTGGTATATGGTTCGGAAGCCCAATGACCAAGGCCTGTACTGACCAAGGAAGGGAGGCGATTAACTGACATCCACAGAGAGGTGCACATTTATGAAGAAAGCAGATATTTTGATTCTCTGGGTGTATTCAGAAAGATGCCACTCATACCATTTCTCCGATCTTATTGTCATCAATTCAATCCTCCAACCAGGAATGATTATAAATTACGATCTTATGCCATCCTTCTTTCTATACAGAAGAAATAATGAAAAGTCCTACTTAGACTTTTGCTCACTTATATGATCTCTTTTATTCATTCAACACATTTATTGAGTACTTATTAAGTGTCAGAAACTGCATTAGTTGCCGAAGGTACTGCAGTGAATAAAACAAACTTTCCTGCTTATCTAGAGGTAATATCTTAGTGGGAGTAGGGATATAACAAACAAATAACTAAAATGAAATAATGGAAGATCAGTGTGATGAATTTACCAAAAAATAAAAATAAAATAAAACGGATGAGAAGGATAAGGATTATGAGGTTGGAAACGGAAAACAGTCTTAAATAGGATGTAGTCGTTCCATAAAAGTGATATTTGAGCAAGAACTTGAAGGAAGTGGGAGATTTTTTCATGTGGATGTCTGGGGAAAGGTCTTTATAGGCAGAGAGAGGGAAAAAATAATGCTCAGGTCTTCAGATAGAAGTGAGTTTAGGATTTAATGGAGAAGTCACTGTGACTGAAGCACAGAGAGTAAGAGAGAGAGCAGGAAGAGATGTGGTTAGAAAATTACCAGAAGTGAGATGGGAACCCATCAGAAGATTTAATCAGAATGGTGGCATGATACCAGGCTTTCAAAACACCTAACATTTAAACTGAATAAATTTTAAAGGGCAAAGTTCAAAGCAGAGATATTGTTAGAAGAGTACTACAGTAATTTGACAAGAGGTTATCATGGCTTGAAATAGGATGTTAGCAACTGTGTTAGTACAAAAATGTCCGGTATATTTCGAAGGTAGAGGCAACAAGAATTTCTGTTAGATTGCTTACAGAGAATAAGCCAAAGTGAAGAGCCAAGAACGATTCCACGATATTACATCCTTCTAAAAAATTAGAAGGATGTAATAGCTAGTTATTGAGATGGGGAAGACTGTGAAAGGGCAGATCTAGGGTGGGTATTTGTGTTTGTTTTGAGAAATCTATTAGATATCCAGTTGGAGATGTCATATAGGCAGCTATTTACCCAAGGTTGGTATTCAGGGAAGATGACTGCTTATAGATATCCATTTAGAAGTCAGCAGTTCTGGTTGACATTAAAGACGTAAGACAATGATATTCAAAAAGGAGTCGTTGTAAACAGAAAAAAGAATATATCAAGGACAGAGTTCTAGGGCTTTCTAATATTTGTGTGTCACACAGTTGAAGAGGAAAGAGGAAATACTTTCTTTGCTCAGAAGCCAATGGCAGACCATTTATTAATTCATTATTCTGCAAATGTTTCTTAACTACTGTATGTTAGGCACAATTCTAGTACATGAGATACATGAAGTGAACCAAACAGCAAAGCTCCCTGGCCCACAGAGTTTACATCACTGCTTCTTTATCCAACATTCTCTTCTTATTCAAAAGTGTGTCAAACCTTCTCCATTTTCCACAAATCCCTCCCATCTTTACCCTAGCCCCTCTAAAGAAATTTACTGGACACCAACTTCACAAAGAAACCAGAAACCATAGATGGTGAATTTTCAACATCATACCTTTGAAAACACTTCCATCCTCTCTCCTTGTAATGAAAAAGGTGCTCTTGGAGCCCACCTTGGTTCTCTCAAACTGGGATAGGGGCAGTGATTTCCCTCATCACAGCATGTATCACACTGTGTTGTAACTTATGGCTAATTATTTTTCCTAAGGAAAAGATCTATTTCTATCTTGCTCACTGTTCTATCCCCAGTGTCTAATGCTTAGTACCTAGTTTGTGCACCCAAATTTTTATGGGAAATGAATGACCAACTAGAGGGATCTTTGCAGGGAGGCCTTGCCCAGTACTCTTTGAAAGTGCAGCCATCTCCAGGGCAGAGTGTAAGGAGCACTTCAAGCTTCCCAGTGAAGCTTGCTGTAACAATACAGAGGAAATTTAATGAGAAGGTATCTTATTTATTTATTTTTTTAATAAGAGGAAGGAGAAAAATGCAGGCTTCAAGTTTTCATTGGTAAAAAAGTAATCATTATGCACGTCATCTTGGAATGAAGTATGTTTGAGTGTTTTTCTGTTGTAATGTCCTTGTCTTTGCTTTATGTTCAGACAGTTCTGAGTGGTCATGTTTTTTTTCCACCATGGTCACAGAATAATGTTTTCTAATTGTTGATAATGTTTTGTAGATTATTTTCAATGTGCAGCAGTACCACTGTAGCCTAGTTATGAGCTACCAGCTTTCGAAACCAGATTTCTTTTTATTTTTTTTAGATTTCTTTTCTTAGCTTTAACTTTTACTTATTCCAGAGTCTTTCATTTTCCTTCTAATGTTTTTCATTGATTTTCTTTAGGCAGTGAAGCAATTGTACTTAAAATGTCTTACATGTGGTAGATTTTTAATATTTTATATATCTTATCAATAAAAAAAGAATAAGAAGGTGTTCTTGATATATAGTTTATGTACTGTTCTATTTTATTTTTCTCTAGAGAAATTTTTAGTTGGATATCTTGGTTAATTGTTTTCTCTTTATATATATCTATATTCTATTCTCATTTTTTTCTCCCTTAAAGTTGGAATTGTCAAGCCAGAATCTCTCTTTTGCTTATTCTTAAAATATAACATTTAATTTTATTGTATTTAATATTTCCATTTTCTGATTTTAAATGTAATTTATTTACCCGAGCAAGAACAGTCACATCTTGAGTTGACATAATGCCTTGAATAAAACTCACTAGTTTTATTTTTTCCAGCATAAAAAATATAAAATTATGAATATGCACAGAAATAGGCTTCCATTTCAGCTTAATATAGGCTACATTCTCAAATGTGCTTAATTATTCTCATTTAGATTTAAATATGCTTTTGATTAAATGATTCCATCAGCAAATATTCTAGTTGGTAACTGAGAATTTAAACAAGTTCACTATCAACTAAAAGAATATTAAGGTTGAAAACTGAAATATCAGACATGAATATTGATTGGGTCAAAATAATGTAAATAAAAAGTGTATCATTCAATCTGTCCATTGGGAAGCAATCTTGCACATAGCCGGTTGATAAAATAAGCCAAATTATATAAGTTCATTAGAATAAAGTATAAGAAATGGAAACAGCTACTGGTTTGCCAATTACAATTCACTTCTCTTCTCCATGATGTCAGACACCATGGCAACTACTGGGAAATGCTCTTCAACTTTATCTACAACAATCACTACTGCAAATATGTGCCTTGCTCATCTAGAGTTTACACTGTAGCAAACCAAATGCTCACATATATTTTCTTTTATATAAATGACAAATCGTTTTCTCAAAAGAAAAAAAAAAAAGCTTCTAAAGTGCAGGAAAGCCTTATCTACTACCTAACTATTTAGACAATGTATTGTTTGGCCTACCATCTTGATGAGTTTTGTAATGTTTAGAAGCTATATATATATTGCTGGGTTTAGGGTTAGCATGGGTGGGCATTTTCCTGAGAACATTAATTCTAAGGAGCAGTAAAACACTTATGAATATTTAAAGAGAAGGGTGAAAAATTATTTACTAGGCCTTCACTCAAGGAGGATGGTTTATACATTGGACAGGAATACTCTTAAAGTAAGGAATTGGGTCATCAGTTACAGATGGTTGCTGTACTGTCTTCTAGGGAGGTTAAATCCTGTTAATTGCAAGCATTTTGTTGAATTACTGGCAAATGCCATCTGAAACAGTGTTACTAGCAGTTATCCTCTGACCTACCCGCAAGCAAATCTAAACTTCTCCCAATAAGTGTTAACCTATTTAGAGAATATTATTTAGAAGAGAAGCAAGACTAATAGTATTTCTTTAAAGTGATTTTCTCGCAATGTATATGTATATGAATAAAATAATTCCTGATTTCTCACATAGCTGAGAATATGTTTTAATGCCACTGAATTTATAGTATGCACATGATTATACATACAGAGTTTATGTTCTTTTTCATTAACATTCTATAGTTATTACTTTGGGCTATAGAAAGTTTTTTTTCTGATTTTCCATTGGTTGTTTAATTAATAGACTTTATTATTTTAAGAGCAGTTTTAGATTCATAGCAAAATTGAGCAGAAAATACAGAATTCCCAAATACCATCTCCTCCAACACATGCACAGCCTTCCCTACTATAAACATCTGACACTGGTTTGATACTAATCTGCTAACCGATTCCCTTTTGATTAAAAAAAGAAAAAAAGCTATTTATTGATCATTACTTCTCTACTGATTGACTTAATATTATCTTTTGATATATATATATATAGAAAAGTTATATACTTGAATATATCTATAGATATATGCCTTTTCCATGTATACCCTAATTTATTTATCTGTAATTAATATGTTCATTCCTTTACCTTTTTCCCCTAAGTTTTGAAATAGTCTAAATTCACTAATTTAGTTTTACATTGAACTTGATGTTTGTGTGTGTGTGTGTGTGTGTGTGTGTGCATGCACACATATAAATGCCTGTGTTCATGTACTTATAAGCATTATTTCGGTAATCAGGTTTTTGCATCTGAAAAGAGCCATCTGTTTTTAAAATGTCACATGCATTATATTTTTTTTAAAAAAGATCCTGAATCATTTTATGAAGTACACTATAAGAACTAATACCTGGTTTTGAATGTTATATAAATGAGATTACGATGTATGAATTGGTGGGGATCTGCTTCTCTCTCTCAACATTTTTGGGAAGAGTAATTCATGCTGTTGTATGAAGCTTTTGTTCATTTTCTTCAATGCTGCATTGTTTCATTAAGCAAATAAAGCAGTATATATTTTTCTAGTACAGTCATGATTAATATTTGTGTCGCTGAAACCAAGAGTCCTTATAATCTTGATTGAATTTAATTTTAAATTCTAGCTCTAGAAATTATCTTTCCTTTCCCCTTCCCCAGAGACTAGCCTTTCCCCTGGATAACCCCTGAGGCAGCAGAAGGCAGTAAGGGACCTGGCTAACGGTCACACAGTCTGGACCACTGGCAGGCTAAACAAAACATCATGACCTAAGTTATGTTTCAGTTCCTGAGCCTCATGGTGGAATGACCTCTTGGCAACTTTTCCATGAGCCCGGACAGAGGAACACAGGAAAAGACCTCAGAGCTGTCCTCTCGTCCTGAAGAAATGATTTATTACCCTTACCCACCTCCAGCCAATCAGCTCCCAGCACTACCCTGAACCACTAACCCATGGTGTCTTGTCAGTTTGCCCTATGTAATCTGTAATTTACACGTTAATGGAGCGTCAGATCTTCAGTCCATTAGTTTCCTGTCTCTGTATTGGCCAATTCAATATTAAACTATTTTTTTCAATACTGTAAACTCTTGCCCGTGCATTTCTTTGGGCCAGTATGTGCAGGCAGACCAACAGATTTAGATTACCCCTAGCATTAACAAAGACAGGTTAATGTAAATTAACTGTAGATAGTTTCAATTCTCATGTTTATTATGGGTACTTTTGAATTCTATTTTTTTATAGGTTTATTTCCTTTTTAGATTTATTCTCATCAGTGATATGTTTATATCTAAGTTTATTTTAGCCGTTTATTGTTTACTTTTTTGCCATTTTACTTTTTTCGTATATATTGTGAATTTTTCAGTTTTCCCTACTCACTGGATCCTTGGTTATTGTTGAGAGAAGTGATACCTACATTTCTTCTAACATCTTAAGTTTGTCCTAGAGTCTTAGGACTAAATTTCCAAAGTTAGTCCTTCTCCATATTTGCCATTTGATTCACTTATATTTTTTTTCCCTCAGACCTAATTTATTTAATCACCAGCTAGAATTACGATGAAATGACTCCTTGATACTGGAATCAATGTCCAACACTGTATATTCATTCCTGATTTTTTAAAATTCAGTGTATGGTTTTTGAAAGTAAAAAAATCTCATTTTGCTAACTGTTGAATGGCAGGCAGCAGCTTTAGTTTGAACTTGAAAGCTAACATGAGTGGTTATTAAACAGCCCCACAGAATGCTCAAAATGAACATCTCCTCATAAAACAAATTTACATTAGAACTATGTAGGTTTGATTCTCAAACTAAAGAATCCACATTCAGAGAGATCATTCTATTATTTTCATTTCTTAAGTCAATAAGTCTCCAGAGATCTTTTCGTACTTTTGCCATTATTCGAGCAGACACTATGCCTCTCATTTAAAATATTCCAGTTTCCCCACAATGTCAGTGATCTAGATGTTCAATTGGGTTTTGAATAACATCTACATCAATGATTTTGTAACCACACACAAACTTCATTTCTTTAACATAGTTTTTTCTCTTGTTCAGGCTGGTTTTGCCCAGATAATGGCATTGTGACTCACTTGCTTCTTTTCCCTGCCCTTATCCTTTGTATGCCTGCTCCTTTAATCATTAAACCTTAGGACATAAGATTAACTAGCCTCAAGACTATAATTATGAAGACAATAGGTTTTGGTTGGACTTTAGACTAAGGATAACATCTTGGCTTTTGATATGTTTCAGCTCTAGGCCCATCAAGGCCGAACAACAACCCCACTGGCCACGGGACCTGCGGGACCTGGCAGGATGGCACCATGGCTGATTACAGAACCGGACATAATAATCAATTATCTCATCTCCCTCTAATCCTCCAATCAGTAGCACCCATGACCCCAATATCCTTAGTTTTCATGACTACAGATTTTTCCCTATTTAATCTGTGCTCCCGAGACACTCAGAGAGTCAGGCCTTTGAGAAATAGCTTGCCTGTGTCTCCGGGACTTGCGCCTCTTTAATAAACTTTACTTTCTTTGCTACAAAACTGAAAAAGGGCCCCGTTGGGACCCTGTAGTAGAAGCCTCACAATGTCCCCAGCTTTACTTTTCCTTGCCCTATAGCTTAACAATAGAGTGTCCCCTGCCATAGAAAGTTGTCTTGAAATTTATGAGTAATGCCATTATGCTTACTGATCACAATCTTTGTGGTTTAGCATTCTTTCTAGACTATTCCTGTCTTTGTTTCTGGGTTGCTAATGCCACCAGTGATGTTGGAAGAGAGCAGGCTCCGGGAAGCACGACAGACCTTCTCACCCCCGCCGAAACCGTCATACAGCCTCTAGGGTAATGCCCAGATTTTCTCTTAAGTACCCTAAATCGGATTGAGAAAGTAAGGCAGTTTTTGAAGGTGTTAACCTACTGCCATCTCAGATCACCTGTGCTTTACAATAAACACATACTAAATAGCTCAACTCCTGAGTCAGTCTATCATTTGAGCATCACAGGCAGGATGAGCCCCTCTGATTACAAAACCTGCATGTCTCTTTTCTTTGGCTTAGAGGAGTGCAGGCTGACAGGCCACTTTTTTTTTTTTTTTGTCCTGATAACAATTTTTATTTTAAATGCACATTAAGTACAAAATCCTGGATTAACACTCAAAATCAAAGTTATTACCTACATGATTCCATTTATGAACAATATCTAATTTAAGATTGATGATATAATAGCTAAAATTTTATTTTTAAAAAGCTACTGTAGTTTTGTTCCCATATTTAGAAATACATTAAAGGAAAGTGCAAGTCACAACCGTAACATTTCTTAAATCCCCTTTTCTTTTTCCTTCTACTTTTTTGACATCTCAGTCTTGATTCTTTTTTGCCGAAACATTAAAACGCTCTCTCACTTACCCACTGGCTCGTTCTCCCTTTCTTTCTCAGTCCTTCGTGATCTATATTGACTCAAATAATTGCTTTTTGTGTTCCTCTTTTCTCTTCAGTCAAATTCTCCTTTGCCTTTTCTTCAATTCATAATTGTAAAAGAACAAAATGCTAAGTCTCTTTGACCATATCTTGTTTGGGCCTAGGTCATTGTTCCCATGGCCTTCAGCTAATAGCTCCTGCTTTACACATGCTAATTATTAGAGGAATTCTGCTTAGGGCTTGAATTTTTACACAAATGGCCCCTCATTTTTCCACCCCTTGATTTAAAAGAAGCCTGAACTTTGGGCTTGCATAAAATGGATTTGAAGAACCGGAGATCCCTATCTTCTTGATTCGGAGCCTTCTCAATCAATAAAACTTTCCTTATTCCAAACTCTGATGTTTTGAATAATTGCCTTTTTGAAGCATCGGATACATGAACTTTGGGATCAGTAGCATATTGAAATAATAGACCTAAGAATAGACACAATACAATAGGGCTAGGAGGAGGATAAAATTGGGCTGACAGTTTCAGACCTTGAAACTTTGGACACCCCCACAATGGGATTCCTGGCGCATTTTGTATACTGTATATCTAGTTAAGAATAGGGTTGATCATCCCCGAGAGTGGTTTTGATTGTATCTCCTGAAGTGTTTGTAGAATTTAGATTTATCTCTAGTTGACTCATTTAAGTTCCACCCTCAAATTCAGTTCTTTTCTTCTCCAATCATGGGGTTTAGGAGTTCTCCTGTGATTCTGCCCACTTATTTCCCGATTTAATTTAGAATTATTCAGCAGCTGAGCTGGCCTCATCTTTTCCATACTTGCAGGACTTTCTAAAGATATTAGACTTGTTCATTATACCCTTATTTATTTGACAGGTATTTTCAATTATGTTTTTCTTTTTTATTTCTATGCAATTTATAAAAGTAAGGAATTGAACGTGTGTATCCAATCTCTATATTTAAAACTTATTTACAATAAAATTTTATATCACTCACTCAATTGCTACATATATATTTTAAAAGAGATGAAATATAAAAAGCATGAGCAACCCAACAACATGTTTTGAAAATTATGACAGTTTTCTCCTCTATGATTATAAAGATTTATTTTTTTGAATAGATTTATGGAAATTGATTCACATGGAGACAAGCAAAAATTCATAAAGCAGACCAATAAAACAACATCTCCATTTTAATTGCCACCTAATAATAAACCCCTCATTCTGTGCTCTATTTCACAAAGTGTTTAAAATATCTGTGGTCTACTTCAGGAACACAGACATGTTTTAGGACCTGAGTATTTGTCCTCGTGAATAAAATCTAAAAACGTGAACTAACTACTGTAGAAAATGGTTATAGTTAGTCTTTTGGTTGTATTTATATTGGAGTTATATCTGAAAAAACTTGTTTTATAGATAAACTTCTGACCATTAAACTATATATTGGGATGCTAACTTTATTAGGTCAGGGAAAATTGTTTGAATAATGCTTAACATTTGGATGGCGCACAAGAAAAAAGGTCACAAAATCAAAAATTCAACAAATATTTGGAATAATAGAAAGGAAATCTGAATTTTTGACCAAACTTCCACCAATATTTATCCAATTATTTAGTATTCAGTAGATATAGACAAGACTGATGAGTTTATAGCATTTCAAAATAATTGGCATATGTAAAAAAAGACAAATATGTGCTTTGGAGGAGGGTCATTCTTATAAGGCACAACTCTACAAAGAAATACATATTTAACTGCCCTGCAAATTGGAAAATAGTAAGTACCTACTGAAGTCTTATGTAACGGTAGAAGTGGAGAGGCCAGGAAGGTGGTTGGTGGCTTATGTTTAACAATAGTCTGTGGCAAAATTTTATGACACGTCAAAATTTCACATATACTATCAGTCTTGACTTATATTTTCCTATGTATGCCTTAAAACTCTAGGCTTTTATCTCTTTTTTCTTTCTTTGCTGTTCTGGAACTATTCTTTTCTTTATGGAGTGAGATGAAAAGTCCAATTTGAGTAGACACCCCCACTCTGAACTGGTAAAGACCAAATTTATTATTGAATAGCATTTTTTGTTACTCAATACAGCTTCAGTTTTCCAATCTTACAAACTTTCATTTGAATATCAACTTTGACACTAAAATATGGCAATAATAATACTTTCTTAAAGACATCAAGAATAAATGTACAATAAATACTTCGCTCATTGATTGGCACAAAGTTTGTGATCAGAAGACAAAAGTTAATATTTGTTAAATGAATAAATTTGGTATTTTTTTCATCAAAACAAATTTATGGAAAAATCTGCATCAAAATAATTCTCTGAATGAACTAGGACAAATTAATATTTAAAATAGCCTTTTCTGTGACTCCTTTATAAGTTAAGTTTTTTTAAAGGCAAATAATTATTTTCCATGATCTTAATTTGTTCAAGACTCTTGGTGATGTTGGACAAATGATTTAAAGGTGTTTTTTTTTTAAAAATAAATAAATAAATAAATAAAATTAGGGCCTTAAATTTTACAATGTGCTCATTATCTCATGAATTAAAAAAAAAAAAAAAAGATTTAATATGAGAACCAAGTTTTAACCATTTGGAAACCCACAACACATACAAGACTTTTAATTCCAAATCTAGTAGTTTTCCCTTATGCCATCATATCAAATCTATGTTTTCAAAATGTGGCTTATCATCAAATCACCTGAAACTCAGAACAAATTTGATTTTTGTGCCATATTCCAGATTTATTGAATCAGAATCACCTGTGCAGAGTCTGAGAAAAAGCACCCTACCTCCCATGCAACTCTAACAATGACCAAATTTTGGGAAACAGAGGGCTAGATGACCTCCAAAACTCCTTCTAGGTTCTGATTTCTAAGTCTATTTTAGGAAAGAAATGTTCATTTTAATGTACCACATTTGCTTAAACTAAGTAAAATTTCGTGGCAATTAAATAATCAAACTTGCAAATCAAAAAAAGATCCATATGATAGCAAGAATAGAAGCAAAATTCTCAATTTAATTATGACTCTGATCACACATTTTGGTACAGTAATCAAAGAAAAAATATGGTGATTTTTGTTTTGTCTTTGAAGCTAATCCACATGTCCTTGAAAATATGATTATAAATATGGCTAAACTTTCAGTGATAACTTGCTCTTTGAATATTTTTTCCTAAAACATAGAAAGTGGAACATATGTGGGACAAAAAAAAAAGTTGTATTATTTACAGTTACTTAGTATTATTTTCAATAAAATTTCCTTGACTTGTTCATCATATCCAAATCTATCAAAATCATATTAGGTTAGTATTAGAATTAATTGCATTCAAAGTTTCAACTTGATCAGTTTCAATTTATTACTAGTTTATAACTTAAAACACAATTCATTTATAAACTTTTAATATATGTAGCTAATAAAAAGTGAAATTTAAAAGAATATTGCTCCTACATCTCCAATAACTAACTACGATAAACTCTCTTCTAGTTTAAAATACCACATTTTCCATCCACCTTTCCCAATCAATACAGGTCCTCAATATTTTCAGATTTTTCACAAAGAATTCTTGTTTATTATTGGTAGTAGTCAATAAGTAATGTTTTTTGATAATGTCACAATAGTACACATAACTGAATATCTGAATTCAAAATAAGAATAAAGTTACACCTTAGAATTCATATTTAAGTACCCCTAAAATCATTATAATAATTGAATACTGACAGTAGAGACATTTTTCCTCTTTTGCTGAGGAGAGTACAAAAATTGGACTTCTCACCATCAGAACAGAAACTTCTGTCTTCTGTAGCTTGATTATCAGCACCAGAAACAAAGATTTCTACATCAACCACTATAGGAGATGTACCAGGACATTCTTGCTTACTAAGATAAGGCTGTAAATCAGTAAATAACTTCATCTTGTATTTTCTTTAAAAGAATTATAATTTTTATTCTTATTAATTATAATAATACCTTTACATGAACTATATGAATCGTTATCACATTATAGCAAAGAATGTATTATATATTTTTGCTTTGTTTTGGTGTTTAGACAATATAAAACTATTATATCAATTTATACTTCATTCTTTTTTTAAATGATGAGGCAATCATTAATATTAATTATATTAATAAACCAAAGGAAAAAACTTTTTGACTATCTCAATAAAGTTACAAAAACTGGGATAAATTTCAAACATTTATTTATCTTTAAATAACCTAGTGTACTTACACATATACAGATCAAAATAATAGTCAACATTTTGATTGGCATTTAAAATAAGCAAAAGCAAAATCTACAAAGATGTCTGTTATTGTATCCTGAATAAACTGTGTTTTCCTTTTTGGCGATTGTATTTTTATAATTTTCTAATTGTTTTAAAGATTTATTTTTTGTTATCTTTGAAGTTAAAGATAGAGGATGCTCTCAGTTCTATAAAATATAATTATAAATACTTTAAATTGATTGAAGTGAGACTATAATTAATTTTTATTTTTTCTTTATGTATTCTGTATTTTATAATGTATTTATAATGAAATAAATATGTATACAGTCTTACAACATTAAATATTGAAAATAAATATATTTTAAAATGTATAATCAAACCTAAAATAATATTTTAATCAGCGGTTGAGATGTCATAAAACATAAAGAAAATTATTCCCTTTTATGTAATAAATAACTATATGGTAGTAACATTTAATACAAGATGAATTGGTAAATAGATGTAGATAATAATTTCTCAGTGTGGTCTTTTCAATAATATTTCTATAAAAATCTTTGAAATCTATATTAGAACACTTGAAAATGACTATACATTCTAAGGCATGAACCTAGTAATTTAGTCACAATAGTAATGGAATAACATTTCATTATTGGTATATTTTACTTAAAATTGCTCATAATACAGTACTTTGGCAGTAAATATTAATGTATTAGAAAGTGATTTTGTTATAATAGAGCCAAATTCCTGGATAGTTATGAATAATTTGTTTCCAAATTTTAATTATGTAGAAAAAATGCCATTATTATCTTAAGATGTATTAAAGAGTAGGAAGACTTACATAGCACATTCATTCAATTAATTAACACTATTTGTTGAGTTGCTACTATGATTACTCTTCTAGACAGTTGGAAAACATCAGTAATAGAATCCATCACATCTTTGACATCATGGAGATATGACAGTAGAGGAAGAATGAAGTCTTATACAGTCACATATCTTTGCTATGTGCTAGGAACCATTCTAAGTATTTTCCAAATATTAAGCCATTTATTCCCCATAACGACTTACAAAATAGGTACACATCTTCCATATTTTAGAGATGAAGAAACTGAAGCAGAAGCACGAAGAGTTTAAGAGACTCTCTGAGGTCATGCAGTCAGCAAGTGGTGAAACCAGGATTCAAATATTGAAACTTAGTGCTTCAAAGGCTATGCTCTTAAAAATGTTATGCTACATAACCTAATTTTCTATAGCAAATAAATGCTAGATAGTTGCTAAAGTTATTTTCAAGTTAAATATTATTCTTAACCCAAAATTATTTTAATGCCTAATTTATTCCTTAAATTGCTACACTACCATTTTGTGTCAAAAGAAAATAAATGCAGATATACATATATATGTGTATACGTATATGCATATATGTATATATTTATTTTGTCTTTTACAGAAGCTGAGAATTTTATTATAAGGTGTCATTGAAAACTTTTTTCCCCACTGTTATTATTGTAAAAAATTAAATTTCAAAAACAGACCCAGACAATTACATCTTTTTATATACCTCTGTGCATCCAACTCATTTTGCCTTTAACTAACATATACATTAAGTGTAGCAGATAATTGCCTTATCATTTTTAACAAATATTAAAATGAATTTTGTCAATATTACAGGAGAGATTTAATTGTTTTACTTGTTAGTATACTGACATAAGTTCCTAAGACCTAAGAAAAATCATTAAGTATGTTTTGAAATGATAAATCAGGAAAAATATTTTTTCCCATATAAACTTACATATATCTCAGGTCACCCCTGAAAATATTGTTCCTTTATTGTGCACTTGTGGCTTGCACTTGTAGCTTACACTGTGCACAGGGGAATTCTAAGAAGACGGAGTCCTGAAGGAAATCCCAATTCTCTGTAATTCTCAACTCTTTGTTGGAAGGACTCAACAAGAAAATCAATTTACTAGTGGAGCACATACACTGGAGGCTGTGATTTCTCTGAAGAAGACAGCAGAGGAGCTTTGTATGAGTGATCTGGAGAGAATCCACAACAATGGCTGCAGGTTTTTCAGCTACCAAGAGCAGCTTTGGCTGGTAGATAGTTCCACAACCTAAAGAGCAAGTAAACTACCATATGATCCAGCAATCCCTCTACTGGGTATTTATCCTAAAGACTTGAAAACGCATATCCAAAAAGATATTTGCACACTAATGTTTCCATTATTCATGGTGGCCAGGACATGGAAGCAACCGAAGTGTCCTATGATAGATGATTGGATAAAGAAGCTGTGGTACATATACACAATGGAATATTACTCAGCCATAAGAAGAGATGAAATACTGCCATTTGGGACAACATGGATGGACCTTGAGATAATCATGCTAAGTGAAATAAGCCAGATTCAAAAAGTTGAAAACCACATGATATCCCTTACATGTGGGATATAAACCTAAAAGCAACAAATGAACAGGACAAACAAACATAGAACATGGACATGGGCGATAGACTAGTGGTTACTAGAGGGTAGGGGAATGGGGAGGGGAGATAGGTGGGTAAAGGGTCAAATATGTGGTGACAGAAAGAAACTTAACTATGGGAGGTGAACACACAATATAAATAAATAATATATATATATATACATATATATACACACACACATCTTACTGTTAAAATGTACAGCAGAAACTTACTAAATTTTGTTAACCAATGTCACCATAAAAAAAAAAAAAAAAAAGGCAAGTGGAGGAAGGGTGCACTTCCCAATCAGCTACGTGGGATCTTTTGAGTCTGCATGATTCTGCTGGTATCTGGGGAACTGTGGAGTTACAATACAGTACTGTCTTGAACTGCATCTGGTCCTGCAGTTGGAGAGGCCCTCTCTCATTTGTACCTAGCCTCTCACTTGTACTGAGAAAGGTTATAGGTGATCATTTTCTGCATTTCACATCTCAAGGAATGGATCTCCATTTTTAAAAATTATTACATGTTAGTCTCTCAAACAATTATCAAGCAAACGTGTCAAAAATATTAACAATTGATAGATTAGGGTACAATGTATATGTGAATTCTTCAAATTACTCTTTGCAACTGTTCTGTAAGTTTAAAATTATATCAAAATACAGAATTAAAGTAGAAACTTCTGCAAAGGGTTATATATGCATGTGGATATGGGTGTATTTAATCTTTGTTTATAATTTAACGTGAATTCACTATCTGAGCTTTCTAAATATTCATCAAAGTATTGCCTTTAGTAAGTAAAAAGAAGGTGCAGAAACAGCTCAGTCATTTAACAGACAGAATTAAATTATTGGGCAGCTGGATGTTGGCTTTAAGGTGAAAACTGTCACTAAAAAGACGAATGGGCAGATGCTAAAAAAAGGATGTCAATTATCAGAATGAATATGTGGTCTCTGATAAGTTGTGCCAAAGATAAATTGGTAGGCACCAGGATGAAAACAAAGGCTTGCATACTAAGTTGGCAGAAGACAATGGTGACAGTCATTTTTCCTGGTTAAGCATGGGTTTCGGAGAATATGACAGGCAATGATCCAGATATGCAGATGAATGTTGTTGGGGAAGTCTAATATGGAATAAAGGAAGGGTTGCCAGACAGGTAACAAAACACAGCTACGAAGAGCCAGGAAAGAGGCAATTTTTAGGAATCCAGACTGACAACTTGTAAGTATCATACAAATCTGGAAGAAACTAACAAGCATCCAAACGTGATAAAACTTAAAAAAAAGAAAAAGAAAAAAAAGAAAAAAAGACTTCAGGCCTCGGAGGTATTTGTGAGAACAGCATTAGGCTTCAGACACCAATTAATGGGACAGAGGGAAAGGAACCTAGTTGATTTGGTTTGTTAAGGTACAGAAATCCAGCAGGATTAACAAGATGAAATGCTGAGTAATCAACCATTGAACTAGAGAGGTTCTCAGCAGCTGAGAAGGGACAGTGTTTGCAGGTGAGAATTAAATGGTCCTAACTGGGCAACTTGGAGGGCTTCAAAGAAGAGAGTGCCAGACTGTCATGGCAATTACTTTTTCCAAAAAATTTCCTAGGACTACCAAATAAAAGGGATGCTAAAAAGGAGTGTGGAAGAAAAATGAATTTGGGATTAATATAAATATGCATTTAAAACTTGTCTTTACTACTTACCACTTACGTGACCTTTGCCAGACCTCGTAATACTATTTCAGAGGCCTAGTTTTAGAATTAATATATGTAAAGCTCTTAGTTCAGTGCTTAGCATGAAGATTGCACTTAGTAAATGATAGATTTTACTATTATTCTCTTTACAAACTGATGAGTGGTAAGAAAGGTAGGCATATTCATTCCTAGCTTCATTGCCCCAAATAAAAAATATTGAAGACAAAGGTCTTATGCTATAAAAATCTTCGTAGTGGTAGCTTGCTTCTGAACTTTGCTTTCCGAGTGAGAGATGGATACACATATAATATTTATTTTAAAATATACCAGGTAAATTGAGAGTAGAAGTTGGCTGGTGTCTCAACTATTGTGGGGAGACTCAAATGTAAGTGAGATCTTACGTTTTGCAAATTTGAGGCCCATAGACTACTGAGAGGAAAATGTTAAACCATATGATAATGAAACGAGGTTAAAGCTTCTAGCTGTAAATGCCAAAGAATGCCATTCATGTTTACACTGGACATAGACTCTCACTCAACTGAGAATCTGAAAGGAATATAAATTTTATATTATTTAAATATGTAAACTGTTGACTGAGAGTGAGAGAAAAGAAAAACTATTATGAATTAATCCAATCACAATCATATCATAATGAAAATAAGGTTTTATTTTAAAAATTAGCTTTTTTCCTTTCTTGTACTTCAACTTTTTATTTCATAATTATCTATTTGTAATCATAAGAAAAACAACAATCTATTATTGCTGAAAATATTTTTGTGTTGATAATTTATGTTTGTTCACATTATCTCATTTGATTTTTGCAGCAACTCTGAGTTGTTAAGGGCATATGCTATTTTCATTTTGTAAATAACAAACCCGAAGTTCAGAGAGTTAATAAAAACTGCCCAAGGATTCAGCAAAGATCTGGAATTGCATCTTCTTACTTCAGAAAAGTGTGGTTTCTAACTCATTGTTCTAACATAGTTTCTAATAGTCCAAGGAAGTATTCCTAGAATGAACTAGCCCCCATTGAAGTACCTGTCTGAGAAAACTCAAGGTTGCCTAGAGAATTCACTGTTTGTTCTAGCCAACACCTGAAAATAGGACCTGCCTACCCCAGTTTGGGGGTGGCAGGGTAGGAGCCTAACTTAAGTAAGTGTCAGATGAGTTTCACAGGGATCAACTGCCCATCTAGCTTTTTGTAATTTTTCACATCCTTGACTCTACTGAGTCCCTGTTCATCCCTATCCTTATTTCTTTATTCTCCCTTTATAATGCCCTGTCATCTCTGTACAAATTCATGAGTTCAGACCTCTGTCCACTGTTATGATGATTTGAAATAAAGTCTTGCTTGCTTGTTTAACCTTGGTGTAATTTTTGTGTTAAGATGCTCTATCATCCTAAACTTTCACTTAAAAATATTATGCTGACTTCAAATGCAAAGGCTACTTAGAATCGATCTAACTAAATCAAAGTCAGACACAAGAAGTATGTGAAAATATAACACCCCCAGTAGATACTGCTACCAGGCTTCTATTTTTAGTCTTATTTTCATTTGTTTGTTTGTTTTATTTTTGGCCTACATAATTCTCAGAATGAAATATAGCACTTCACTTTCTTCTCCCTAGTCATTTAAGTAGTATAACCTCTGACTAAATGCAGAAAGAGGTATTGAGTTAGTGGAGGAGGATTATCTAACTTCTTACTAAATTTTCAGCTATGCAATAAAGGGACAAAAGAAAAACCTCAATTTTCTTTTCTTCTTTCTTCTTTAAAATTTTCAAATTACAGAAAGTATCTATAATGAGAAGAAGAACTGCTTATGCTTAATCTCTAGGATATTCGCATGTGGGGATTGACACACATCAATTTATTTCTTGGCATTGTAAACCTGTGGGTAACAAGCTTACAAATTATGAGAACTGAAAATATCATACTCTTGAGAGGTCCAGCTGATTTACATTTACATTTAAATCAAAGCGAGCTGGAATATTTCAAAGAGGGAAGTAGGAGAATAGTAGTAGTACCAGGCTAAGAATAGGAGATCATTTCAGATACCATTATAATTATACAAGTGATATAATAAAGGCTTTAACTAAAGATTGGAAATGTGGATGAATAAAATGAGATGTATTAAAGAGGCTTTTGGAGGAAGATTTGGCATAAATCTATGATTAATGGTGAATGAGGGAGGAGGGAATAATTATGTCTAAAGTTTCTAGCTTGGTTTATGGTAGATGATCATGAACAAAACAAGTCAGTATGTGGTATAGTGGAAAGATAATTTGTTTCTAATCCTGGATCTACCTCAATAAATTGTATGACCTTATGAGTCTATTAAAAACCTGAGTCTCTGATTGTTCATCTAGTTTATCTTGACATTCCTTTTCACCAGTAAAGATCTAGTATTCTTGAAGTAAATCAATTTCAAATTGTAATAAGCATTTATCAAGCATCTATTGCGTGGTTGTTATAACTCAGAGAATTAAGAAAGACACAAATTATACGTGTAAAGACCATGAAAGAATAATATTTACCAGCATGATGGATGTATAAACTAAAAAAGCTATAATTATTTACATTCCAGTGTTTATGCTATCAGTTCAATGCTATAGAAGTTTAATCATTGTGGGACAAATTAATACGGAAGTCATTTTCTATGTAAAAAGGCTACATCAAAGGCACCAATTACAAAGAAATTATTCAAAGAATAATCACAATAAATTTTCTAAGTTTGGTGATTGGTAAAGAGAAGAGCCAGGTTTAAGTTGAGACATGTCATATATAAAAACTTGTGCACTTTAGTCTACATACTTGTTAGATCTTAGCCTTACATAATTTACTTTTAATAATGAAAAAGACTGTACTTTCTTACTCAGAACATGACAAACACATTGGCCCCATTCTAAAAATGTATGAAGTTGGATATAACCAATATTTCAGATGAACTAATATATTATCTCAATATATTGATTTGTCATTAAAGTTTTTGAAACAAATAGTCAAAACAAATCGTCAGTTAAAATGTATTTTGCAAGAATTGAGTTATGCTGCCATCTAGCGATCATTTGTTTGCTGATATTCCCAGAGTATCCAAAAAAAAAAAAAAAAAAAGCAATAAAATTGGAGATTTAAATGTAAAGGTAGACAACAAAGCTAATATAGGCTGACATAGATTTATCTGGTAAATTCCATACATATTGAAATTAGAGCTAAAATGTAACATAATGATGAAATAAATAGTAATGGAAAGTTTATTATTGATATTTTTCTTCTTAAAAGTGAAATCAGCACCTGTTTACATAAAAACATTTTATAGATTCTAGGGTTTTTTTCTTATTATTTAAAGTAAATATTGTTCAAAATTTACAACTAGTTTCACTTTAGATAGATTATATTTTAGGGAAAGCCGTATCACTCTACCTACCATAGAGGTGGGAAAGGATGATTTATGGGTTTCCAGAAAAACCCACAAGGTCCACCTCTATGGTTGCCCAAGGAAAAAAATAACTCCAAATCAAATTCATGTTTAAATTTAGCTTATCATTCAGAAATTCTCATGGGGTGGGTGGCGTTTGGTTTGGTAAGGTATGATTTGGGCTCATTTTGTTCTGAAACATTACATAAATTTATAACAAAAAATTTAAATTAACCATTTCTACCTAATTCTATATAGAGAGGTTGAAAGAAAACAAAAGTAAAAAGGAGAAGTAGACTGTAAAGTTGGCCATCACTCTACTGAATAAGCCTGTGAGGTCCAGGACAGTTGCCACAAGCCACATGTGACTAAGCACTAGAACTAGCCAGTCCAAATTGCAATGTGATGTGAGTGTAAAATACACATTGAATTTTGAAGACTTGGAAAAAAAAAGTAAAATATCTCTATAATAGTTTTGTAAGATTATAATTTGAATAAGAATATTTAGATATATCAAATGGAAACATTTTTAAATTAGTTTTATCTTTTTTAACTTTTATTAATAGACTACTAGAAAGTATAAAATATCATATATTATATTTCTATTGGACTATACTGGTCTGGAAGAGCCAGATTTTTCTGCCTTTGAAAAGGAATTGTTTCATGACCCACTCAAAGTGCAGACTGGGAAAGCACCAGAAACCTGCTAAAGTGAATCTTAATCTGTAGGGCTAGCCCCTGAACAACAGCTTCTCCATTGTAATCATGGTCAGTCATCATACCCGATCAGTCTGGGGGTCATTTCCTCGCACTGACGTGCCAACAGCAATGAAGGCTCAACTACAACAGGAGGTCACATACAACCCACACAAAAGAGACATACCTTGAACACCCAGTTTAGGTGACTAGGGAGACTGTGCCACTGGGTCCCAAAGAATATCTACTACATAAGGCCACTTTACCAAGACCAGGAGACATAGCAGCTCTACCTAATACATAGAAACAAATACACAAAGGCAGCCAAAATGAGGAGACAAAGAAATATGTCCCAAATGAAAGAACAGCAGAAAGCTCCAGAAAAAGAACTAAATAAGATGGAGACAAGCATCTACCAGATGCAGAGTTTAAAACACTGGTTATGAGGATGCTTAATGATCTCAGTGAAAACTTCAAAGAGTTAGGAAACAAAAAATGGAGATAAAAAACAAAAACAAAAAACAGAAATGAAGGATACAATAGCTGAAATAAAGAATACATTAGAGGAACTCAATAGTAGATTAAATGAAGAAGAGGATCGAATCAACAATTTGGAAGATACGGTAGTAGGAAACACCCAATCAGAAAAGAAAAAAGAATATAGATTCCCCCCACCCCCCAAAAAAAGAAAAAAAGAAAGTTTAAGGGGCCTCTGAAACAACATTGAGCATACCAATATTCACATTATAGGAGTACCAGGAGAAGAGAGAGAGCAAGGATTTGAAAACCTATTTGAAGAAATAATGACGGAAAACTTCTCTAACCTGGTGAAGGAAATAGACATACAAGTCCAAGAAGTGCAGAGAGACCCAAACAAGATGAACCAAGGAAGCCTACACCAAAACACATCATAATTAAAATGCCAAAGGTTAAAAACAAAGAGAGAATCTTAAAAGCAGCAAGAGAAAAGCAGTTAGTTACCTATGAGAAAGCTCCCATAAGACTGTTAGCTAATTTCTCAACAGAAATTACTCAGGCCAGAAGAGATTGGCAGGAAATATTCAAAATGATGAAAAGCAAGGACATATAACAAAGATTACTTCACCCAGCAAGTTATCACTTAGAATAGGACAGAAAATGTGCTTCCCAGACAGGAAAAAGCTAAGGAGTTCCTCACCACCAAATTAATATTACAAAAAATGTTAAAGGAACTTCTTTAAGAAGAAGAAGGAAAAAAAAAAGATAAAAAATATGAATAACAAAATGGCAAAAACTATATATCTATTAACAATTGCTTTAAGTGTAGATGGATTAAATGATTCAAACAAAAGATAGAGTGGCTAAATGGATTAGAAAATAAGACCCTTACATAAGCTGCTTACAAGAGATTCCGTCAGAAAGAAAGACACACACAGACTGAAAGTAAATCGTTGGAAAAGGTATTTCATGAGAAAAGGGAGTGAGGAGAGCTGGGATAGCAATACTTATACCTGACAAAATAGACTTTACAACAAAGGCTATAACAAGAGACAAAGAAAGACTCAGGAATCTCATGTCAGGATATTTCTGAAAAAAAAAAAAAAAACCCAAATAGTACTTCTAAGGGACACGTGCATGCATATATTCATCGCAACATTATTTACAATAGCCAAAATATAGAAGCAATTGATGAATGACTAAGAAAAGGTAAAACATATATACAATGGAATATTACTTGGTCAAAAAAATGAAATCTTACCATTTGTGATAACAAGATGGATCTGGAAGGTATTATGGTAAGTGAAATAAGTCAAACAGAGAAGACAAGTATCATATAATTTCACTTATATGTGGAATCTAAAAAACAAAATAAATAAACATACAAAACAGAAACAGACTTATAAATAGACAAAGAAAAAACTGATGTTTTCCAGATGGTAAGGAGGTTGGAGGGCTGGGGAAAAAGGTGAAGTGATTAAGAAGTAAAAATTGGCAGTTACAAAACAGCCATGGGGAAGTAAAGTATAGCATAGGGAATATAGTCAACAATATTGTAATAACTATGTATGGTATTAGATGAATACTACATTTATCAGTGATCACTTCATAAGTTATATAAATGTGTTATCACTATGTCATACACCTGAAACTAATATAATATTGTATGTCAATGATAACTTAAAAATTTTTAATAATAATAATTTTAAAAATACATGCTTTAGGATTGGTGGACAAACCAAACAAGGACTCTTCGAGCCACTTTTGGTAAGTAAAGCATTGCTTCTGTATTTAAATAGCCTAATAACCTTTATTTTTTCAGTTCTCCTTGACTTTCCATTTCATTACCACCATCCCAATTCAAGGCTGTTCTACTCCTCCCTGGATTTCTCACTTTACCTTCCAACTCCACTCTTTTTTCTCCTCTAATGATATTAAAATTAAAAGTACTAACAATTCTCTAATGGTAATAAGTGACTTAATTCAAATCTTCTTTGAAAGCAAAGTGGATAATGGTAGTATTAAGAAAAGATACAAAGCAATTTATAGATTCACTGCAATTCCTATCAAAATCCCAATAGCATTTTTTACAGAAATTTAAAAAAAATCCTAAAATTTATAAGAAACCACAAAAGCACTAAACAGTCAATGGAATTTTGAGCATGAAAAACAAAGATGGAGGCATTATACTTACCGATTTCAAAATATAGTACAAAGCCACACTAATCAAAACAGTATGGTACTGGCATAAAACAGACATATAAACCAACTGGACAGAATAGAGAGCTCAGAGATGAGCCCACAAATATAATAGTCAACAAATTTTAGACAAGAGTGCTAATAATATACAATGGAGAAAGGAGAGTTCCTTTAATAATGGTGTTGGGAAAACTGGATATCCACATGCAAAAGAATGAAATTGAATCCTTATCTTACAACATACACAAAAATCAATTCAAAATAGTTTAAAGATTTAAACATAAGACATAAAACCATAAAACTCGAGAAGAAAACAGGTAAAAGCTTCTTGACAAAGCCTTCGAAATGATTTCTTGGATATGACACCAAAAGCTGAGGCAGTGAGAGCAAATAAAGACAAATAAGGTTACATCAAGTGAAAAAGCAAGAAAACAAAACAAAGAGTTAACATACGAAATGAAAGAAAATATTTGTAACGTATATTATCTGACAAAAAGTTAATATCCAAAATATACAAGGAACTCCTACAACTTATTAACAACAAAACCCGAATAACCTAATTAAAAAATAGGCAAGGGACTGAATAGACATTTCTCCAAAGAAGATATACAGATTGCCAAAAGGTTTATGAAAAAATGCTCAACATCACTAATCATTAGGAAAATGAAAATTAAAATTACAGTGAGCATCATCTCACACTTGTTAGAGTGGCTATTATAAAAAACACACACACACACAAAAGATAACAAATGTCAGTGGGGATATAGAGAAATATTGGCAAGAATGTATAAATTGGTGCAGGCGCTATGGAAAGCAATATAAAAATTCCTCAAAAAATGAAAAATGTTACTACCATATGATTCGACAGTTTTACTTCTGGGTATATATCCAATAGAATTGAAATCAGGACCTTGAAAAGATATCTGCACTCCCATGTTCATATAAATTATTCCCAATAGCCACGTGGAAGCAAAACTAAATGCCCATCAACAAATGAATAGGTAAAGAAAATGTAGTATATATATATATATATATATATATACAATGGAATATCACTTAATCTTTAAAAAAAAGAAAACATGAAATTTTGTCATATATATGACAATATATAGAAACCTGAAGGACATTATGCTAAGTGAAAGAAGCCAGTCACAGATGGAGAAGTATTGCATGATTTCACTTATATCAGGTATCTAAGAGTCAAACTCTTAGAAACAGGAAATAGAATGGTGGCTACTAAAGTCTGGGGGAGGGGGAAAGGAGGATTTGTTATACAATGAGTGTAAGATTTCATTGTGCAGCATGAATAAACTCCTAGAGATCTGCTGTACAGCCTAGTGCCTATAATTAACAATACCATGTTATGTATTTATGACTTTGAGAAAATGGTATATGTATATTAATGTTTTTATCACAAAATATAATAGTATATAAATATATATAAATATAATAATAATAATGAAAATAATGTGGGAGGGAAGAAACTTTTGGAGGGATGGATATGTTTATTGTATAGATAGGGGCGATAATTTCACAGATGTATACTTATCTCTAAACTTATTAAGTTGAAAACATTACATATGCACAGTTTTTTGTAAGTCGATTATATCTCAATAGATTGGTTTTTATACAGAAAGAAAGAAAAGATACAAACAAGTCATTGAGAGGGAAAAGAAAAAAATGTTCACTTTTGCAAAAGAAAAAGCAAAAACCAATATGTTAGCTTTGAGTTACATGAGTTTCATGATAAATGAAGTTATTTATCTTCAGCCTTCAGTACCTTAATATAATCAGAAGAAAAATGTTATATTTAAAGTCGATTAATTTCAAAATAAAATTTCCATGAGAAAAATAAAGGCAAAGGGTTATTGAATCTCCAGCAAGTCTTTACTTATAAATACACATTTTCAAATATGGTTTTCACCCAATTTGGCCACAGCTTCTGGGAAGTTGTTTAGTGACAGATGTCTATACTTGAAAACCTAATGAAAAAGTAGAAACAGAACTACTTTTTAAAAAACTGCTAAAATAATACTATAGACACATAGGAGAAAGAAACCAATGATTTATTTTCTCTGAAGGTTAAACTACCAATCTAGAGATCATAACAAGTTTCATGGATTTTGTTAATTTTTTTTAATCTACATGTTTTCATGCATGATTTATCCTCCCTATTTTCCTTCAATGAGGTGAATTGTCTTTCTGATGAAGGGTCATTAAATAATGCTTGCACTGATTATTATAAAATATAAATCTAATGATTAGAACTAATATGCCAGCTGAAATAATCAATATAAGAAGACATTATTGGCTGAAAAGAGAAAAAGACTTGAATGCTTAGACAGACACCTTTTATGTTACCTATAGTGTCAAGAGAATCTTCCTAAAATGCAAAGCAGATTTCTTTTAACAAAGTTTGGTTTTATGTTTAGAGAATAGAAAATGCTGGCCCTTCATTTCCCAGAGGGTTTACTGACTGGAGAGATATTTAGCCTGGCAGACAAATGAATTAAAGTCTATCAGCTATCAGCTCAAATCAGTGACCTTGGTGGTTTTGGGCAAGATAATAGATGTGGTTTTGAGATTGATTGTAGAAGGATACAGCTTTTTTTTTTTTTTTTTTTTTTTGAGAGAAGGGACCAAATTATATTCACCTTTCTTTTCTTCATGTATATACTTACACAATTTTTTGTCTTCAGATATATTTATTTTTACATAAATTAATATAAAAACCCTGTATAACTCACTTGATACAGTGAGGATTTGTGAAATAACTAATAATCATTCCCATTTCTAGAGATATGACATGGGAGAAGAGTAAATTTGGTGTGAATTACTAATATCATTTTTATTGGGAAAATTATTATGCCATGTAGCTTTCCGTGGTGTATATCTTTTTAAATTTATAGCCACTTAGCCTTTGATTCTCTGATTAAGTTTGGAGAATTCCTTATTTTCAGAATATTGGTAGGAAAAAAATACCTTCCTTCTATACAAACTGAAAGTACTAGCTACTCATGATCTCAGCCTCTCCTGCAGCCAACATTGACTCAGCAGCTAGGAAACAAGGAGCTCTCTTTCCCAGCTAGTGGGGGTAAGCATTGATTATGAAAGGTGATATTTATCAGAACACAAGTGTCTAGTGCTTGAAGGAATATTCTTCAACATATCAGTTTTACAGTATGATTTTATGCATTATTCCAGTCAATTAACACAAAACTTGGTTCTTTGGTCTTTCTGATGATTCTTTTAATAAACTCATTTTCTTCCTTTTCAGATGGAACCAATTTCTGTTATTGAAGCAAAAAACTGATCAGTTCCAACTGTATACCTCATTTTATTGTGACTTTCTTTTCTTTAGAATTTGTAGAGAATATAATCTCTAAATATCTTTGTTCCTCTATTTAATCATTAACTGCTTGATCACGGAGCCCTTATGTTATACATTCTTTGTATCATCCATTGTGTTTAGCAAAATCACAACTTAATATGGATGATTGAATGAACATGTGATTACATAGAAAAAGCATAAGCCTGAGAAATACTGAATGCAAATACTACTCTGCCAAATTTTACCTTGCATAATCCACAGTACATCTCTGGGTCACAAATTTTTCACATATAAAATGATATGGTCAGATAAGTTCTGTGGTTCTAGAAATTCATGTCTATTTTATGAGTTTTATCCTGTTCTATTCAGTAGATCTTGAAGTTAAGGATAATTTTGTGTGATATTCCTTTATAAATTTTCAGGAGTAAGTGTGACTAAAATAGATGCATAGCCCAAATTTAATTCATGTTTCTTTATTTGTTGCTTTTCTGCCCATAAACTGAGGATTGACTAAACAGGTGCCAAAATAACCTTGTTAGGGGAAGAGAGTTCAGCTGAACATTTCCATTCCAGTACAGTACTATTTCCATTGTCATATCCCTTGTTTAGCTCAGTTCCTTCCGTTTCTCTTCAGACTGATCAGCTCCACAATTATAGTAGCTTAGTATCCTCTAGATTTTACTTTCCTATAATTATTTATCTGTCTCAAATCCCTAGTTGCCACTCCCAGTTGCTTCTTTCTTCTTGTCTTTGCTTGGGGATGAAACAATGCATGGCAAGCATATCTAAACTCTCTCTCTCTCTGTATCTCAGCAGATCACTAATGAATCATGTCACTCTTTCATGCTGAGCCTGCATATGTTTGGCCAATCTTCAGAACACCACCCCAGGAAGTCAATACCAATCAAGTTTGGTATAGTTTGTTGCAGACACTTTATATTAGCTCACTTACCACTCATTTCAGTGCTTTTGGGGCTCATTTTCTTGAATAGTAGAGGCTGGCAACCTACAAGCTGCATTTTTCAAACATTTTTTTTTTTTTTAATAGCGTGCAGGCATGGGACTTAGGTTCTGCCAAGTAGATGCACCTGCATGAAACATGGATGCTGCAGTAGAGTTTCTAGCTCCTATTGTAGGGCAATGGTAATGCTTTTCCATTGTAATGGTCTCGTGTGATTGGGAATTTTTCCTGGATATGTTGTCCTCCATGTTTACCTCCCAGAAATGTAGCACGCAGGCTGAAGGGCCATCCTAACAATTCTGTTATGTGACCTTCACTAACCAACTCCTTAATGAAGAAACCAAGTAGATTAGTTTCAATTGCCTGTGATTAAGAACCATGACTTATACAAAGTTAAAATGTGCTTTTTATAATTAATAATGTGTTTATAGCAGAAAGTTAGACAGAGTGGTTTAAACATGAGCTTGTTTTTCACATGGCACTCAAGGATGTCAACCAGGAACTATCTTCAACATATTATTTTTGACTTCATTGTTACTAGATGACTTCTGCATTTCTATTTTGTCTGCACACTAGGAAGGAGAGAAGAAGGGGGTGAAATCTTCTAACATTCTTTCATTTGAGAAAGGACGTCATATCCAGGGACTACTGGATATCTTGTTGACTAAAACTTCATTATATTCCCTGCCTAAAGCATGGAGACTGGCATTTCACTACCCTGTTTCATAATAGAGAGACAGATCTTGTAGAGATCAGAAATTGTTTCAAACAAGACATCTCACAGTGACATATCATCCTTGCCTTAGTTGCTTTTTTCACCTGTCTCCTTTGATAAAATTCTACCGAAACTTACTCACATATTTAGATGCAATATTTAGTTATCAACTTAATAAAATTAAGCACACCAAAAGGCCCATTTGTTCAAAAGTTAACTTTCCCAAAATCTTCTCATCAAATGTTAAAAGAATTTCCTACTTTTAACATCACATACTTGGATTAAGATATTTGCCACCCAGAGAACATACGCCAGATTGCATATGTATTATTCAGTTATGGTAACTCAAAAACTCATCATCATTCATTATCTTGTTATGATAGATGAGATTACTAAGTGGACAGGTATAGCTTCACACAGAACAGAGCAGAATAGAAGTTTTGTCTGAGGCAGGGAGGCCTGAATGGACCACTGAGCAGTATGGGCACTCAAATTCCAGAAATTATGAAGTGAAAGAGGGAAATCAGTACAATTGAACTTCCTCTCAATTGTACCTTGAAGTGTGCCAGTTTTAATTGGGAATACATATTAAATGATTACTTCATATATTTTAGAGTTTTAGGAGATCAGTTCACAGCATCCCTCTCTTCTCTGTTTGAGGTTAGAACAAACTAAGAAATGGACAGATGAAAATTACATTATAATTTGTTACTCATAATGATCTTCATGCTTAAGTTTTTGTCCAAGTAGGCTTACAAACCTTGATCTCTGAATTCTACTTATTAACTTACACAGTCACTGGCACAGCTGGACAACCTCACACTTCACATACACACACAGGGATGCCACCTTTTATTGTAGGCAGAGTGGGCCAAGCCACATGTGACCAGTTCATTATCCCATGTGCCCATTCAGTAAGTCATTTTGCTAACTTCAGATTGGTGAGTGAAGGGGCATGCCCTTCACACAGAAATGTGAAGAAAAGAGAATACACACTCTGATGATCCTTCAGAGTTAAAGCTAGAGAGCTAGGGAAGAAAGTGGCAAAGCAGTTCTAGACAATAATAGTATCATCTTAAATTATTTTTAAAAGGATAGTGATAATTCATATTATGCTAATATTATTTGTGCCCTTCTTATAGTATTCACAGGAAAAACATTTTTAAAGGCAAAAATATACTGTGTCTCTATGTATCTTTATGTTTCCACAAAATTTTCATTTTATTTGTAGAGCAGAATAAGAGATAAAAAACAATTTTAAAAATTTGACCCATGCACACCTCTCCAGCCCTGACTCCCTCTTGTTTTGAATTTATTTTATAGTCTAGTAAAAACAATTGACCTGTAATGATCATGGGGCATTTCATACTATTCTATGCCTCTGCATTTAAGCTTTTGCTATTTTTCTCTCCTTGAAATGTGTTTTTATGCTCTTTTGTCTAACATTAACCACCCTTCAAATCTCAGTTCAGGCACTATTTTGTTCCATTAGAAATACTTTCCTGAATCTTCTGAATATAATAAGCGACCATCTTCTGTGATTTCATAATAGCGCTTTTCATAATATTTAAAATTATATATCATATATTTGTTAACTCAATTGGAACACAGTGGTTTAGGTTAAAGACCGTTGTTTCTTATTAATATCTGTATTTTTATAACAACACTGAGCTCATTCTATATTAGGCACTTAAGTAATTTTTGAATTGTTGAACTAAAGAAGAGATAGACAAAGGAGTTATTAGGACAGAAAGGAATTTTGGAGATGGGAAAATTGTACATGAAGACACATTTAGTCAAAATATATTTTGAAGTTTGGGGAATGGCATGGTTCTTTATACAGTAGATCTTTAACTTTTGAAATGTGCATTAGTTTTAAAAAATCTTAATAATGTAATATTTTGACATTTGAAAGTATCATTGAATGACACTGAACTCCTTTAAAAGAGAAGTATTCCAAAAGAATAATTTTAAAAAAATGTAATTTCATGAGACTGTTGTAAAATGATCAGAGTTTTTATATATGTGTTTATATTTTTTCTTTTCATCTCATGAGCATCATGAGATAGTTTGGTAATTAAACAATAACACTCATCATTGTAATTGAAATGCATCAATTATACATATTAATGAATTCAAACACCAGAATAAAAAAGAATAAATGATGTTTACAGTCTAAGTTACATCCTAAGAAAGAAATATGACACATAATAACCCGGATATCATTCATCTTATCATCTTGTGATAATAAGAACACATTGTCAAGTCAATGACAAACTTCTTGAGGATCATCTTTTGAATACATTGTGAATTATATTTGGATATACTGCAAGTAAAGTCCTGTGTCTCAAACGGTATCTATAGAGAAAACCTGATAGAACATTGCTCGTCAATAAGAGGCTAGACTTGCTTTTCACATCAGATTTCTGCAAGTATTTTCTCTTACACAGATCTGGTGAGACTAACATCTTTCTCTTCATTTTTTTTCTGCATGAAATCCATAGGGGCAGCATTGCACTTCCTTATAACTATACTTAGACAAAACCAGTTACTGGCAACTTTAAATATGAAAAACTGAAGTCTCACATCTTATACCTTTTTGTTTATGTTTTAATATTTTTGAGTTCTGGCTGAAGTTTTAGTTTGGTATACCAATTCTATAACGCTGTGGTGTTTGCTACTTATTTAAAGATATAAAAACATGTATGAAATTTCTACAGAAATTTTTGTTTTGACTTTCAGAAAAAATTTAATGATTTATTAGAGAATATTGATTTCAAATTTTATTTTTTAATATTTACAATTTACTAGGCCCAAATTAGATGTTTTATAGTTAATGTTTATTAACTATATCTAAATCAACATGTAATCCCTTCCTCACTTAGCAATGCTTAATTAACTGATGAAATTGATATCTGCCTACTTGATTATTTCTAGAACCAATTATATATTTGATTTTGTGTTTTCTCAGTCACTCATGCACAATTAATCATTCTCGGAACTGTTCAGTTCTAAATAGGTTTGACAAATGTTTCACTTAGAAACAGCTTTGTTTTTCAAATTGCATTTGCTTCACTTCTCTTTTTTTTATTTCTAAGAATATTTACATAAAAATAGTATTAAATTAAACAACTTGCCAATTTCATTTTTGTGGACTTAAACACTTTTTGAAATTATTACAAGTTAACAAAATGTAATACTACTTGCATTAATATACACATGTTGAAGAGCAAGCACATCTAACTTTCAAGTGGTACTTCTGTAAAAATATTGCTTTATTCCATTATTCCAGTAAAAAAAAAAATTGTAAAATACTGCCTAGAAACTACCTCAACTAACTTTTAAGTTAGTTTTAGCAAATGCAAAAGATAAGCGTTTGATTTCATGATGATTAAAGTGAGCTTCTGGTAGATTTAGGCCACTGTGTCTCTCTGAGTGTCACTATGCAAAACCATTTTCAGATTAAGTATAAGAATTGCAAAGAGTAGTCACCAGAAAACGTTTAAGCACTAACCAAGAACATTTTTACAGTTTTCATTTTTTTTAAGTTCTTCGGTCCTGTAGTGTTTTTTTTTTTCCTTTTAGTTTTGTATGTAGCAGTCATTAACACCTCAGAATGGTCTCTGAAAAATGAGTACTAATTCTTGTTAACATGTTATCATTCCATTTCTTTATCCATTTCACCACACCAAATATTCAGGCTAACATGGAATTTCACTGTCATACTATTGCAGCTTTGCTTCCTTTCTGTCGGCTCCATTTTTAGCTGCAGAAACAAGCCTTATATTTACCTGCCATCCAATCAAATGCTGGTGTCTCGTTTTTCTGAAATTCTCCAACAAAGATCTTATCCTATTTTATTTCTTTATTTTTGTGATATCCATATCCCTGAAATATAATCACTAGCCAGGGAAATAAGACATACTGATTTATATAAATAAATCAAGATCAATCTTTGGTATGAGAGTTTCCATTTTATCATGATTTGAGAGTGACAAATAGGTGTATCCACAATAGAAATGCTAGGCTTGTAGAGGTTCAGGTGAGAAAAACTGTGGTTAGGAAAAAAAAGTCTGACGTGAATTCTGTCCTCTATAGATTGACTATGTTTGCTATTTGAGGACTTTTCAGAATTCCAGAATCACCTATTAAAGTTAAAATGTCTACTTTAAACTTAATAAACCAAACATTTACTGTGATCTGGGGGAAGGAGGATAGAGTAGCCTATTTTTCAACAGTACAAGTTCCCTAGAGCAAATGACAGTGAATCGACAGATAGCCAGTTTGAAGAATCTTCATAGAAAAAATCGAACGAAAGATGCAATGAAATTTAGAATCAAGAGGCTTTTTCCTCCGCAGATATCTGAGCAAAAGTTAAGCTGCTAGGTATTCATTGAAGGACAGGAGATTAAATCATTAATACCAGCAAGTTGCTATGCCAGTGTAAATGGAATTGGACCATGTAGCATGTTGTTAAAATAGAGAGTAAGGCCAAGATTCTCAATACCAAAATTTTATGAGGCAGTGACCAAGACTTGACTGGACAACACCACAGGAGTCACAAGTGAGTGGTAACAGCAGACTTCATGATAAAAGAGAATGTTGGGTTCTAATTTAATCTCTCTTGTGTAAGGTCAGTATTAGTTCCAATAAAAATGGCTCCAAGAAAGTGGCTTCAGACTTGAAGAAATGAGCTTTAGAGAAGCGAGACCTGAAAGTTACCAGTCAAGATGCTATGTATCCTCAGGATTTCCCTTTAGGTCCCTTCGCTTAGAATACCTTCCCTTCCTTTTCCCCAAACACTATCATGTCTTATATTTTATGTCCTGAGGACTTTTTCCAGTTTTATTGAGATGAAATTGGCAACAAAATTGTGTAACTTTAAGTTGTACAATGTGATGATTTAATATATGTATCGGATTGTGAAATGATCACCACAATAAGGTTAATACATCCATCATCTCACATAGCTATGTTTTTTGGGGGGTGTGATGGGAACATTTAACAGTTACTCTTGTAACAAATTTTAAGTTTACAGTACAGTATTGTTAGCTGTAGTCACCATGCCTATACATTAGATCCTGAGAACTTATTCATCTTATAACTGGAAATTGGTATCTTTTGGTCAACATCACCCATTATCCCCCACCCCTAGCCTCTGGAAACCACCAACCTACTCTCTGTTTCTGTGAGTCTGGCTTTTTTAGATTCCATATAAAAGTGAGGTCGTATAGTATTTGTCTTCCTCTGATTTGTTTCACTTAACATAATGCCCTGAAAGATGGCAGAATCGCCTTTTTTTATAGATAAATAATATTCATATATACATACACATGTGTGTGTATCACATTTTCTTTTTTCATTTATCTGTCAACAGATACTTAGGTATTGTTTTCATGTTTTTGCTATTGTAAATAATAATGCAATAAACATGAAGTTGCAACTATTTCCTCAAGACAGAGATTTAATTTGTTTTGGCAATATACACAGAAGTGACATTGGAGATAGTTAGATTATATGGTAATTTCATTTTCAATTTTTTGAGAAATGCTGTTTTCTATAGTGGCTGGACCAACTTACATTACATGTTGAAGAAAATGAGGCTAAAACCATTTGTTTATTTGGAAATCCAAATAAATTTCAGGTAGAACCTAGAGCATCTTATGATAGCAGAAAGTAAGAACATAATAAAAGAAAAAAGTCCATAATGATATCGAGGGAATATATCAAAAGGTCACAGGTGTCAACTGAAAGAGTTCCCAATGACCAAAACTGGAACAAATCAAATAACAAAATAAAGAATTAGGACATGAAACAAAGATGCAGCAAGAGATAATGGAAAAAATTTTTAGATTTATCAGGTAGTCTAATTCTGATCTCAATTCTGCCACTTTGTAGAACATAATTCTTTACCTCTCAAAGACTAATTTTCATAGATAATTTATTAGAAGAAGCCTCTTTCCCATATCTCTAGTTTCCATAAGAAAGGATATTTTCCCCCAAACACGTCTAGCCTCTCTCCTTTCCCTTACTCCTTGCAGCAGTGGAGTGCATTTTCTTGATTTTGGATGATAGTCATTAATTCATAATTCTTTATTGAATGGGGATAATCTAGAAATGATTCTAAATGAGAGATACTTGCTGTCTTATCCTTTCTTTTCTACTCTGGACCACTGAATGGCAGCTGAATAATGGCTGAAGCATTTGCTGTTTGGGCAAAATAATCCCTTGGAATTCACTATTTTTCTATCTTCTTTACTGAGACCTTGATAAAAGACTCACAAACACATTATATATAAGCTTAAGATTCTGCCTCCCAATCCCTGAGAAAGGCAGCTCTTCCAATTTGAAAAACTCTGTAGAAGAGATGGGATGAACAAAGCAGGGTGTAATTTGATTGTTCCATATCCAGTCAAAGAATGAGTAGCCATTCGGGCTTCACACTAGTGGAAAAATTTTAACTGACCTTCTGTCTCTGACTTAGTAATCAATAGGCTCATAACTTAAATGGAGAAAAGGAGGTGTTATTTGCTGAGACTCTCAGCATTTCATAAAACCAAATAAAATGTTTATTCTGTGGTAGCTTGAAAATAATAAATCATTATATAAATGTTATTATAGTAAAATCAAAGTTTTTGTAACTAACAGTCATATGTATTCTACATGTATGTAAAAAATATTGAATTGTTACAATTTCTGATACTATCCAAAATAATAATAAAATTCTCAACTAGTTTAAAGTTTGTAGCAAGCTTTCTTAGCTTTATAGAATGGACTCTTACATATCTCTAATTTCCAGTTATTTCCCTCTCTTTCTGCCCAGTTCAAGTTCAATATAAAACTATGCTTTTAATTAACTTCTGCTCAGTAAATAGGTATTCAGATGCACATTTCGTGCTTCAGAGCCACAATTAAAGCTGTAGGGTTAGTTTTTGCAACGTTATTCTAATTAAAATACTTTTAGCTGTATTTGGCATGCATTAAAATGTCAAGTAAGTGACAGCCCATAAGTGAAAAATTGATCCAATTATCAAGCCAGCTAGAACTTTTTCTTTTTTCAACTGCTAAGATTTATTATGGCCATTAGAATTACAGATGTTTACATGTTTGCTTTTAGTAATTGGAATTCATTTAACTTTGCCATGCCCTCAGTGTTGTTTCTGCTCTTCAGTGGGATAGACAATTCCTCAATCTTTGAAGTGCACATTTAAAAAAGGCCTCCCAAATCTCTGTTCCCATGGAGTAGATAATAAAGCTTTCATTGGAGTTTAGGAAATAGATTTTTCTTTTCATGTCTCCATATGGTCCTTTTGGTAATGAATCACAGAGGAACACAGCTTGTCCTAAGATAAGGCTTCTTTACAACATCTTACTTTTTAAATTAATAATACAAATCTTTAACGAATTAATTAATTTAAGATATGCAAATAGAACAAAACAAAAGAAAACATAATAAATATTAACTTCTAATGGTAGCTATTTAGTCTCTCCTGTAATGTAACAAATATATTTAGTTCTTGCAATAAAAAAACAAAAAAAACCTCCAAAATATCAATTCTATATAGACTTGAAAGGTAATTTAGAACAATTATTAATAAAACAAAAAATAAGGAAAATTAATATTTATTCAATTATTTATATTGTTATTGGATCAGTACTATAGGAAGAAGCAATATATATATTATTGATCAAGCATCTTCATCAATAGATATTAATCAATTGGAAAAAAGTCATTTCAGAGTATAGATTGTAGGTGTTAAATTTATTTTTATCTGGATTATTAACTATAACTGGAATAAATATCAAATTAGTTTATTTGTTACGGATGCCACAGACATATTATTCCACTGATGGCATTTTACGTAGTATTAACAGATACATCTAAATCCTAAACTAGTTTACCTTTACCCAAGACCTCATACCATTTGTCTCTTACAGTAAGTGCAAGGGTCTTAGTACCCAGTGCTCTTCATTACTAGATCTTGGTGTCTCCACTCATCCAACCACATTCTTGGAAATCCTGATCTATGTCACCCAACAACATACAGGACATCTGGACCAATCTTACATTTTTTGCTTTTTCCATTGCCATTTTCTTATTCCCTGGGAGTCTTTGCTTTGCCTATCCAACAGCTCTGAGAAGACTAGGCTCAAAACTTAACTTTCACCAAGAACATATCTTTACGAATCTCTCACGGAAATAAATTTTTTCTTATTTTAAATTCCACAGTAATCTTACAGTATGTGCTTCACTATAAGAAGGATACTTATAGTCATTTCTCATGATTTACGGTAGCTATGCTCTGTCAAGTCACTGCAAACATTAAATCATTGCTTCTTGGTGAAACAAAAGGGGAGAGTTCTGGAAACCTTTGGTCAGACCATTTTCCTTAAACAATCAATAGATAATCTTGTTTTATGTGTGTTCCTGTTTCAAGATATCTTTTTAAATATATATCGTTGATTCATTAACATTGAACTCATGGACAAAAACGCTATATCTCATGACTAAGTAAAACTTATCTAATGCACCTCTTTTTTCATAAGACACATCACAGCCCTCTTGAACTTAGAGGAACACTAGATAACCCTTCAACACTAGACTTGTGGGCCATTTTAAACAGCTAAATCACCAAGAAGTACAAAAAAATGGCACTAAATATATTGAGCACGGAAAGAACACCTTTCACAGTATGAAAGCTGAAGCAAAGTATCAGAGGGAAACCTTATTTGACTCACTCAAGCTGGAAATGTGTGCACCAGGCAACTCATTTTTTTTTTGCTGCACTGAATTATGTGCATGTCTATGAGTATTGATTTTGGGGTTACAAATAAATTTTAGTGAGTATGAAAATTCACGATAATAAAATCCACAAATAATGAGAATCAACTGCATTTTTCTTAGTTGCTCCTACCATTTTATTTTGTCTTCAGAATTATATACTCCTTCCAATACTGATGAATCCATTGTAATACCTTTAATAATACTTACTGAATGTGAAAATAAATTAAATCTCGCTGACACAAACTGTATCATAAGTATGAATATGACTATTCAAATTAATTTTATTATGAGATCTCTGTCTTTATCTGGAAACAGATTTAAAGGTCTCTGTGTAAAGTTTATTTAGATTTTAAAATGTAAATATAAAGGAATAAACCTATTTACATCAAGTGATAACTTTAAAGGTATATATAATGACAGAGCAATATTATTTCAATCTCAGTAATATAATTCAAAACAAGCTCTCAAGACACAGACTATAGGCAAGTATAGCAATAAGGAGGCTATAAAAAGATCTAGATTTGAGAGGATGAAGGGGAGATTGAATTAGGGCAGCTGCAAGATAAAAGCGGGGACATTTGAGAGTTTTTTTAAAGAATTGACTTGAAATTTTCTCGTAAGATAATTGTTTTCAGATATCGACTTGCAAATGAAAATAATTTCTATTCCAGTCTATGTGTAGCATATGATAAAACTTACAGGAAAAAGAAAAGATTTTTCTGTAAATTTAGAAAAAATGACATGAACCAAGACAATCAGAATAACAACAAAGCTGACATTTATTACTAATGAAAAATCAGGATGATAATTAATATATTCCTATTTTAAAAATTCATAAAATTGAGGTTTCCCTAAGGAAAATGAATCACATTCAAAATGTTTTTAAGCATCTTGCTGAATTCCTTGAATTTCTACTTATAACCAGGTCCTTGGGGAGTATAAACAGAACTAGCAGATGTTAGTAAAAATGAATATGGTTTAACAAGCTTTTCAAAAAAAAAAAACCAACAAAGTTTCTAAGTCCATAATAATTGCTTGTTTGTGTGAAAAAAATTCTGAATCACAGATTCACATCCTCTCATCTACCTCTCAACTAAAATGATCTGTCATACTGCTAAACATTCTAGATGCTGCCAAATTAAAAAGGGAAGTGATATATGGAATTTTGTTTTTGCCCATGACAAAAGCCAATGGGCAATTTTAATAAGCTTGATTTTTTATTTTTTTAAGTTCCATTATGCCACATTCAAATTTGGTGGAAAACAATCTTGCACCATTTCATTAATGCACATGTTCAGATTGTTCACCAAAAGGATTCATTGCTTCCTTTAAAAAATTAATATTTAGTAAATCTAATGACCCTAGTGAAATATTCCTCAGCATCATACATTATGCCGGTATTAGCAATAGCTGGTTTATTTCAGAACAGGTATAAAAATGAAGCTGATCTTTCTCAATTGCTTTTTTCTCCATTAGGAGGAGCCATTGTACTTCAGGAAAAGAAGAAAGCATGGCTACAGAGAAAATTGTATCTTTGTTTCTATTTTCACCTGGTATCAGGCCTTTGTGGCTCTGGATCTAAATTTATTCTAGGAAGTATAGATGTTTCAGTAATGTCTGTATTATTACTGACTCTATTCATAATAATTCTACAAAGCAGTTGCTTTTCATTGGAGTATGTCTCTGTGCCTAACGCGTTGCATGTTACAATATTATAAAATACAACTCTTTCAGAAATAAAAGAGTCACATTAAATTAAATGTTTGGATTTTGTTTGGGTGTTTGTTTTGAATAACAGAGTTAAATATTGATTGGAAAGCATCACTGAAAAAACATAGGACAAATTATCTTTATATGTAACTCATTTTCAATTTTCAGATACTTCACTTCTGTAAATATTTAAGCATCAAATATGTTCTTCTCTATATGAACTTTTAAAAAAGCCTTTAAATATTTGGTTAGTTGCAAAGATTATAATGAGAAATATGGAGTATTTGAGAACCAATCATATATGTACCGATTGTGCAAAATCTGAAAGTACTAAATCTGATTTGATGTGCTGAAATACCATACAATTAGAAATTGAGCATTGTGTTTGATATGCTTAGTTAGGAAATGATCTTCTGATATTTTTCTAGAAAACTATTTATCATGGAGAACATGATGCAAAGGAGTAGGCAATGATGCATAAAGCATAGACACTGAACAGAACCATACAGAATAAAATTTAAAAAATAAATTCAATTTACAAACATTAAAATGCTCAGACTCAAGTTCTCTCAAGAATGTAAAAGCATCATAATTTGTTGAATAAGCAGATGTCTAGTTGGTTAACTGAAGTAGCAACTAACAAAATAAATTCTTTGTCAGTGATACACCTTGCCGTTCTCATCACAATAGTTAAAGCAAACTGTAAAAAATTCTCAATTTTGCATTTATTGGATACGTCATCTAACGAAAGCAGAATGCGATCTTCTCAAGATCATACAGAACAGTCACCAAGGAACAGCTATATTCTGGGCCATAAAACCTTATATATATATATTTAAGAATAGGGATAATTTACAAGAATAGAAGTAAATAGAAAAAACTAAAAGAATAGAAATTTAAAATAATTGAAACCAAAGTATATTGTCAAAGGAATTAAACTAGAAAGCAACAAGAAAAGACAGCTAGAAAATCCCCACTTAGAGATTAAACAACACACTTTTAAATAACATGAAGCAAAGAAGTCTTAGAAATTGTAAAATATTCATCTTCTCAAAATGTGTGACATGCAGTAAAAATGGTGCTAAGAAGATAATTTATGGCATTTCATGCACATATTAGAAAAAAAGAAGAAAATTTAAAATCAGTACTATAAACTACCATCTAGAAAGGAGAAATCATAAAGAAATCTTTGTCAGCAAAAGAGAAACGAACAACCCAGAGGTAGATTGGGAAGTTTGAGATTTTTAGTTCTTAGTTAATGTTGTGCATGTATTACTGAACACATGTTTATTTCCTAAGAAGATCTGCTTAAAAGTAACAGTGTTAGATTCAAGTGCGTGTTTATATTTAAGGTTTATAATGCATATTGTTACCAGGTATTTCAGAAATGAAATCTTCTTAAGCTCATATAGAACATTCACCAAGAACAACTATATTCTAGGCCATAAACCTTAATTTAAAAGAAAAAAAAAAGATAATTTACAAGAATAGAAGTAAATAGAAAAAAATTAAAAGAATAGACATTCAAAATAATTGAAACCAAAGTATATTGTCAAAGGAATTATTGTTACCAGGGATTTAAGAAATAACACTAATATTATAAGAAGATGTTAATTTTCTTATACACATCCTAAAACTAAGCACTTTTATTATTTTTATTGGTTGCCAATTAGAGGAGCAAGTGTGTTGTACCATAAAATTTTGTTTTTCTAAAAATAAATCTAATAATGGATCAAATATATACTGGCAGTACTGATTTAGCTTCTCGAATAAAATTTAAAGTCTAAATCAGTGACAGACAAAATGTAATTCATGGACTAGATAAGCAACGTTAGCATTATTTGGGAGCTTGGGAGAAATATAAATTCACAGACTTCGTCCCACACCTATGAATCCAGAATCTCTAGAGGAAAAGACTCAGAATCTGTGTTCTAATGATTTTTATCTTATACCACCAGAAGTTTTATGCTTTAAAGTTTGTCATAAAGTTTCCATGCTTCTTCTTTGTTTTATAAAATTTAGTGTCAGATATCTGAAGTCTGGATAACTTCTACTTCCTTCTAGGTTTTTGTTTCACCTTCATATGCTAAGTTAATGTAATTTCACTTATTTTCTATGTTAAATATTTAGTCAAGGCATGCCAAGGTATAAGTGTGTTTCTACTATCTGTCTGGAAATCTGTCAATACTTTCATTCATATTTTAATTTCCTGCTCAATTTTCTTCAGTGTGCCTTTGTTTATAATCATTTTAAATTGGCTTTTTGTGTGATATTTAACATGCCTAAATAGATTCTTATATTTTATTCTACACATGTACCTTCCTTTCTCTAAATGATATAACTTACATTTATCATTGCTTATTTACCATTATTTATTTTTAATAATTTTTCTCTATTATTTCTCATGTACATTTTAATTGCATGAAAAAAATTTTAAGTTTAGGTTTTATATTTATTTTTCTTTTATTTATCTCCATTTGCATTTCTTATTTGTTAACTTCTGCTCAGTAAATACATATTCAGATGCACGTTTCTGCTTTGGAACCACAGTTAAAGCTGTAGAGTCAATGCGAACTCAGTGAGAGAGGTCAGACTGGAAAGAGACAGTGGCCTTAACCAATTGCAATTAAAATATCCTACTTTTGCATATTTTACAAAAAATATTTGGTGATGTGAATACATTGTTAGGGACCCTCCCGTTGTCTGTAAATCTACTCTCAGTCAAGATTGTTTAATTGCCCTGGTTGTGTCATTATTTCATTATTTTTCCCCATAGATTCTTTGCAGATTCATAAACCCTCTATAAGAATTTTTTATGTGCTTACTCCTTAAGAATGTTATAGAAAAAAACTACCGGATCTCTCTCTTCCCTGCGCCTCCTCCATCCACTCTGAGGAATTTGCCTGTACAACTGAAAATTAAAATTCTTCAATGATTATAGGCTCTGCTTCACTTTTTGAATCCTACCACGAATTCTGATTATTTTTCTTCCTGTCAGTTGTAACAAAGTGAAAATAGTACTTTTTGTGGTATCGATGAATTAGGTTAGAATTCAGCTTTTGCTAATTATTTATTGTACAACCTTGGATTAGATGCTTAATTTCTCTGGGCTTCAGTTTTTATGGTGATTAAATGAAAAATATATGAGAAATTATTTAGTTCTAAAATTATTATAGAAATACTTCAGCAACATATGTACCAAAATTTTTATTCAATAATTGAATAGCTATTTACCAAATATCTATTATGTACAAAGCACTGAAATAAGAATGACCTTGTGAATGACATATAATATGTTCTGTTCAATTAGGGTTTCTAAAAGAGCACTTATTACTTTCCTAGTTAGAGCAAAAGAACTAGAAATAAGGGTCATAATTTATTTTATACATCTAAATACTTATTATATTGTTTTTAACATATTTAATGAATCGACGATGTCTTTAATAAAATTTTAGAAGAACTGTAGAAACGAAAAATTTAGAGTCAGAAAGTTGCCATCTGATTAACTGTATAATAAAAAAGCAAGTACCAAATTTCTTTCTGAAGTGCTTACATTAAAGAATTACTGAAATGTAAGTGTCAGTAATAAGAAAACAATATTTAGGAAATGGCTGTACACAATGCCAAAATATCTATGGGAAGTTGTCATTTTGCTCATGTAGTTGGTTAAAGGAGGATCTAAGCTTAATAGTTAAAGGGTAAATTTTTTTCAACAAATTTTATCACTAATATTTTCTTTACATATCATGTTTCAGCATAGCAACTTTGAATTTTATATCAGTATAACATTTCCTGAACCACTTGAGCTTAAAAAAATCTTCACTAGATTTATTTCTCTGTGATTATAAATGTTCAAAGTAATGATTGTCAACAGTGCTGAGCTTGTGCAAAAAAAAAAAATAGCCTGGAGTGACTCGTTTTCTGAAATCTTTGTAAATAGAATGGGGGAAAAAAGCACTATTCTTATAAATATAGGATGATATTTATTTACAGAGCATTTTTTTGTAATAGACATGGGCATTTCTAAACATACTTTGAAAATAATAGATTATGTTTTCCAAGAGGTATGCCTTTTATCTTTTATGTATCTGGTAGTCTAAGGCACAACCATTTTAGCATTTGTGTTATTTATTTTATCAAATTATTTTAAAAGAAGTACTTAAAATTGTCTTTTTATTATTAATCTTTTTATTTGCTATATTAACTTTAATTAAGAGAACAGATTTGTATTATCTCTATGAAAATATTGTTTCATAAAGGTACTACCGGAAATTCAATGTCGTTATTTAAATAAATAAACATGTACCTTTATAAGTTTAGGTATATACACTATAACATGTTTAAAACAACATACATATGTATTTATAATACACATATTGTTACATATATGTATATAAAAACATTGTATAATTATATATAATATATGTATTACAATACATGTATTACAATGTATATGTATATATTTATAGTGTGTGTATATATATATATATATATATATATATAGTATATAATATATACATATTAGTCCCCCCTTACCTACTGGTAACATGTTCTAAGATCAGTGGATGCCTGAAACAGTGGATAGTACTGAATCCTATACATACTTTGTTTTTTCCTATATGTACATACATAAGATAACATTTAATTTATAAATTAGTCTAAGTAAGAGATTGACAACAAATAAAATAAAAGAACAATTAAACAATACACTATGATAAAAGTTATGTAAATACAGTCTCTCTATCAAAATCTTATTATACTGTATTCACCTTTCCACTTAAAGGAAACACTATAATAGCTTATCTCTGGCATATCCAAATTGCCAGCATCACTACTCTTGTGCTTTGGGGCCATTATTAAGTAAAATAAGAGTTACTCGAACACCAACGCTGCGATACCATGACGGTCAATCTGGTAACCAAGAGGGCTACTGAGTGACTAACTGGTGGGCAGCATATATAGTGTGGATACCTTGGCCAAGGGATGATTCATATCCCGGGTAGGGTGTAGTTATTTCACATACCAATTGGGGGCATAGTTGGATGGCAAGAGATTTCATCAGGCTACTCAGAACATTGCACAATTTAAAATATGAATTACTTCTGGAATTTTCCATTTAATATTTTTGGACTGCAGTTGATTGTGGGTAACTGAAACCATGGAAAATAAAACCACAGAAGGGGAGACTGCTGTAAAAAACACACACACACACACACACACACACACACACACACACACACACACACATTTTATTCCTGGCAAGCTCTTGCCCGAAAAACACAGCTATAATTCTACAAGTTTCACTTGTAGAGGAAATGAAGAAATTTCCTTAACTATTTTTCATGTGTTCTGTTGTCCAAGCATATCAGCATGATTGAGAGTTAGAATCACCAGTAGGCTTAGACAACATAACATTTATAAGACAGTTTCAAAATTGCTCTAGATAGAGACATTTAAAAAGGTCATGGTGCATTTAATGTACTCCACTTTAGAAGTCAAGACCAGACTACTGATTCAAAATAAAATTGGCTAAGAACTCCCTATACAGCTATTTCAACACCCTAATAAATATCTAGGTAAACTTAAAGCAACAGAACTTGTAATACCAATTAGCTAATTGAGAATAACAATCTGGAAGGACTTTCATTCATTATTGGGAAGAAAATCTTGACAATAATAAATACTTGGCTAAGCATTTCACCAAAGGTCAGCCAGGAAAACAGCAACAATATTCTCTATTGTGATTTCTTAAGCACTTATAGTGAGTATATATCATTTATATGAACATTAAACTCTTTACTTAAAAGGTCTTGGTATAAAATAATAAATGAGCTCTGATTCTGTGAAAAAGAGATTAGATAATTTTTACAACCTAATGATAAAATACTGCAACTCTCAAAAATTATCAGTGAAAGAAAAGATATACAATAAGTATCTGTATCTAAAACACATTTTCAATTTTAAAAATTGGAGAAACACATAGGCGGATAAGCAAAGATAAATAAAACTTCTAACTTTCAATAGAGTTATATTAAAAGTTATTTCTCTCCTTATTACTAAAGAAATATAGATTATTTTTGGAGCGTATCTTGAGTAACTACAAAAGAAACTTTTTTTAGATAGAAAAAAGAGTATATACAAAGCTTTTAAAAGAGTGGATACAAACAATGAATATAACAATGAATATATGAACAAACAATGAATGTATTAAAAATATGAAAAGAACCAATAAAGAAAATAAGTAAATAGGTAGAGTTGCAGCTCCTGCATCATTCTTTTGTTTGTGACCATTTGCTGCTTGGTTTTTATTAGTCACTAAATTAATATTCATAGAAAGAAGAATAGGAGAAAGAGAGAAAGAGAAAGAGGGAGGGAGAAAAGGAGGATAGGGTAGTGATGAACAGGAGGTGAAAATGAGATAACTGAGGACATTTTTAAGGAAGAGTAATGGTAATGTTCTCATAGCTGTCTACCCCATTAGAATTCTTCTTTAAAATTTTTGTTTAGGAACTTATAAACACACTTGGAATAGTATTTTGCTATATTATAGTTAAATTTTTTAATTTTCTTTTTCTCTTTCCTCAGGTAGTCTTGCTTGACATCTTCAAATTCAGCATAAAATTTCTTAAACTATTCCCTTACACAAATATATTTAGCACTTACACTAATTTTAAAAAGTAAACTCCAGCCTCCTTAGCAAGGCATTCAAACTGCACTACCACTGTTGGATTACAATGTGAAATTGATAATTGTGTCACGGGAATTGTCTCAAAAATATCTTTGAGACTTTTATATAAATTTAAAGATACTATTGAGAAATACTAGAAAACAGTGTTGATAAATCAACTAATTCTAAGAATGTTGAAAATTTTAGGGAAGCTTGATACATTAAAAAACTCAGAAATGAGAGCTGTAGTAGTGAAAAATAGGAGAAAGCACAGAAAAATCATGCTCTTAAACATTTTGTACTTCTTAAAATATTAAAATTAAAAAATCTTGAAACAAATGGCATTGTTTCTTATTCATATTCAACGTATTTGTATCAATGTGGAAACCAGAATATTTTTCATAAATTAAGAAAGAAACTTTCTTATAGATTGACTCAGAACCTCATACATATGAGGTCATAATGATAATAAATTATTTAATGTAAGTATTCATTCCTTTCAAATACATATACTCCAGTAATATAAACTTATATTAATTTAAGAAAATATTAAATGACATTTTTTCTTTTAGCTATTTTACTGATGTTGTATATGTTTTTTTTTTTTAAAGTAGAAAAATGTTAGAAAATATGGCTTACTTGGCTATTTTTCTTTATAGTACTTCCTGAATGTAAAGAGATAAATTCTCAGCCTTTAATCATTCGCGATGCATTATCATTTTATAACATAAAAACAACTTCAGGTGAAACATACTGATAAAAAGATATATAAGTTCTTTTCATTAATATGATTTCTCATGAATTACACCTATAAGCAGAAAAAGACAAAAATAGCTTTTTTGCTAACTGTTTGAGTTAATTTCTCTGTCTCTGTCTCTCAGTCTCTGTCTCTGTCTCTCTCCATAACTGAATGATCATCAGCCTAAACTTTAAGTTATATAACTGTAATTAATTATATCACAATGACCTGTTGGTCTGTTCCTGTTCTCCGTTTGCATTTGCAAACCTACACCAATAATTTTCTACTAACAGACAAATTTGTATTTTGTACTTCTTCACTATGATGCAACAAAAAAAAAAAAGAAGGAGGCATGGTGGCAAAAATGACACAGATAATGCTACAAAACACAACATTCTATGAGAAATTTTGACAGATCCTAAGTGTGAGACACCAAAGTAGAATTCATGCAGAGAGCTTAGGAATGGAATTCTAATAGAATTTTATAAATGACACTCTACTAACAAAATAAGACATGAACTAAGCAAGATATTCCTGCTTGCAATAATCTCTGAAGTCAGTATATTCAGCATAATCTGGGAACAACGCTTTGACTGCTAACTAAATCAAGAACAAGAAGCAAAGTTCTACTTTACAGTTACAATGAGTGGATACTCTTGAGTATGATGTTTTACATTTCCAAGTAAAATTTTATCTACTTATAAGAAAATACACATTCGTTTAAAATTTATAAGCTAATATAGAAAATAAGACCAACACTGCAAATTAAAATTGCCAGTATATTATCATGTAAATATAAACAAATGAAATATTTTAGTTTTATTAAGATCATAATCACTCTGTATAAACTTTTTTATTTGTTTTTATATTTATGTAGACTTTTATCCACTTTTGTTTTTCTTTAAACACATGCTTTTTTAATCTTTGCTAATTTTATTTCATGATTATATCATGAAATGCTTCAATTTTAGCACTTAGAATAGTACTTGAATTATAGTAAGCTCCTAAGAATTATCTTTTTTTCCACGCACATTTTTAATTGTTCAAAATTATCTGCTATTATAAATAATACTTTGATCAAAATTATGAATATAAATATTTGTCTGAGTCTCTAATTCCTTGAGATAAATTCTTAGAAAGGATTTTTTGTATGTGATTTATTTAAGGTTTTCAATATTGAAAGTTTATAATTATGTGTCTCATTATACTCTATTGATATAATTTTTATATATCTACATTTATCTATAAAATTATACAAAAGTATAACTTCTTATTTAGCAAAGCTGCCCACTGATTTTATCATGGTTTTATTCTTTTTTCATTTTAAAATACATGTAACTAATCAGAAACATAGTCTTGACATTCAATATGAATGGTACATCTGTTTTACAAAAGTATTCATTGGGAAACTCTATATACTAGCAATATTGAATTTCTTCAATCCTTGTGCCTGGTGCTTGAGCCTTTTCACTCTGGAAAGTGATTAAAATTGAAAGATAACCTAATAAGCAATTTCACAGAGTCCCTGAGATGGAGATTAGCAAAGCAGTCTTCTTCAATTAAAACTGAAAGCAAGTGAAATGAAAGGGCATTTGATTCATTCATTTTTATCTACTCTCTGACTACGACACAGGCAAATAAATTCTCTGTCAACAAATTGAAAGTACATATCATAGTAGCTGTGTTCATAATGTTAAATTGTAAAAAAGCAATCATTTTTTCATAACCCTCTGGAAATGAATTTGAATCTGGCTCATATTTCCCTTTTTTTAAAAAATAGTTCTTTGTATAATGTATTGCATAATGTATTTTAATGGATCTTCATAAAATGTTTCTACATCAATAAAATAACATAACTACTGCTTTATTCATTTTATCTTCATGGTTTAAGGTTCAAGGAATAGCTTATGTTAAATAAATCAGGCGGTTTAATATTTTCAACTGTAATACCACTGATTTAAGCCAGAGATTAAATTTTTTTTGTTGTTATTGAAATTAACAATTTATTGAAATGGAAAGATAATTGGACTGAGAATTAGGAGTCACGAGCTTGAGTCCAGGCTCATTTCTTATCTATCTAGTCTTGACTAAATCACTGGGTTCTCTGGGTTCTGAATATTGTTGCCTATAAAAAGATAAAATTATCTCTGGGCTGTTTTCTTTTCTCCTTAACTCTAAAATTTACTGTTTTTACAAAGTTTATTATAAAATCCATTATGCTGAAAATTAAATATGTGGTGATCTATTGTCTTTCAGTAAACACAGCATAGATAATTTCCTGAGTCCCATTAGAATCCTCTGAGGTTGAATCTCATGTAGAATTTGTATTCAGGACACATCCCCTTTTCTCAGACTATTTGATCCAGGTGGAATTGTTAACAGGTGTATGCATATCTTATATTACTTTATTTTTGTTGTTATCATTGCTGAAGGCCTTTTTCTTTTGGTTAATAAAGATCTAATTTTGTTGCGTAATATTACATGAAAATTTGAGAACTGGAAAAGATGTAAAGGTAAGTGAGAAGGTTTTACTTGTTAATTAAGGAACATGTGACAGCAGAAATAAAGGAATCAAGGAAACATAATTGATGTATATATATATATATGTATAAACAGTTATCGATTATCTTGAAAATAAGGAAGATCTACTCATCTTTAAGTTTCAATCTCACTTAGGAGAATAAACAGTTTTTACTCTGTTTTTAAAAAGTTTTTAAGCCTATTACAAATATAATTTAATTGCCTACAGATTTTTACACAAAGCTACAAAAGTACTCTAACCTTCTTAACTCAATTTCATTTGGATTTGAGTCAACTTATACAAAAAGTATTACTCAGCTAAGTTGTGCACTTTGGGGGAAAGAGTGATAGATTATAAGTTTGAGGACTTGGAACTGATCCCAAACCTAAGACTAATAGCCATGGGCACTGATTCTTTGTCAGTTAAACTGGTATACAATCTTTATAACAATTTCATAAAAATCAAGTAATATAAATCATATGTTTTAAAATGTTATGTGAGCTCTTAAATGTCTTGCAAATGAAAAATTGTTTTAACAAATTTAAAATATAATTAAGATTGTGTCTGCATATGCCATATGTGAACTAACAGTTGATGCAATACATGTCTTCTAGTTTGCATATCTCTAGAAACAGAACAGGAAGGAAATTTATGAGGTTTCCCTTGTTTTTCACATCACATCACATCAAACTAATCTTTTGGCCTGTGGTGAAAATCCATTTCCTAACTAATCATGGGTCTATTTTACACTAATGTTCTAAGCAAAAATTGAAAATGCAAATATAGACTTTAAGTATAATGATGTCATGTTAAGATAAATTGAAGAGAATATGAAATGTAAAATCACATTGTGAAATGTAAATATAAATATGTGAAAAATAAGAAAAAGAGAAATAAATATACTAAACTTGGGAAGACATAAAGGCGGAGATGTTAAGAGTAAAAAGTCTGGAAAGGAGCTCTCAGTGGCAGAGCTTGTTTTTTTGATGTACATCGAATTATAGAACTAACTATAGAAGAACTACTTCTTGGTTTGAAAGCAATGAGAAGCAGCTTAGGGTCTGTTTGTTTTCAAGGAGATCAGAATGACCTATGGAAAAAGACTTGGAAAGAAGGGCTAATTAAAATTCTGGGAAAGATAGGAACTACTAAGTTAAAAAAAGAGTTGAATCCAGAGGCCTCATTCTAGTATTCAAAAATAACATAGAATGTATAATGGGATAATTAAGTGATCTAAAGATGAGTTTAAGATAGTTACCCAAGAAATAGAGTCCAAACACCCAAACAATTAGAGTATACAAGCTACCATAAATAAGAATTAGTAAAAGGCATTTTCCCATTTATTTATCTTTGTGTAATATGTATTCAATTTTCCTTCAGAGTTAAAAGAATCTACTTTGACTAATATGGATTGACTTGGAGAAGCTGGTGACTTCTTGAAGAGAACAAAGAAAAGGAGTGCAGTCCAAAGCCTTGACATTTTATAATAGAGCTTATCTGACTCTGTCACCTATTCCTTTTGGTGGCAGTAACGCCATTGTGGATACCCAGGGATTGTCTTTTCAGATGTTAGTGTGCATCAAAGTGATGCCATCACCATTGTGATTTTGAGTTTGCTAGCTTGGAAGTGGAATCATATGACAAGGATATAATCTATTCCCCAACTTGATTTTATAAACCGACAGTTTTGCACCAATCCCTTTTTTGAAATCTTAGGGTGTTTTTTTTTTTCTTGTTTGTTGTTTCATAATTAACATATTCTATTCCCTAAAAATAGAATTAAAAACTTTAGGGAATAGAATTAAAAACTTTAATTCCTTAAAGTTCTCTAAATTCTAGAGATCTTGATGGGCCCTAGGTTAGTAAAATAGAACTAGTAGAAAACAATAGTCATCTTAAATTCCTCTTTTTTTTTTTTCCTTAATAAATTAGTAGTAATTACTTAGGTCCAATGAGGCTGCAAAAAATGTTAATCCCCACATAATGCAAGGAAGTGTTTGACTTTTATCAAGGTTTTAAAGTACTAATGCATAATTTTAAATCTGGTATGAGATTTTACATTTTACTGGCTATAACTTCTTATAAAGCCAAGTTTAAATTATAACTAGTTCCAAATTTGTTATGCAGTTGAATGCTCATGATGACCTTGTAATATTTACTATGAAAAAAATATCTAATGAATGGTGTGGTATTTATATTATAACCATTCTTTAGAGACTTTACACTTTCCAGCAAGCCCAGGTAATTATTCGTGATGGCAGAGAGGATTATTTTAGATATCTGTCTTTTCAGTTTATGTTTTAAATTAACATATGAGAAGAGAGAGAACAAATTGAAACTATTTCATTGTTTTGAGAGGGAATAAGAGAGTTCACAAAATATTATTATAGATCCAGTTGGAAGTATTTCCATCTCTATTGTACTTAGAACCAAATATATCAAATATTATTATATTGACAGTCGGGCACTTTCATTGTCTTACAGCTAAATGTTTAGAATGTCCTTTTCGTGTAAAGTTTAATCTGAGTCCTTAACTCTCTCTGTCATGAAGTCAACAAAGGATCGAATTTGAATATGGTAGTCAGAATGCTTATCTTTTGTTCATTGTCTAGTATATTAGGATAGTTTTTTCCAAATATATTAATCTGTAATTTTTCTAAATATTCTCTTATTCTATTTCAAATTGGTGTTCTGCTTTGATGTCTTCTTTTTTTGTAAAAGGTTTAAATAATTATGCTCAATGTTTAGGACAATAAACACTAAACACACAATAGCGTGCAGCTCTGTGTTCAACACTATTCTAAGTGCATCACATACATTTTTCCTTTTGTTTCTATCAACCTTATAAGACAGGTCAGTGGCACTATAAACTCCTTTTAAAGATGAGAGATTGAGGTTAAATAACTTGCACAAAGGCACAAGCTAATAAATAGCTGAGCCAGAATTTGAACTCAAGCAGTATTTTCAGGCCCTTGGCCGTGATCACTATACTTCCTGTAATATACTAAATTGTTAATGGGAGCCAGAACAGATAGGCAAAAATGGAAGATGAGATACTTTGTATGACTTAAAACTATGTAGCTGTTAGGAATACGTAGGATGACAAGACCCTCAAAACAAGGATTTCAAACTCAATAAAGCACTATTACTTCAATTTATCACAGAAGCAGCATATAGCCACTGAGGACTCACCTACGGATCATAGGGCTCCCCAGAATTGTAGGCTTCCAAGGTAGAACAATGGAAGATAAAAGAAATTAAGTTTTAGTTGAATGTAAAAAAATAGATAGAATTTGTAAAGGAATAGGAGAGGCAGTGTTGTACTTTATGAGAACAAACGAAGACATGATTCTCACCATTTTTATCCTACCCAACAAAGACAAATTCCATTTCAGATTTATGAAGATTACTGTATTGACATAGCATCCATATAAAGATATCAAATAGGAAGCTGAAAATTCTCAGGCTTAGAGAATATGTTAGGAATGGCATTATTCTCCACCTAGATGAAGTTTCCCTACAAAAAATCTTATACATATGCTATTCAATGAGTGAAAAATCAAGGCTTCCTGTTATTATTGCTCTTAAAAAAAAAATACTATATGAGATATAGAAAGGGGAGTACAAAAATTCTCATGAATTGCAAATAATTTTCTATCCAGAAAACAAGATGATCAGTTGAGTATCTGCTAAAAATATTTAGGATAGAAATGTGGCTGGCTTTATAGGTTCCTCTTGTTTTATATAAACAAAATCATATTATGCGTATTCATACTAAAATAAAGTGTATATAGGAACACTCATGCAAATGTTAACTTGAGTTAGCTTTAGGGTACAAGAGTGAAAAACTCTGAGAAGAGAATTTTCAATTTATTTTTTATACTTCTATACTGCTTGACTTTTTAAGAATGAAAGGTGCGTTTTATTTTTAAATTTTAAAACAAAAGTAGTTTTGGAGGAAAGTTGCAGTTAATTTTATCTGGAATATTGGTCACCTAGATTTGAAATGCTGAATCCTAATTCTTCCTCGCCACCTCTGCCCCGTAATTTTCACCTGCTTAATCAGAATTTGGCAGAATAGGCTCCAAGAATCTGTATTTTAACAAACTTTCTCTATCCTTTTTATGTACATTAAATTAGAAAATGACTACTTTAGAGGGTAGTTTGTTAAAGAAGTAGAGGCAAACATCAGTTTGCAGTAAAGAAAGGAATGAATAAACTATGCAAATATTAAAAAAAGAAAATGTTATATGGAGAAATTTTGAAGAAAAGAAGAGATAGGCAATTGCTATTATGCTAGTAACTACAAATTTTATTCTGAAACCTTTTGTTAATTACTTAAGAAATAATGTTTTTTAGAGAATCATATTTTTTAACATGGGTACAAAGAGTTTTAACTATGATTTTGTATAATAGGTGGAATAAGCCTAAAATAATGTCAAAAGAGTAGTAGTTTCAGCTACACTGCAATTTAAACACCAGGATATATATTTTCTTTTACCTGTCTTTATTTCTCTTCTCCAACGGACATTTTTTTTTTTTTTTTACATTGCAACTCTACCTACAGTATCTTTAAAGATTTTATCACAAGTGGTAGTATATGTATTTTATCCCTATTAATTTACCAGAACCTAATATTTTTGCTCTTTTCAAGAGATGGAGAAATTTCCTACTTTTAATAAATCAGAACTCTGCCGATTCGCTTTGGACATCTGGCATTTGTGTTTATAGCCTTAAAGGAAAAGTGCAAACATCTGCGTTTGATGAATAACTCCATCTGTATTGTAGTTCCTTCAACAGAAATTGTTCAGAAGTTCAGAGAGCTACTGATAAATAATTAATGAGCACAGAAGCAATATTCTCACTTTATTGCCAGACTTAGAGGAAACACACAGAACAAGCAGTAAACGAGACTTTTTCTTTTGCCTCCTTTTGACTAGTCATTTAGTTGATTGCAGGCTCTGCCATTCAGGAGACCTCCAGGCTTATAACATATCTTCATTTTTATCTTGTCTTTAATTCATTTTGTCAAGTGGATATTATGTCAAGTGGAATACTGAAAGCTTCTGTCCTTCAAATGCCACTGAGACATGACTTCTACAGGCAATAATTTAATTTAGATGTAGTGGGTTAGAGCACATCTACTTTTATTTTTTACTTAATTTTTAAAAAAATTTTGTAAGGCTTTTTTTATGACACAAAGAAATGGAAAATTGAGCAATTAATGGAATAATTCTGCATCATTTCTATATAAATCTTAGAACTGAGCTATAAATATATCTAGCAACACAGCAGTCCCACAGGTTGGCTCAAATTTGAAATTCTTACAAGGGTATAGTAACTAAAATTTAATGTGGGCTTTTATAGATACAGTGATACAAACATTGATAAAGAAATAATTTATTATAAGATAAAAGTCACCAAGAGACTCTGTATACTAACAAATTAAACAAATAAAATCCACAAAGAGAATTGTTCTATGATCTTTAATATAAAATACTACTAATTAAAAATAAAGTTTAAATATTAATTATATTTTTAAATCTCCTACTGTTGTAAAAATTGAACTCAACATGTCTTCCAAGAATGACAGTCATTGAGATTAAAAAAATATAGATCAAGAAAATAAAGCATTCTAGCTTTATGTCAGTCACAGTACATTACAAATATTATCTCATTTAACCCTCTTAATAACCTATGTAAAAACTATTGAGCCTATTTTATAGACGAAGGTAATGAGGCTAGGAGATTATGTACCTTTTCCCAGTTCTCATGACCCATAAGTACCACAACCAGGATTAATATCTTTAATTGTCTTTTTCTAAAGTTCATATTCAGTCAACTGTAAGATCTTGTAGAAAACCTGATTTCACCTTTTATGATATTAACACTATACACTGATGACACAAGGATGTTTCCTTCTGGCATCAAATATTCTCAGGCATCTTACTATTCGCTGATCCACAGAAATTAGTTTAAAATGTGTATATTACCATGCTAATGTTATAGTTTGGAATAATATTTCTGACCATTTTCCTAGTTAGCTCAGTAACTTTAATTCTTCCCTATTTTCTTATGATTATGTATCTATCTATCATCTGTCTGTCTATCATCATCTATCCATCCTTTCTCTCTCTCCATTCATTTATCTATCCGTCGAGTATCTGTGTACTTCCCTGTCTTCCCAACAATATTCAATATATAATGAGAGCTATATTGCATTTATATTACCTATTACATGTATCCTTGTTCCTACTTCAGTGACTAGGACAGTAGCATTAATTTGTTCAATAAACAATAATGTAATTCTTTAGTTATGATAGAATTACAGTGCAAGGTAGATTGATGCCCAAGACTACTATACATCAGTGAAACAACAGGGGGATCCAGGATTAAAAGAAATTTTCTGGTTCAATTTCTAGCTTAATAACATTTTGCAGTTATAAAGAATAAAATACACATAAAGAAAAAAGATACCTGGCAGAGGAGAAATCTTGATCTTCATGATTTATTTTTCCAAATGACAGTCATCCTTTAAACAATAGTTTCTGCTAATATTGACTAATCCTCCCCAATACAGAAGAATTAACTTAATGATTCATATGGGTAATAAACTATATTTGTTTTTACCTTTTCAATCAGTTTTTTTCCCCCTTTTATTTATTTTATTTTTCCTTAAAAGTGAAAGTGTATGGTTACATGGAAGGAATATAAACCAGGAGTAAGAAATCCAAGTTCTAGTTCTGGGTATTCTAAGTAGTAGATCTAAAACTGTCTGTGGTCCTTAGAGCCTCAATTATCTAATGTATTACTATATATGACTTTTCCATGAAAAAATTAATTTAGTCAAAATTGATAATGTCAAGGATAGAATAACATATACAATGGCTTTTATGTCATTTAATAGTAACGAAAAATCATGTCATATGTTTTATTCCCATTTCACATTTGATTAAGCTAAGCCACAAAAAAATCTAAATAATTTATACAGACTAATGAAAGTAGCAGAACTGATATTCATACATAAGTATGATCCCAAAATCAATGTTGATTTTGATAGGATTGCATAAAAGTTCATTCATAGCATTCTAGAATCTCACGAGCAGAGCAGACAAATATAATCAGATTTTAGTCTGATGCTATAAAATCTTCCTCAAAACATTACAGAATTGCCTAAGTTATGAACACCTCCAGGTTTAAGATGTTGTATTCTTCCTAGAGGCCATTTGATTTGTAAAAGCTTTTGTTATTAAAAATAGATCCTGGTTATTGCCTTGAAAACCTCCCACATCTTTGAATCTTTGCTTTACAGAATAACACAGAATCAGCCCATACTTGCTGCACATGAAATCTTTACATGTCTAAGATCTATACATCCTAATTCTAATATTGTCATGGATAAGCATCTCTGTGTATTAAATGGGCTCTCATTTAATATGAACTGGGGTTCTTTCAACACTTTTTCTCTCTGTTTCTCTTTGTTACTGTATGCCTGAATATGAGTTCAGGTTTTGCCCAGCAGAGAGATAGACCAGTTCTAGCACTTTCCATTTTCTTAAAATATTGTTTTATAATAAAGTCTAAGAATTACTTCTAAAATTTTAGACAACAGTCCTATATTATTGACTCTTATTAAGTTCATAAGAAAATATGAATTCTATTTCTTTATTTATTTTCCATATAGTAAATTATATTCTTGTACCTGTCAGTTCCTTTTTAGATCTAATTTCAAGATTTCATATTTATCTATATTACAATTTTTCGTAGGTTTACTCCATTATTCAAACTTAATATGGTAATTTTATCTAATCCAAATTGTTGGTCTTCCATAAACTCTGTTTTCTAAATGATTAAGGTTTTTGAATAGGTACTTTTTGATATGCAATCAGACATGTTTTACTATTTAACATAGATACATTATTCAGTAACCTTTTTGAGGTAATAGTCTACCAGTAATGAATTCCCATAACTTTATTCCAAGTCTAAATTTCTCCATTAATAGCTACGTAATATTCCAATAGCCAATAAAATTCTTTACAAAATTCAGATTATAATCAGGGATACCAAAGTCATAAGTACAGATGGACATAGTTGTCAGATAGTGTTTGGACTTTAAGGTTTAAAAAAGAAAGAAATTCAGTGACTTTAGGAGAGAGACATATCTTCAACTTTCTATGGGCCTCTGTATTCTTTACTGATTTACACTTATTGCTTCACACATTTATGTTCCTGGTCTGGCCCCTGAAAGCAGATGAGTTTGAGACTGCTGCCATGATTCCCCTCGTCTATTAACTTTTTATCCATATGTCTCAGCAATTTATGAGCACATTCCTAAAATTTATCAGTTATTTCCATTCTAAGTACACACACAATGTTGTTAGAAAATTAATTTTTGAAAGTTTTTCCTGGTTAAATATCAGTTAAAAATATATATCCCTGATTAAATATAACTAGTCTTGCATCTGACTTCTCTACCTTCTTCCTAGAAGGTGTGGCTCTTTCTTTTTTTTTTTTTTCATCTCTACTCTTCACATCCCACACGATCACAAAAACTACATTAGTGATAGTCACTTCCCATGCACTTTTTTCAATGCCTTGGGATTTAACTTTTCCAAACAAGAAAACTTAACTTTATTTAGAACAGCTAGGAGCAGACCTAAAATCCTACACCCATCTTGGGATTCAATTCTATCTGAATAATGCTTCCTCAGACCGAAAATGGAAGTATTCCATTAGTCCTGAGAACAAAAAGGGTACAAAGTAGGAGTTGAAAAGCGGTACCTAAGTTATTGTTAAGTCATTAGTTCTCATTGGTTAAGATGATCTCAATCTTCTCTTCAGCTTAACTTTAAATTTTAAACAGGTTTCTTTCTGACTAAAGGCCCCTGACCTCCCTTTTCTTATAGCTTTTACTTTAGAAAACTTGCAGTTGTAAATTTTTTTGCTGCCCCTTTGAGATGTAAATCTTTTAGTACCCTTATCTCCCAGTCTCTGTGGGGGGAAGTAGGAACCTAACTTCAATAAGCACCAATTACCGAGTATAGATGGGCTAATCAAGTTGACCAAACTCCCTGCTTATTTTAGTCAGTAATTTTCTACAGGCTGGCCCAAGCACTTAAACAGTCTCTGCCTTTTGTTTCAGGGGAGCTGAATTGACTCTCTCTTCCCTCTTGTAATAGTCCTGAATAAAATCTTTCTTGCCTATTTCACTTGTCTGGTGCAGTTTTTCTTTGACATCATTAATCTAGCTATAACTTCCTTTAAAAAAAAAAAGTTAAAGTACTTTTCTTAAATAGTAGTAACATTTATTGTATAGTGTTTGCCAGACTGTATTTACTTTTCATGTTGTCTTCGCAATAATGCCGAAAGAAAAGTTCTAGTATTACCCTTGACTTGAGTATCAGCAAACTAGACTGTAAGAGTTTACTTACTTGCTTAAGATTAAGTAGCAAAGGACAAAGCTAAAATGCCAACCCAGGCAGTCAACTCCTGAATTCATGCATTTCACCATTAGGCTAACCTCCCTAGATTTAGCTATATGTAATACTATAGATTATTCTTTACTTCAATCTTTTTAAAAATATTTACCTTCTAACTCTGTGTATTTGTCCTTATCCTATCTTTTTCAAGATGCCTTTAAAATCTGAGTTCAGTGGAGCTATCAGCTCATTCTTTAATTACTTCCATTCCAGTGGTTTGGTGTCCCTCTCAGGGTCTCAGTCCACACTTATGATTTGTCTCAACTTCTACAGTCCATCTTTCCCACGTTTGAGGTATATTTATTACATTCCCTTTTCAAACTATCGGTAACTTCAAAATGACATAGTCCCTTTCTGCAAAGGTTAAATAGCATGTGTTCATTTCCTAAATAAAGTAATGAGGCATAAAAGGTAAATTGCTGTAGTGATAGAAACAAGATCAGATTGCTGATGGGGAAGTTTTTAGTAGTGATATTGATGGCACTGTCTGTAGAATTTATTCTTTGGTGGAAATGATAAAGAGAATAGCCTCATGGCAATTCACTAGACCATATCAAATATACATAGTGCATAAGCTGATCATCACCCATCCTTGGGCATTCAAGGAACATTAGATTGCTATTTTATTGGTTTCTTTGTTACCTTGTTTAACTCAATTTTTTAAGTAACAATATTTTTCTAAAAGTGTTTTCTAATTTTAAGCATGACACCATAAATTAATTTACTGATATTTTGATCTCTGTGCTATTCACTTAAAATTCTTTACATGATGTTGTTTTGTTTTATTATTTTTTCGAGAAACAGCGTGAAAATTTTTTTCATTCTTCAAAAACATCTATTAATTGGAATAAAGATAATTTGTATTTCAGTTGGACATGTGACTTACAGATAAATATTTTTATAACTTTTGACAAATACCAATTAGTTAAAAAAGACACAGAGGCACAGACACACACACACACACACACACACACACACACACACACAAACACTTTTTGTTGTGTACAGTCCTAGACCTACCTGACAGTCCATCACTACCACTGAGGTAAGCTGAACTTGTTAATATATACTGTCCCATGTTCAATCTTTTTACACTTTCAAGATATCTAAGTGAAATTAATTAGAAGGTAGAAAAAAATAAAAAAATTAAATGACTTTTGTTGAGAAAACTTTAACACAACTGTAAGTTAAAATCTAATCTGAAAGAGAAGTGTGAAGTCTCATTTGAAGACAGGAAACTTTCTTCTCTCTGAAAATGCAAGGTACATTTTCTTCTGTAGAATTTAATAAGCTGATATAAATCAGTATCTTAGCATTCTGCCTAGAAGTGAAAAGCAAAATTATCTTTCTGGCCAAAATTGTGACACATAATTACTCATTCTCAAAAGAAATCATTAACGCTACAGCATTCTCAAATGCACATTTGCCTAGACATGATATTTATCTTGAAGAGTTTTATTTAATGAAGAATATTCTGTCCTCTTTTGGAATTTAACTGAATGTATGAGTAACCAGAAACCAAGCTCTGAGTAGAGGGTCAGTACATTTACTTATGACAATGTCATACATAATATGAGGTGTGGAAGGTCACTGAATGAAAAAGTACAAAAACCCAGTCCAAATATTCTTCATTAAAAAAAAAATTCTTGAAATGCCAATTGCATGTATTTCACCCAACTTTCCATTGACCTGGCTTATAATAATGTAGACTATACCTTCTGTAGATAAGAAAGAAAAATCCTCATAGACCTAAATGGAAAATATTTGAAGATGAAGATATGTGGGTATGAACAAGTCATGGCTTCTAACGATATTTTGAATTTTATACTAACCAAAATTATGAACTTTTCTATAATTAAAAGAGAGAATTAGGTTTGTGCTATACAAATTTGCCTGCTCAGTTAAGCCATCTCTGCATCACTCCCAATTAGAGACAAGATGTTTTAATAAAATGTTTTAGACCATAGACTATGAACATGTCCTTACTTGAAATACTATCTTATTCTAAAGACTTGCATTTTTAAACATTAATATTAATTAAGCAGAAATCCACTATGATAAATAAAAATATTGATTATTCCAGTTGCCGTGAAGTACAATAACCTATCATTATATTATTTTTGTTCTGTGAACATAGGTTATAAATTTCTGATTCGTTCAATTTTAAAATTTATCCTGTCTATTTATTTGTAATTCAACATAAGAAATCTAGTTTTTGCCATGGATTTTATAATCCCATTAATGTGTAAGTACATGAAGTATAAATTCAGGCTTACAAAAAGCCTCTACTAAGACAAATGCTCCATTAAAAAAAAAAACTTGGAAAGTAAATGAAGTGATTACATCATCTAAGAAATGAATAAGATGAAGATAGCAAAGACTTGTTTATATTTATACCTGATTTGAGGATTTAATACATTACTCCAAATTTCTATGTTATTAATTTGCATTAGGAATTAACATTAAATGTTTTATTAAAATTTTTCTTGTTTTGTGTGTGATTGCTTACCGTTTGTTTTCTTGTTAACCTCTATGTTATTGCCTCACATTAATATAATTATCTGATCAACTGGGAAAAACTTAATATCCACAGGTTTTCAAAGAATCCACAGGTTTATCATAGTACTTTGTCAGCAAAAATTTTACAAATATTCACTCCTGCATAATAAGATAATATTTTAGCTGGAGTGATGGATGGGATGAGGAGGTAGAAATAGAGAAATAGAGTGGTGGTAGAAAACTTGCAAACCATTAATACAGGACCATTTACAGCAATATCAGAGCTTTTTCTTATAGCAATAATTGAGAATCAATCTGTAGAAATGGGTTCCAAATTCATAGTTCAAATAATTAACTTAAGAGGGCTTACAAGCTTTTTAAAACTCTGATTCTTAGTCAATTTGGGTTGATAATATGATAATAGTATTAACTGAGAGAATAATTTAAACAAAGGCCCTATTTCTACCTAAAAGTAAAACATGCCCTCAAGAGAGTTTATTTAGAAGTATTTTATCTTCCATTTAGTCATGCATTAAGTTTTATTCATTGTTTAAAATGTAATGAGACTGTAATAAGCATTCTAATTGTATTCATTAATTTAATTTTTACAACAACCTTATGAGATATAGATTGATAATAAACCCACTTCAAGATGGACAACTGGAGTATGAAAAAATAACTTTTCAAAGAAACATAGCTAGAAAGTGATGAAATGAGAATAACCCGTTCGGTTTCTTTCCAGAAACTCTTAACTCATCAACTATATTGTAGCTGAATGTTCAAAAAATTCATCAATTTTTTTGTTTGATAAAAACATTTTCTTTTTTCATTGAACTAAAAACTACTTAGAATATTAAACCATGTATAAAATGAACATAATACAATCATATTTTATAAAATGATTTCTACCTGAAGATACTTATGCAGTCATTAAAAAGTAAAAACACTTTTTTTAGATTAAAATGGGTATGATTTTAATAGGTATTGATAAAGAAGGCAATTCAGAAAGACAAAGTTAAGAGTATAGGAGAAGAAAAGTTTATGATATACTGGGGAATAATAAGATATTCTGTTTTTCTGGATAATAGAATATATGGTGAGTAGTGATAGTAGACCAGCTCTTTAAAAAGTTTGGATACAAATCATGAAGATCTTGAAAGCAAGCTTAAGAAAATGATCTTGAGAGAAAAGAAGATATTTATACTTTTAGGAGAGTGACATAGGAATAAATTAATGTGCCATTTGTGATTATTGCTCGGTAGTATTTTATAGTATAAATTGTCATGTAGAAGATAAATTTATTTGAGAAAATAGCATAGTTCAAAATCAAATTCTTTATTGATTTTGAAATAAAAAATATAAATAACAATGCAGATTAAAACAGGCTTTTGAGTGTAGATATTTGGTTGTATAGAACTATCCATTCCTAAACATCAATATTATTTAAAAAAAACAGACCTTAGAATCTTTGAATAATGTGTAATGTACAGTGGTAGATGGACAGTACTAATTCATTAGGAAACTTAGTGATTTTTATAAATGTCTCATATTTTTAGTATCTCTTCATACTTCGTGAAAAGCACGTTAAGAATGATATCTCTCTGAATCTATATTGATCTATTAATAGGGAGAAAATTTTTTATGTAATTAAGGTATTGCATTCAAATATACATATTTTTTATCTCCATAGGATACTTTTAGGTCACTAATAATAAACATAGAGTTTCACAGCTTCTTTCAATTGTTCTCATTCTTGAAATTATTCATTTCTTAGGAAGCAGAGTGCTGTGGGCTTTATAATTTTCCCCAGTAATTAGTATATAAAGCAACTAAGATGGTAATTACAAGCCCTCTATATAAGAATATTCTCAAATTCCACAAAAGGTAGCCATGAGAGTTTTTACTATTCCATCATCACCTTCCAAAATTTGAAGTCCACAAAAAATTCGGTTCCCCAAATACACTACCGAAAGCTCTTTTCAGAATATAAGGTTGAACAAAGGCTGTCTTAAAAATTTTTGTCTCTAGTTACAACATACAGATTTTCACTATTGGATGTAGGTTTTTATGTTTGCAATTCAGTCTCTCCAGGTTAAGTGTCTCTTTGCACTCTTCAACCACTCTGTGCTATCCACTTTCACATGAGAATAAGTCTTTCCGTCCACTTGTCTCTAAATTAATTGTGAACAGCTTGAGGAAATTTTAAAATTTCAATATTCAGAGACTAAAAACCATACCTGAAATTTAATAAATGTATGATGAATGGATAGGTGAGACAACTGCCTGCTTGAAAAACAAGTATAGATAGGAGGAAAAAAAACGGGGTCGATAAAGCTAGAAGTATTACATTTTTTTTTCCAATATACCTTGGTTTCACGAGGATTCACAGAAAATCCAGCAATAACTTTAGTAGTTAGAGAAGAATTTTATTGCTGAAACAATATTTCCTTCGTCTTGTGCTTTATTGAATTTTTTTACGAAATCTGTGTTCCAGCTGCATTCCCTCCGGCAAGAGTCAGGCAGTAAAGAGAGGCCATAAATAGCTCCTCGGCTTGCCCTTTCAGTTGCTTCTTCAGCCCTCACCTTTCACTGTGAACCCCACAATTTGCTAAGACCTCCAAGCACTCGAAAGCCTCAGGGTTCCTTCTTAAACACTATTTCAGTTTCTCAAGGTGATAGTACGTGCAAACCAGATTTCCTTAAGATCCGAAGCAGAGCTGGCTCATCTTAGATATTAGGTATTTCCAGGACTGTAACAAGAGATCTTGTGCCTAGTAGGAAAGAATCACAAAGGAGACATATATATGATTGGAATTTCCTCACCTAAATCGAGTTATTTATCTCTTTGATTATGTTAGCTGCAAAGAAAATCAAAGAGGAGGGATACAACAGCTATTTGCTCAGGTTTAACTGGGCAAAGTGAAAGCTCTGCTCACTTTTGGCTCCTGAATATGGAGTTTGAGAGTTTATTATAAAGTTAAAACATATGCTGGACTCCAGGAATTCTATTTGTAGATATTTATTTAAGAGAAATGAAATAAAATGTTCAATAAAGGCTTATATTCAGTGGTTCAATAAATTGTATTCATAATAGATCCAAACTGAAAATAACTCAAATGTTGATTAACCAGAAAATGGATAAACACATTGTGGTGTAGTCATACAATAAAATAATACTCAACAATAAAGAGGAATGGACTGCTAATACACACTACAACAATTGGAAAGGCATTATGTTAACAGTAACAGAAGTCAGACAAAAGGATAAGAAACTGTATGGGTTCCTTCATATATGATATTTTGAAAAGGCAGTATTGTAAACCAGAAAGTGAATCAGGTTTTGTCAGGGCTTGAGTATGGGCAGATAAGAGACAAGAGGGGATTTTTTTAGTTAATAGAAATAATTGTCCATATCTTGATTGTGCTGGTGGTTGTATATATTACTATACACATTTGTGAAGTGTCATCAAATTGTATCCTTAAAATTTATTTATGTATTTATTTATTTAATAATTTATTTTATTTTACATACTATTTTATATGTAAGTTGTATCTCAATAAATATATTAAAATATGTATTAATTATTCTTTAAAAAATTTTCCTGCATTGTTTTTCCCTTATCTCTCTCTCTCTCTCTCTCACACACACACACACACGTTTTTTCCAGTTTTCTTTTCTTTCCACTTCCCAAATTTCCTTTCTCATAACATTCAACAAACTATGTGAACTGTAAACATAGTTTTTAATTTTTATGAAATTAAACATTTTAAAAACAAATCCCAAATGAAACTCCCAAACAAAAATCAGTGTTTCCCCATGATAATTATCTTCCTCTTAACTTCCAGGTTCTTAAATATCAGGTAGATATGATGGAATCTAGCTAAATTCTGGTCTAGTTAATCTACGGTTTCTATCAGTTCTCTTAAGAGACTGCTGACAGTCACTAATCATTTTCTTTGAGTTTAAGCTGCTTATGGAAGGGGAAAAGGGGATAAAAGAATGAGCAAATAATTTTGTTTAAAAACAGCAGGCAATCTTAGCTGATTTTACAGACCGATTATCTTACCATGAAAGATTCTCTTTCAGAAAAAATGCACATATATAATTTCAGTTGCATACACATTTAGGAGGTTCATGGACAATGTCATGACTGCAGAAAATTGAAGAGAATGCTTTCTCTATGAGAGCAGCGAAGACCTTTAACGCCCCTGAAAATATCTTTCTTTCGTGCCAAGCTCATCATAGAATCAAAAGCATTGATGAATAGTGATGCTTACCATAAGGGTAATGACAACTTCTTTTCTCAATTGAGGTAACATTTCAAAATACAGTTTAATTTTCAGTTTCTATTTCCAAAGTGACAACATAGAACAGGAATGAGAACATGATGTAATTTGAAAAACATGACATTATGAAATGGATGAAAACTCGAATGGTATTTTTAAAGTTGTTACCTTATCTTATTTGATTTTCTACAGATTTCATTTTTTTTCATCAAAATGTACTGTCACCCAGTAGATAATCGATGTGCAACTGTGTGACTTTGCACTGCCAGAAGATATTTTTTTCCTGAGCCCCCGCCGATTTTGTAGAGCAACAGAAAGCTATAACCAAGAGCCTGTATCTTTTCTATGACTAGCATTTCATTTACCTCAAAAACGTTTTAATAAATAATACTATAAATAAATATTAGCAATAATTAAAAGGAAGAAATATACTTGATCTTTAAAATAGCAGAATTTAAATACTTTTATATATGGAGCATCGCCTCATCCTGCAGTTATTCATGACCATGGAGAACAGATAGTTGATGAACCCCAAAATTGACAAGTCAGATACAAATGGCTTTCCATTTAAAAAGCCAATTTCATTCTCCATAAAATTTTTTATCAATATTGCTAAAAATAACAATTAGAGCAACTAGTTAACAAAAGTAAATAAAGATCGAATATATCGTTACCTCTAATGCAATTTCCAATTTCCTGTGGAGTTGGTCATCATCTAAGAGGAATAAAAAGTAACGAGAGAGAGTAAAAAGTAACACAGAGAGAGAGAGAGAGAGAGAGAGAGAAGAGAGAGAGAGAGAGAGAGAGAGAGAGAGAGAGAGAGCAAGCTGACATTTCTACAAAGAAGAATCAGCCTGAATAGAACAAAATGATAGTTACCTCGGCTAGGTCTTTGAATTTTCTTTGATCTTTACTGAATGTTCTTAACCAAATTATTGATCTTGCAGTGGAAAATTAGAGTGACAGGACATAGTTCTTATAAAACCTAAAAGGGCTTACTGCTTTATTGAATTCCTTCAAGTGGCTATTCACACATTTTCTCCAGTTCAAGGCCTCATTCTAGACTTCTGCAGTTTCTTTTTTTCTCAGTAGATTCTATATCTCTTGAAAGTAGGCCAAGGAAATCACCACTTATTAGCTATATGATCTCCGGTAAATTTTTTAACTGCTCTGTTAATCCTTTGGTTTCCTCATCTCTAAATCGGAGAGAATTTATAGCATAAAAATTCTTCCATTTTTAAAACTGTGTCTTATTTTCAGGGATGAAGTACAGAGGTGTCACCACAAACATCTTTCAACAGAAGAAACGTCCAGACACTGCTCAGAGGGACTTGTCTAGAGATGTGTTGTTGGATAACTATAAAAGTTGTTTTCATCAGGGGTTTGGTTTTCCATTAAAATGGAATAAGGATATGTAATCCTTACTTCTACCTAATACAACTACAACTTCTATACGATGTACATGAGGCTGTTTGTGGACTATGCCAAGGAAATGTTAGCAAGTGGACTGGGAGCTCAGAGTACTTATGTACTGGTTGCGAGTTTCCTGTTTTGGTCTTGTTTTCTTTTTTACTGTTATCTCCAAGCCTGGAATCAAAGACAACCTAAAGCCTGGAAATGTACATCAGTTGCAGACAGAAATAGTTTCTAAAGAAAGCTTCTCTTTGTGGCCAGAGGAGCATGTAATGAAGATCCTAAGAGATAGAAAGAGGAGAAACTTCCAGTTTTTATTTGTTTGTTTCGTTTTTGTTCCTTCGCACCTTGACCCCTAGGCAATTGAAGCTTTGTGCCTGTTTTACCTGATTTTCTGTGAGTTCCAAGACAGCGGTCATTCTATCACTTTACTGTGTGCCCATGATCTACAATAGTGCCCAGACATAGGAAATAGTCAATAGATATTTGTGTACAGAAACTAAAATATGATATGAGGCAAAAGATAGAAGAGGCTGCCTCAAAAGAAACATAGAATGATCAGAGAGCAGACTTTTAGGATATTTAGTCTTTGGGAAAATTTACCCAGAAGGGACAAACAAGGTCAAAAGAGTAAGTCAATTAAGATCAATTTATTTGACAGATGAAGTAGAAAAATTTTTAAAAAGTTTGCTTTGATTAGAAAGAGGAGAATGCTCCAGTAAAAGTTTTCATTACACATAATAATAAATTTCATCTTTTCTTTAATTTTATCTATATATAAATAGTACTGGCCTACAAAAAGCAGGAATAGCTTGTGAGATTTAAACAACCATTATTTTCTATATTATGGAAAATAAAGAATCCTAATTTTTTTTAAAAAAAAGCACTCACTTCAAACCACATATATTTATTGTCACTTTAGCTACTCGTTTTAGAGAACTGAGTTTAATTTACTAAGTTGAGGGAATGATTTTTCCAATACTCAGCCTCAGTAGACTTTTTTAAATATTCACTCTGCACTGAGTTCTCTGAAACAGGAATGCTCAATGAGCAAAAGTTGCAATTCTCTCTTGTGGGCCAGAACTTTGGCTTCCGTGATTTGCTATCAGTGGTTTTCTTTATATTTTTCTTCCTCATATATACATTTTTTTTTTTCCCTCAGACCTCTCTGATTTCGAGGTTTAGGCAATCCAATAAATTATTTCATATACTCTCTCCTGGACATCTTCCAAGCAAAATGCCCTCATTCTGGCTATTTTGTACAGTTTATGTAGCATCTCATGATTTTATTGGATACATCAATTGTGCAGAGCATTTGATTGTATGTGGGCAAATAAGACCAAGCAGTTTCTCTAGTTTATCTTCTGTGTAATGCATTCTTTAAGCAATCTCATAAATAAACCCAGCCATTTCCCCAGCTTGTTCTCCTTTGCAGGACCACACTGAGAGCAAATTCTTTTTCACAATAATTTAACCTACCCTGAGGATTAGGTGGGCAATTACTTTCCCTTTGAATCTTTTTTTGTACTTTGTTGTGTGCTGGGTAATATTTACAAAATCTCTTAGTTAGCTAGTCTTCAAGTTTAGGAATTAAATCTAAACTCCTAAGGAAGTCCCACCAATCCAGTGCCAGGCCTTACTTTGCATTTCCCTCAGCTGAAAATAGGCATCTATGAGCCTCAAACTCTTAAAATTAAGTTTGAATGGATATCATTTAAAACTTATTATGCTTTTCTTAAGCTTGATTTTAAGGTACTAAAATCAGAGAAAAATGGGGACATAAGAACATCATTACTAATACTATTAACTGGAGGGCTCTATGGCATATATATTTTTTTCTTCCAAATTGGCAAAATCACTTTGAGAGTAACTACGATTCCTAGATTTTACTGTGGAATTATTGAATCGGACTTTCCCAGAAACTACTTACTGTGTGTGTGAGAAGAGTGGGGGGTTGGGGGAAGTGGGTGTGGGGAGGTTAGCCCCAGTGCAAACAGTGACTACTAATCTGATTTTAGAGCTCTTAAAGCTGCCTTTTACAGTGTTGCTGTTTTCTCCCTTGCTTAGAGGTTGGCAGCTATCATTGCTCACTACTGCCACAGTACCAGTTAGTAACAGCCATTCTCCTGCCATCTAATGTAGTCACAGTTTAAAAAAAAAAAACGATAAATATTGCAAAACTGATCAATTTCTTTGCAAATCAGAGTAAATATTCTCTAAATGTAGGCCCAAGAGATTGTACATATGTAACCAATTTATGTAGTGTGCTAAACTATAAAAACAGTTTTATTTTATCTCCTTATTGCCTTAATTATATTCTCTTAAAGTCCTCTTTCTGCCCATTTTAGAGATATAGTATAATTTGAAGGTCACTTTCAGATACTAAAATGTCTGGTTCAATCTAAAGCAAACTTTGATCTTGCATTCACTTTAAAGCTTTCACCTCTCAACAGATGAGGCTTAACCATGAACTACAGGCCCATCGAAAAGGAAGGGATGGGATGGGGGATGGAACCTGATCTGTCATTTCACTCTCTTTATTCCAAACGCCACTTCTCTCATCTCTACCCAAACAATGTCCTATTTGTGGTTCTCACTTAGTTTTGGCAGGTGTCCATATTTGATATATTTCTATATATTAGTGGTTTCTGTGGTAAACACCAACAACACACCAGTTCTTTCTGTGGGGGACTTGTTTTTAAGATCTCGCATCACCCTCAGAAGCTCCTGCCCTGGCTTTACAGATAAGGGTTCCCTTTCCCTGGGAGATAACCCCCTCTTGAGCATCTTTAATGATTTCCTTTTGGGTCACTGGAAAACTTACAAATCTTTGTCCCACAAAACAGGGGAAGTTCAGATCTGCTAACACGCCTGTTCTTTCACCCTCTCTCGTTACCTTTCATTACAGGTTCACTCAACCAGCTTTTGTTTTGAGGATTCTTCCAGAGAAAGTCAGACACCTGTCTTCCTTCCCTTATAAAGTTAGGGGAGCACATGACAAGTGTGTTCCTAAGAATACTTTCCTTCTTTCTCTACAAGTTTCTGTGGCTCAGCTTTGTCTCTTCTGTGGCAGACAACTCCAAACTCTAAGTAGTCTTGGGGTAGGGGTTCCCTCACTGTTTTTTAGGTGTAAAGGAAGGACTTTCCTTCTTGCCTCCCTGGGACAGGGAGATGGGGGAAATGCCATAGAAATGTCTATCTCTAACAGGTCTCTAGTATTTTTTTTTTTTTTTAATCACCTGAAGACTGTGGAAGGGTATAGATGATGACCAGGTTAGCCACCACTTACTAGGTCCTCTAGAATGTGTGATCTCCACTATTTATAATGCAGAACCTCACTTTTTACCTTTTGTCCTGAATTTTGCAGCCTCAGTCAATCTATTTCAATATGAATAGAAATAGTCCCATATAATATCCAGTTACAAGTATGTTGTGTGAACTGAAGAGCGATTGCTTTGTAATATCTGTTTTGGCTGCTCAGAAGGCTTTTCCATCTGGTTTAGTTCAAATCCTGGTGTGTTTTTGATTTTTAAACCTTCAGTAGTGATGTTTTTCTAGTTTTTGATAAGTGTAATGATGTAGGCTGCCCTGTATCATTTTTTAATGTTTTAGATTTATATGTCACATTGCCCTAAACTAATTTTAAGTGTCTCAGTGAATTCTTAAACTTTCCTATATTTTAATTAAATAGATACATATTAAGTACTCAGTATTATTTAAAGAAGGCACTCAATATCTATTTATCTATTAGTTATATGAATTTTTTCTATGTAAATTTTTCTTCACCCAACATGGCAACTTTTCAAGAACTATGCTTTGGTATTCCCTCTATTAAAGAGGAGAGCAATTAGAATTTGGGTAATAAATTCAGATGCTGCTTGACCTCTTACTAGATATGAGATTTGGGGAAAGTTTCTTGTTTTACTTCAGCCTCAGTTTCCATTTTTTAAAGAACAATACCTATTTTGCCTGTTTGTAGGAATTAAATGTTGTAATGGATATAAATATTCTGGAACTTAGTAGGAGATTTTTACCCTTCATTTACTCTTCATTTACCCTTCAATTACTCTTTCCTTAAAATATTCCACTCTGAGTATCTTCTTTGAATTTATAATGGTGATTTCTTACTCTCAGAGTAATTAATCTTTCAGAATCTGTATCACAAAACCTACAAATGAATTACATTAGCCACCCCTCACTCAATTGTTTTATATTATATTGAGAGTTCTTAGAGAATTATAAAAAATATATGCACTTGCCAGAGTCAGTATTGTTGCTTTTTCTAATTCCTTCTGAATTCTATGATGTAATTAATCTGAGCTTGGTGCTCTGTCAACTTCAATAATCCTGACGACCTTATTACACTCTCTAGCAAAGAGATAAGTAGTAGGTGAGCACCTGAGGGAATTAGATTCTACTGTCATCATTACCAGCCAATGTTTCAGAAACCATTTCACCCCTTTGTATATATGAGAAATTGTATATTAAACTGAGAATGAATAGAACTGTTGTGTTTGCCAACTCATTTTTATAACTAGGGGCAGGGTGGAGGAGGAGAGCTACTGAAAATTCTAATAAGAAAGAAGAAAATTAAACTGCATCTGTGTAGGTAAAACCAAGAGTCTATTTTCATTATTAAAGCTGTTTATCATTGAAACAACCACTAGTTTTGTCTCAGGGAAGTACTGTACGTGCCTGCAGTTTTAGAAAATAATATTTTCTCAATTTTGCTTTTCTTCTTTGGACTTGATTGCCAGGATGGTAGTGTGATTGCATACCTAAATAATAATAAATTTTGGCATGCAGACTTGAACAGTGAAGGAAAAGGATGAGGAAAATAATGGTGGTGGCTTAAGCTCATGTTAAATTTATGCAAAAATATGGTTAGCCAAATGATGAACAGATGCAGCTGAGTATTTCCATCATTTTTGTTAAATATCCTGCAAATGATTCTGGCTGGTTATACAGGAAAATTGCATCAAAATGAAGTGTGTACATGAGTAAAATATTAATGACTGATCTCCATTCAATGCACTATAGATAATGCAGCTGTTTTTAGCCTCCAGCTGTGGAAACATAACTTACTTATTCTGGGGGAGAAAAAAAAGCAGACTTCCTATTTTGTTTTATTTCAATCTCATTTTCTATTTACTTATTTTTTTCTTTCCTCAGTTTTCTGACACCTCTTTCTTTCGGAAGAATCTCCAATATTTTAGTCTTCTCTCAGTAATAGGAATCAGTACTTGTAATCTTTATTTAGACTTCTGGTAATGTGTGTCATTCATGAGTGGTGGACACTTTGGAGAGGAGCTTATTAGGGTCTCAGTTCTTAAAGTACCTTATGGTGGGAGGCTATGTGTCTTTGCCTTCTGGTCACAGCTGTCATGAGTCCACAAGTGGGCTGGGGAAATTAGGAGTAGTTTCATTTCTTATAAATAAGAAGCTTGGCCAAATATGGGTGATAGTGAGTAAATCAAGATCATCATTTTGATGAATACAGGTATACAGGCAGTAGGATAGATTTGGGATAGGCAGAATGCTAAAAATGTACTGAGACTGTAGTAAGTAAAATCCGAAGGAGAAGTGGCTGCAAATAAACAGAAAGCACTAGTGGAGCAAAAGAAAAGAGAGAGAAGTGAATTGCTAATTATAGCAATAGCATAGATATATGTAGCCAGATACTGTAAAGAAATCATTTCATATACTATCTCAATCAATTATCACAACAATCCTACAAGTATTATAGGATCCTTCCAAATATTGCGGGTGTAGAAAACTAAAGTACAGGGAAATTTAAAAACTTGTCCAGGATCATACCGCTCACTGAATCCAACACTTTGGCCCCAGAATCTATACCCTTAAAGCATTGTTATTTTATTGGCTTCAGTAACATCTGTAGTAGTAGAAGGAGAGTTAGGGAAGTAACTGAGTCTTAGTAATAGTAGAAATGGAGAATAAGGAGCAGCTACTTTCACTGAGGTTAGTTCTATTTCACAGGGCCTTTTAAATCCTTAAACTATAATTCTGGCAATGAAAGTCATCCTTTTCTCCTGTGAGACCTGGCTGTATAGTCCTGAAGTCTCTAGAATCCTTACCCATTGGATTATTTTAAAAATAATATAGGGAGAGACCTGAAAAAAAAATGATATGGGACAATGTGGGGATGAAGTGGTCCAGTCAGAGACATCAATAAGTATAAATGCCTGAGGTAGAAATGACCTTGGAATGTTATAGTCTTAGCAAGAAAACCAATTTAGCTCTATTCTAATAGCGATTCTTTCTGTGTTATTTCAAAACTCCTAGAAATTAGAATTGTGAAAGTGACTGATACACAGGAAGGGATCAATAAATCATTTGTTGGATGAATAAATTAATGAAAAAATTAATGAATAAAAACTGAACAATATTTGGGCACTGATCGTTGACAAATGGAAGTGGAATGTTACCAAAATGGTAGGAGAGGAAATATAGCTTTACACCTAAAATAGGAAAACTTCTTTAAGTCACAAATTTAGCCTTGATTAGCCCTGCTTCTTTATTTATATTTTATTGTACTTGATAGCCTCATGTTGTTTAGTTGGCTTCAGAGAACGTGTGTTTTTCCAAACAAACATACTGCTCATTAAAAAGGCTATTTCGATCTTTTCTTAAGTGGGGAATAATGCCAATATTTGACAACTTTATTTCATCAGGCTGTTCATCTATGTAAAGTTACTAGGATCATTTATTTCTAAATAAATTCTGGATTAATAGTTAAGTCAAAATCAAATCATTGCCAAGTAGGATACAGATACATTTTAATAGCTTCAGTGTTTCTCATTAACAACTCTGCAGACATACTCTTTGACTAACTTGAATTTTATGTCAGAAAATAATCCATCTTCAATATAAACTGTAATTATATATAATTGTGCTCTCTAGGATACTAAAACTAAGAAATTCATTGAAAATCTACAAATAAAATACTTGACATCTACTTTGTCTCTTATTTTGATACTTCTCAGTTTCTTCCCTACTCTTGTCATGTGCATGTATTTCTTTATTGTTCATTGTGGGATCCATGTGGTGTCCTGAATTCTGCTTCTGAGTCTGCTACTTATATTAAAGTTGTCAATTGTTTATTTAAAAGATGTGGTAAAAACATTCAATTTTTATTCATTCTTCTTTTTCAGTGCAATCAATAAATGTTGGCCATAATTCTATGAGAACCTGGCAGTACCAATCTGAGTTATAGGTAGCAGAGTGTATTGAGTCCTCCTCCCTTCAGATATTGAGTTATCAACCTTAAACCAAATCTCTTGTCTTCAGTATACAGTCGTATTAGTCTGCAAGTACTGACATAACAAAATACCTCAGTGTTGGTGGTATGAAAAACAGAAATTTATTTTCTCACAGTTCTGGGCACTAGAAGTCCAAGATCAAGGTGTCAAAAAGTTTGATTTCTTCTGAGGTCTCTTTCTTTGGCTTGTGGATGTCCATCTTCTTGCTATGTCCTCATATGACCATCCCTCTGTGAGTACTGTTTGTATCCTAATCTCCTTTGCTTAAAAGAACACCAGCCATATTGGATTAGGGCTCACTCATGTGACCTCATTCTGCTTTAATTATCTCTTTAAAGGTCCTGTCTCCAAATACAATCATATTCTGATGTACTGTGGGTTTAAGGTTTTAATACTTAAATTTCGAGGGGACATAATTCAGCCCATAACAAAAATATTTCCTCACAACATATCCCCTAGAATAATCTTGATGGCCCTGATGTACTAAGTATCTAGACATATTCAGGGTCCCTCAAACTCAAACAGGGGCCTCTATTACAAGCAGATAACTCTGTTGGTTTACAGGGAAGATAAAGTGAGGATTAAAGTGATAAAATCAGTGAGTAGGTAATTTTGTTATTCCAGAGGACAGACATATGTTAAGTTTTAATGATGCCATTATACATCGTGTGTGTGTGTGTGTGTAAATTTTTAAAAAGTTGGCTTTACAATTCTATTGTACACATGAAAAAAATCAAGGCTCAGGAAAGTTATCTAATGTGTAAAATGGCAAGATTATAGGCCACAGGGTTGGGGTTAAAACTCAAATTCCTATAATTTTAAAACCCTTATATTGTTGCCATTACAAAGCATAGTCTTTCTAAAAGTTAAAGTCAGTTTTGATTAAGTTCATGAGAAAATTATTAAATGAGATTCTAAAATGTCTTTTAGTTTTTTTATATACCTATAGACAATAACTCAGTGCTTTTGTTAAACTTATGTAGGAAACGCAACTGATAAATTCAGTTCAAGTAGGCTGAGAGTCAAAAGAGGCTATAAAACCTAAAATCTCACCGAGGGAACAGTCTTTAGACTACTTGTGCTCACTACTGATAGTAACAGCAGGGTGCTTATGTGTATTAGAGCTGCACGAATTTAGAACCATTCAACTTAAATATAATCTCTATTTCAAATAAAGTTTTTGTCCATTTGTCTGTAAATCATATCTGTCAAAAAGAGCCAGATGGTTTCCCTCAAATTTGAAAAGCACATTTGTAATGGTTTGGACTATAAGAATTCATGTTGGGATTTATGAGAGAAGTCTTAGGGGATGAGACAGTTACCTTATAGTGTAATAGAAATATAATAGAAATCGTGAGGCTGTCCGTACAAAGAGATATACAATACTTATATGATTTCAAAAATAACTGAGTATTATTTTAACTAGAACTCCCAGATCACAAGTCACCATGATATATTCTTAGAAATACTGATGTTGGTGACTCAAACTGAGAAATTATCATTGCTTCTTATTTAGGCAGAGGTATTTGTAGCATTAGAGATATATTTAACAACAGTTACCAATTCTAACTGTGTTGGGTAGGTCAGAAGTTAAAAAAAAATGATATATTAAGCAATTCTTTTCCTTCATATTGTATTTATAACCAAGTATCCTGCACCAACACAAAAACATTCCTAATAATTGGAAAAAGGTCTGTTAAGACTGAAAGCAGAAAGGATAACTTGTTATTAAGTAAAAAATAATGAAACAATAAATATTTGCAAATAAATGAGTAATTCTGTAGCAAAAATTGTGGTATAACAGCAAAATATCCTATGTATTCAGTGTACACTCTCAAATGAGATAATCTAACCTCATGATATTTGTATCCTAAGATTTTCCTTGATTTAAACTTTAGCATAAAAGATGAAACTGAGTTTATTAACCCCCACCAAAAGTACAAGACTAGGGAAGTGAAATTTATTTTTGAGAGAGATCTTTCCTTGGGGGTAATCATAATCACAGTATTTACAATTACAGAAAATCGCTATAAATATTATGCAATATTTAACTGAATTGATTGAGCTGTATGTGTAGAGCAAAGATTATTTCTTAGCTTTCAATAATATGGTTTGTACATTTACCTATTTTGGTCATGAGAGACCACTCACTTCCCCTAGTGCTACGTGATAATAGAATAGATTATTGATAAAAAGAATCATTACAGCCCAAGTCCACAGAGAAAGAGAAAACACAGAAGATGGAAGCTACATAACTTACACAATGGTACTTTTTTCTTGTTTAAAAATCTATACGTGGATAAGAAATTATGGAAGAAATCAAATTGTTGTATTTTGCTGAAATTTAGTGTAATTTTGAATCAGGCATCTAGAATAGTACAGATATTGGCAATTCTGCAACAATGGAATAGGCCTTCAGAATAAGCAAAGGAGTGAATTAAGAACAGTGTGAGTCTTGAGTAAGTTTTCTTTTCTGCAAGGTGTACTCACATGGTGAAGATTATTTTACTTATAATTTATAATTTATTATTATACATTTATATACACTTAAAAAAAGATTAAGAGCAAAATGAATTCTCAACTACTCTTTGAAGACTTTTTGTTAGATAATCTTACTGCGAAATCATTGCAATACTTGGAAACATGTTTAAATTACCAAATAAACAAAGAAATAACACACTACAGAGAAGTAATATTTTTTTCCTTGTAGAAAACACAGTTGCTATGTATCCTTTGAGTAACATTCAAATTCAATGACATTAAAAAGTAACTCATGAATGTTCCACTAGATCTCTCCTACTGAAGATATTGGTGAACACTGGGCTTGCAATACCCATGTACATTAACTGCTCTGAGGCAAACAACAAGAATAAAACACATTGATTTTTTTTTAAAGCCCTGTCATATTTGTGACCTTAGTTAATTCTGACAACTTCACTGTGAGGGCACAATGGCAGAAATGATTATCCTCTTTTAGATGTGAGAAAACCTGAGTTTGAAAGATGATTTGCAAACAATCACATGACACTTTTGTGATTGAATTGATACTACCATCTGCTTCTTATTCCTAGTCTGGGGCTTTAAATCAACATCAAAAGTTTACTTTGAAATAATCTAATACATTGATTTGGTCCCTCTGTGAGATTGCACTTAAATTCTTATTTTAGAAAAAAAGCTCTTTTCATTAAATGACACTCAGAAGCCATTTTACGATTTGCTAGCTGAACTGTTCAGTAATTGGTTGACCTGTAGAAAAACCATAGAATTAAAAACAAAGAACAAAATCATTGGGGATGAGTGGGTGACATTTAAAATTACAGCCTAAGTGATGTAATCTAGTTATTATTTCCTTAATAAATGAATTGTCTTTGTTCTCAAATCTAAAAATGATGTTATCCTTGAAAAGTAATTGTTAAAAAATTCTATTCAAATGACATTTTTTAGGCACATGAAATTATCTGGTAAACTCAATAGACCTGAGATTTGGTCATCATTATTTGGTCACTAAAAGAAGTTCATCAAGGTTTAAATTTTATTCAGTTTCCATCATGACAAGAATAGATATGCCAGTGTTGATCAAACCTTAGGATGAATTTCATATTAGCAAGCACAACGGTAAAAATAAACAGCTTGATATGAGAGAAATGGAGAAATGTTTTAAAGCCAAGTTTTTTTTTTCTGTGTTCCAGTGGTTAAATTTAATTGTAGCTCTCTAAAATCTGTTAGATGCTTTTGTTGTGGCATTGTATGTTTTGTTAAAGCTTTTCCTTTTGTTGTAGTGAACTACGTAATCATAACTTTGTTCCTCCATGTAAAATTAAAATGTAAAATTTTGAGCTAAATCATCATATAATAACCCAGCATTTTAGCTTTTTACAGAAGTTGTGATGATCTTATTAATGCTGCCCCCCAAGAGAAAAATAAATTAATCAAACTTTAATTGCTAAGGTGCTTCCCAGGAAGTGGAAGTTATGAGATGAATATTAATCTATCTCATTTGCATTTTGCAAGCAAACAGAAAAACTTTCCATTTCACTGTTTAGATTCACAATGTACTAGGCAAAAGAGGACAAATAGTTGATTGCTATATTTCTTAAAGATAATTTAAAAATGTCATGATTCTTAACATCATGAATTTAATTGTCATGAATTTGCCTAAAGTGTGAGATCTTATATTTCTTAAAAAAAATAGATTAAAAACAAAAAAAAATGAATTCTTAAATCCTTCAGAATAAAAGCTAAAATATCCAAATATTTAGAAAGAAGATTTCTTAATTAAAATAATGGTAAGAAAATTTTGTTCCTCCTTGTCAAGAACAAAATGAATCCATTGTTTTACTCTTGGAATTAACATAACAGTATTATTTGAATCAATATACATTTACTTTTATCATTTATCCTGTAAATACTTGTTCAGTACCTATAATGTGACTGACATTGTGCTGGGCAGTATGCAAGACTATTATCGTCAGTTCTCCTGAAACTTATATTCTAATAGAAAATTCTATACTTTGTAAGGAGCTATTTTGGGGTTAAAGGTCTCTGCTTTCAAGAAGTGTGCTTACTCTGCTCATCTCCATTAGCAATGAGGGAGGTGAGAGTGATGTGGATAGAGCATTTGAGACTGGGGGTGGTGGTGAGTGGAGTAGGCAGGAGAACAATGATTCAAAAGTGCCTACTTGCTCCAAAAAGGGGTGTCACAATCTGTTGTTATTCGCATCCTACATATTACTGATATTTTCTCTATAAATGGAAATAAAAGTTGACAATCAAGATCCCTAAATAGCAGATGTTGACTTGCTTTGATAAAAGCATGGCTGCAGGTCCATGGATATTGTGCTTCCGTACGGATGGACAAAAGACCCTGGAGAACTCTATGATTTGATAGATAGGGCTCTTTGTGGGTTGTTTCTATGACACCTACTCACACTGAACTCGCACAGCCTTGAAGACGAGAGAACAAACAGGACATGCTGCCTTTGGAAATGCTACCCTTATCTTCATAACAGTTTAACACCCAGGCACTTAGGAGTGAAGTAAAAACATAGTTTGAAAAGGGTGTACTATGCAGAAATCTAAGATGGCCCCTAAACTTTTTGTTCCCATGGTTTACAAACCCTGTTTAACTAACTGCTTGAAGAAATGAGGGTTTGTGTACTCTGAATATAATGGGCTATCACACCTGCTATGAGGTTACTTGTGGACTCTTGAGTTCATAAAAAGGGAGATTATCTTGAGTGGTCATGACCTAACTGTGTCAGTACTTAAAAGAGAGTGAAGCATCAGAGATGTTCTTCTGTTGGCTGTAAGCTTCCATGTTGTGAGAGGAGGTGGTTATATGGCAAGAAATGGAAGGGGGCCTCTAGAAGCTGAGAGCAGTTCATGGTCAACAGCTAGCAAGATAACAGAGACAGCAAGTATACAACCACAGGAAATGAATTCTGCCAACAGCCAGTGAACTTGAAAGAGGACCCAGAGCTCCAGATGAGGGTCTTCTGCTCAGAATGTCACACCTTGATTTTTGTGAGATCCTGAGCAGAAGACCTAGTTAATCTATACCTGGAGACTTTCCTCAGAGAGACTGTGAGATAATATATTTTTGTTGTTTAAAGTGATTTAAATCTGTGGTGATTTGTTATGTAGCAATAGAAACCACCCATTGATTCAACAGATGAATCAATCTACATGATCTTGAGTAAGTAACTCAATTTCTCTGTGCCTCAGTGTCGTCAGTTGTAAAGTGGAAGAGAGGTGGTTTCACTTTTATAATTGGGGTAAAATTTATTCTTCTTGAGAACACATACTTAACACTAAAAAAAGAATATAAAAATTGATTACAGAAAAACAATAAATGTAATCATGCTTCTGGCACAATGTCACACAGAGATGTGTGCTGTTTTTTAAACTCCATAACACTTAATGAGTATCTCCCATGTACCTGTCAGTAAGAGGAATTGCAGAACATACAAATAATTCAGCAGTGTAGAACATTACTTTTCTTTATCTATGTATGCATAAATTGTAGATGATGATGATCATAGTTTCCATGAGATTTAATTTTCTATGTTGTATCTTGACAATTTGCTCATTACCAGTTAAAGATATTTATTCTGATATTTATCACTGCTACAAAGAACGAACCAATATCTAATTGTAGCACCAAGACTCTATTGTAATGGCTTCAACTGGATTATTTAGTTACATAAATTGGTATTTATAAAATATGGTCATTGTTAAATGTTCTTTTTCTCTATCCCGAACACAGAAAATCAGGAAGAAATGGGACCAGAGAGAGAGAAAACCGCTGGGGTTATTATGGGCCAGGTGAGTAACAGGACAGACTTCACATATGCCTAAAGGGATATGGAATCTATATAAGACTGGAAAACTAGACATATACTTCTGTGTTCTCTTTCTTCTCTTTTTGGGGCTGGGGGTAGACTGACAAAAAGCTGATTTCCTTCAGGAAAGACCCACTTGTATCTTCATATGATGTGTCATTACCTCTGAAGTAGCCATCCCTGCCTTGCATTACCACAGTTATCTACAGTTCCAGACATAGAACATTCCTATTGTTTCAGAAAATTGTATTGAATAGCACCAATTGGTAGTTTTTTATGTCCATCAATGGTACGTAAATTTTAAGGCCTGGAATATTTTCCTCACCCAAGAATAATGACTAACTATTACGTGAATAGAACAAGTAACTCTGAATTATTCCTCCCCACCCTCTTTTTAATGATGCTACCTGCTAATACTCGTGAGTTGCTACATATTACCTGCTATATTGCACTGTTTATGAGCATCATCTCAAAGTGGTTGATCTGGTCCCAAAATGCAGACTGCCCATGGTTTTGTTACTGAATCACAGGTCAAGGTTGAAGTTCGGACAATTTGCTTTCACTTGCAAGGGCATTGAATTGAACTCCCAGATCCCTTGTACATTCTTTATGCCAAATCACATAAAGCATGGAAGATCCAGCTTCAAATATCTTTATCCCTTTAATTTTCCCATATATTTCAAATTACTCCATCAGCTAATCCACTGTACATTTTTGACTATATGTAAATGCATTATACCTTTATTTCTAACTTCTGATTAGTTACATACTATTATCAACACATTATACTACATGTAAATTTAACACTTTCTTTGAAGACTTGCTCTCATGACTTCCACTACAGTTTGGTCTTCAATCTCTATTTTAAAAAATCTCTCAGTTCTTCTGTGAGTTATAACTAGGATAATGATATAATTCATTGTCTGAAACATAACACTTTGAAAAGAACAAGGAGGCACTATCAATAACACCTAAAAACAGTTGAAAACCAAGATTCTCCCTGGAAAACCGGGATGTATGGTCACTCTAGTAATAGCCCTTTGGGCCTTGTTACAGCAGGAGGCGTGATAGATATTTGCATATATCCACAAGATAAAGTAGCTTAATTATCTTTTTCCATCTAAACTTAAAAAATGTCCCTAATATACCACTTTCTGGACTTCTAGTCCCTCCTTGGGCCTATTTGATAGCTTTCCCAATAGTAAAAATTATAACTGTTGTAGATCAGTTAACATTACTTTCATGAGGGGATTTTAGACAATATTGTAGATTATTATTTCCCCTGTTAATAATGAACAGCCTATAATAAATACTTGATAAACCAATGGGAGTCTTTACTCTTATATATTCTCCACTAGTAGAATATTATTCTGATAAAGATGGTTTTATTAATCTATTGTTCTTGTGGCCTGCTGTCATTACTTCAAAGAAAATAATTATTACAGCTAATGTTGATGATAAGCTGGTGATGAGAAAAATCGAAGTCTTTTTAAATTTTATGAATAGTCATTAGATTTTGGGGGAGTAAATCAGTGACTATAAATATAATGCTCTTAAATCAAACTTTTAGCTGAATAAAAGTAGAAAATATATTGATACCAAGAGACTGGGAAATAGTATCTGAGAGAAAAAAAATACTTCAATAGCTATACTACAAATGCAACTGAGTTCATCATAGGCATTAATTCTGCTGTGAAAATAAATTAAATTGTTTCATATTTCCATCTATTATTCCAGACTTCCATTTTTGTTCATGCTATAGAGCCCTTTAAAATGAGCACTAAACTCCTTAACAAAAGAATAGATCCTTTACAACTGATCCAAAGGTATGCAAACAGAAGACTAGTGCCATGTACTAGAATATGCATTGCCTTTAAATGCTTAGGTGCAGAGGGATAATATAGTCCTTATATAATTCTAGAGGTAAGAGGTGAGGAATCTCAGGGTCATAACTTAAGGAATAAATAGTTCTCAAGCTTCAGTCTTTGTAAAGGCATTGCAATGCAGCTGATACCATGTCTTTAAATTCTCATATTGTTAAATTGAATGCTTTATATATACAGGAGCTCAGCCAAAAAATTAAAAAAATAAAAAGTCTAAGGTTCCAAACATGCTAAGGATGGCTTGTTGGATATCAAAGGAGGAGATAAATATATAGTTATTTTCTGCTTTCTCTCTAGGAGAGTAGTTCTCAGCATTTACAATGCATAAAATTCATTGGGACATATATAGAAAATGCAGCTCCCTAGATTCCACTTTTGTATAAAGGGAAGTATGAGGTTCCAGTGGGATATACAATTAGAGATACCTAGTATGTCCTTGGATATGTAAATCTGAAACAGAAATGAGAGCGTGGCTTAGAATGATAACATTTCTAGCCAAAGAAGTAATAGAGGTCTAGAGCAAACCCATGCAACAATTTACAAAACACAAAAATCACAGACCGACACAAAGGAACCTATAATCTAACTGTGACAATTTCTCTACATTTAGATGTTAAAAACTGGCCTTGGAATAAAATAATTTGGGTAGTTATTTTCCAACATTTTGGTTCATGGAATCAGAACAGTACAGATGGAATGGAACTAAGAATTTATTTCATTCAAATTTATTAATTTATTAATGGAGAAATTTACCTGATTGGGGTCAGAGTTTGTTGTATAGCCAAAACTGAGTTTAATGTTTTTCTAATCTATTAGACAAAGTTCAAGTCACTTGGGTCATTGTTGAATGCAACTAAGTAAAAAGCAGAAATAACACAAGCACTTTTAATTTTAAAAAATTTAGCTATAAGAGAAGTACCTACGAGGCCAACACTAATCCACCTTAAAACTGTAAAAGTGTCTGGTCTGAAAGTAAGGCTTTGAACTGTAATAATACATACAACATCAAGAGCAAAAGCAGATTCGCTAACCTCACTCTGAACTGGGACTTGATTTAAAGTAATAACTCATGTGAATGCTCATATGTATGTGCATGCATGTGTGTATATCTTTGAAAACAGAATGAGCTGTGAGACTAAGAAGAGTCCAGTGGGAGAAGAGTAAGTTTAGGATATCAAAGCATATTACAAGCAGAGAGGTCACTGTATATTTAAAACAGCACCTATGCAGGTGTAAGGTTAACCTTGCAGGTGTAAAATACTATATTAATGAGAGTTTGTTTACTTAGAGCTCTGTGGAATTAAATTTCTAATTATAATTTATCTATTTACTTGATAAAATCCAAGTAAGGAGTTTATGCCAATAATAAAGATAACCATCTAATGGTGTTTCCTTTCAATAGCATCCAGAAACCTCCTCATAGAGATATAAGTGATATGTGGGTTTCTATTAATAACTGAGATTTTTTTTTTCCCATCCTCAGCGGCACAAAATGATAATTTTCTCAGAGCTTTAAACTTTCCATGTGAATGGTTCTCTAACACATGAGCTCCAACCGCTTTTCCCAAACTCTTCTAACAACCCGCCCCCAATTCACCCTTTACCTATACTGATAAATTTATTCTAGGAAATTAAATTAACTCTAAGTTCTCAGTTTAAATATCACCTTCTCAGGAAAGCTTTACTTTACTCCTGTTACCACCCATTATCCCAACTAGGTTTTCATAACTGCAAAGTACTATTGCTATTATCTATTAATAGAAACAGAAAATCAGAGTTCCTAAAGAATGTTATTTTCTCAAATTCATTCTACTAATAAATGAGAGACTGAGAATTAAGGGATAAATATCTAAGTACAGTGTCTATGAACTTTTCTCTCCTTATACTTTGTGTTCTTTCTCATCACTCAGTTCACTTTATTTTTCATTCACACAGGAAGTACTGTCTTCTTCCCTTGATTCTTGGTTAAATATTCTCTATTTCATTTAGCCTACAGTCTTCTTTCTCTGCTTTTGCAACCAACTGCTTTCCTTCTTTTTCTTTTTCTTCTGTCAGTCTTATAAGCTTCTCCAAAGAGCTATCTAGGGGGAACCCGTATCTTTTGTGTTTTAGGCTAAACTTCCTAAATTATCTATGATAGGTTGATGTGCAATTTCTTGATTGCTAATTTTTTGAATTTGAAATACAATTTTAGAAAAGTTGAAGCCTTAACATATCTGAAAATTTTTAGGAAGTGATAGCAATACAGGCAGTACTAGCCTTGCACAGTTGTATACTGTAAAATTGATCTTGCACACTAAAATAATGCAAGGCAATATTAATAATAAATGCAAAAAATTAATATCATCTGATAACCTTTAAAACCTTCTTTGACAAAATATTAAAAACTCTAATATTGTCAGTGATTAAATGTATGGGGAAATAAAAAATGGTAAAGCAGTTTTTATTTAGTATACTGTAAATTTAAACATTAGAAACATTGAGAATGAATGTGCCTTATTTGTATAAAACTTTTCAAGAATAATTGAACAGTGCTTGACTTATTCACATATATAAATCATAATTCAGAGTAAGCATTTTTTCAATGCCTTGGCGAATTGTTTGAATCAGTTTACGACTGTGTTTTTTTATTGTTATTGTATACTATTTATCACAAACCTGGCTGCCTAAGACAGTCCTCACTTCTTATCTCAGTTCTCTAGGTCAGAATTCAGGGCATGCTTGGCTGAGCTGTCCATTTACATTCTCACAGGCCAAAGACAAAGTGTGTCAGCTGGCTTTGGGGAGGAATTCGTTTCCCAGTGTATTCAGGTTTCTTGCTGAATTCAATTTCTGTGGCTACAGGTCTCAGGTGCCTGTTTCCTTGCTAGCTGTCAGCTGAAGACCACTCTCAGCTCCAAGATGCACCCAAATTCCTTCTCACATGGCCCCTTCATCTTCAAAGCCAGCAATGGTGCTTCAAATCCTTCCTACCTTTCAAAATCTCTAGTGTCTTCTACTATCAGATGGAGAATACTTTCTGTTTTTAAAGTGCTCACATGACTGAGTCAAGATCAGCCAAATAATCTCCCTTTTTTATGGACAACTGACTTGGGGCTTTTATTACATCTGCAAAATACTTTCATAGCAGTGTTTAGATTACTGTTTGATTGGATAGCCAGGTGACAAGAATCTCGAAAGACTGTCTTTAGAATTCTGCCTACTGTACACCATTTTACCATTTGCATTTTCAGTATTTTGAAATATTTCTAAAATATCCTTTAATGTCAAGTTTACTGGCAGCTTCACTTCCTCTGAAACGTCTTCCTTTTTGTCATAATCAGTTTCCTCATTTTTGTTGATAATTTCACCTTCATTAAGTTCCTCTGGCTGCATATCTTGGGTCTCTAAAATGTTGGCAGTGTCACCATTCCCCTGGTCAGCCATCTCTTCTAATCCCATCCAACTGCACTTTTCAGTGTTACTTTTTCTTTGCTGCACTTTCATCTTTCGATTATCTACTTTAAAAGGAAATAGCACGTGAGTTTATTAACGGGAGGCAAGGAAGCAACACAAATACACACTCTGCTGTCTGAATAAGTGAGCAAAATAGACTGTGCTTTCATGCCGATTCTTTTTTTCTTTTTCCAATTTAATTAAACAATTTTACCTATATATTGAGTTTTTAATTTTATTAGTATACTTTTTTCATTTTCAGAAGTTCTATTACTTTCATTTTCATAACTGTATCATCATTCTCTCCTGTTTCTTGTTCATGTTTAAAATTCCATCTATTATCAGTGGTCCCCAACCATTTTGGCACCAGGGACCTGTGATCCTTTGATAATCTGATGCTTGATGATCTGAGGTGGAGCTGAGCTGGTGATGCTAGGGCTGGGGAACAGCTGCAAATACAGATGAAGCTTCGCTCGCTAGCTTCCTGCTGTGTGGCCCAGTTCCTAACAGGCCATGGACTGGTACCCTGTATTAACTTAAAGATTAAGTTAATTTATAGCCATTATATTCTGCATCTATTAATTCTATTTATAAGAAATGAGTTCTAATTCTGTAGATTATTTCTGCTAACTACAGAATTAGAACTCCTTTATTGTAAATAGAATTAGATGCAGAATATGATATGTGAAATTTCTAAAAGAAATAGATGTTTCTTTTATTGAAAGCTTGTATTTTCTGAGAATGTTGAGGGACCCAAATTGTCATTAGGTATCTAAGAACTATATCATCTTTGACATATTATATAATTTTTAGGTAGAGGTTTCACTGACTAGTAGGGTAGAGTAACTATGTGAAAGCAAGGGTATGGGTACAAATTCCCAAAGGAAATGATTTTGTTGATATTATTATTTTAGTTATTTCACCCCAGGCCATGGCAGAAGCTTTTTTTATCTGTTCTCTCTGTAGGCAGGAAGGTCTTTGCCTGTTTTTACCCATCTTTTCACTAAAGATGTAAAGATTATTTCAGGTATCTTGTATTTATATGGAATGTAATGGTCTCAGTTTGTCATGATCAAGGCCTATCCTCCCATTCCCATTTGGAAGTTCCTAGTATCTGTATGTTCCACAGTGTAGTCCCATGTTATTTTCACTTAAATCTCTAGTGCTTACTGTCTGCCTTTAGAAGGAAAAGCTGGGTATTTTCCTTACTTTCTTGGAAGGATAGAAAGGCACTTAATAGTACCTTTGTTGCTATTTATTCAACATCCATATATTTTTCTAATCTCTAGTCTACCATACAAATGGAAGTAGAAGTCCAGTTCAATGCTTTTGGTACACAGTACTTTTTATTACATATGCATATACCCCCTAACCATATATGGCATTGGTTTGCATATTGTTAAGCTTCAAATGAAAGGCAGCAAATTTTAAGAATATATGTTTTACTAAATATTTTACTTGTGAAGCTCTAGTTATTTTCACTTCTGTATAGTGACTATATTTTTAATAGGTATTTATATCACTTTCAAATTTTTTCTATTATAATTAATGCTACAAGAGATGAAACTGTTAGAGTATTGGTTTGCTTATCAATGGTAATACTTTCAAAATGCGTTCTAAAATATTTTTATCAATTTATAGTCTACCAGCGATGTACAAATTTTAATTGCCCCATATATCTGTCAGGGTTGATATCATTACCCTTTTTTAACCATACTGAGAGGTATAAATTGTTATTTCATTTATATTTAGCTTGCATTTCTCTGAATCTAGGTGAACTTTTCACATCTTTTTTTGACATTTGTATTTCTTCTATAAATGAACTGTCCTTTTACTTTGTCCATTTGTCAATTGTATAATTATTTTGTTAATAATCTTCTATCAGTTATAAGAACTGCGACACTTCTACATACTACTATGGCACAAGGTTTTGCTATTTGTTCATGTCTAGTATGACAATGCACAGAAAGTTTTACTTTTACTATAGTCCAAACATATCAATCTTTTCTTTGTATTTGCTTTCATTTACTTGTTTAACATATTTTCTCTTGCCTATGATTACAAACATACTCTATTTTCCCATACAGGTTTGATGTTTTATTTTTCCACAATAAGTCTTAAATCCACATAGAAATTAACTTTTGTGTCTGGAGTAGTTTTTGTTGTTGTTGTTGTTGTTGTTGTTGTTGTTTTATGGATAATCTATTCCAGAATGATAAACTGATAATCCATTGACTATAATAACAATTTAGTCATACATCAAGATAACATAAATGTTTATTTTCCCACCTAATTCTGAACTCTATTTTATTCCACTGTTTCTGCACCAAAACCATGCTATATGTAAGACATGTTCATCAAAAAGATCTTGTTTATTCTTGTATGTTGGTTTTCATATAAATCTTAAAATTAGCTTGTCAAGTTTCATAAAAATGTCTATTTGGATTTTCATCAAAGTTACTTCCAATTCATATATTTGGAGTGATGATATTGAACTTCTTATCCATGAACATCCTATCATTTCCCATTTATGTTTTTTTTCTAACATACTAGAAGAAAATTTTACCATTTTCTCCATATTATACCTCTCTTGTCATATTCATAGGACCCTTATAATTTTTGTTGCATAACATTACAAATGTAACATTGAAAATATTTTACTATTCTGATTTTGGATATATTGATCTTATATCCATCAATTTTACTGCATTCTATCATTACTTCCAGTGGTCTGTTCATAGATTTTAGAAAATTATCCACTTAGATATGAGAATTAGAATTTTCTTCAGTCCTGATTTTAAAAGGAATACTTCCGAGTATTCATCATTAAGTAAAGCAATTGTAAAATTTTGGTATGTACTTTATCAGAGTTTTTTAGCCTTTGTTTCTATATGGTGAATAACTTTTAAATCAATGTTTGATATTAAGTTTTACAAACTATATTTTTCTATATCTACTGAGATGTTCAGTTTTACCCTAATGATGATGTGATTTCGAGTCAAAATCTTACTTTCCTGGGATTAAACTGGCTTGTTGATAATGTTTCATATTTTAAAGGAGTTGGTTTGCTAACATCTTCACTTTTTTTAAAATCTATATTCTAATACACATAGGCCGTAATGATTTTTTTTCTGCTGTATTGTCTGAAAAAATTCTAAATGTCTAGTGTTTCTATGTGTGTACTGGACTAGTCATGAGAGGAGTTGGCTTTTCTAAATTCTAGATGTATTCTCTTATTAAAAAATAAAAATTCTTTGAGTCACTTTTGATGAATTATATTTTGAAATTTATTTTTCATGTTTTCAAGCTCAATGCCCTAAAGTTTTCATTAGTATCACAATTTGTTCATTCTTTAACCAGTTGGTCTTTGTTTAGTCTTTTCATTTATTAGATTAAATTTCTTTGGCTTCAACAAAGAGCACTGGCCTACCACGGCATTCTACTTTTGGTTCTGTATTTTTGAACTGTGGGCAAGTCATTGTTGCTGAATTTTTCTCATCTCTAAAGTGAATATAGTATTTCTTTTTTAGCTCACATATATCCAATTAAGCTTAAGTAATATAGGATTTAAAATGTTTTCAAAATGGAAAAAAGGATTTACAGGTTTATCTGCAGTATCTTTTCGAACATGTTCATCACTTGTAACAAATGTTTTCTTCCAAAGCATAATGGGCATCTTTTAGAACATGAATGAGACTCAAGAGCTTGGGCCTTTCATAGAGTAAAACTTCCAAAGTCTGACGCTTAAGGTTAACTCTAGCTGATCTGAGAAGCAGCAATTCCCTAACGACAATTATTTTAAGAACTAATGTGAAAAGGTGTTTAACAAAGTAAAAATGTTGGAGTTTTAGCACATTAATATATCTTGATTTTGTAAAACCTTTATTAAAAATTAATTTTAAAGTACTTCAGATAGGTCCTAATGGAAGTAATTATTACTGCGTGTAAATTATTAGTGTGTAAATCTCTTCCTGAATCCTTAACGAGTTGAGCATGGCTCATATTCTGTCTTTATCAAGTAACCATTTATTAGGTTCCTGATCTCATGCTACATACTGTACTTAAAATACAGTATCTAGGGAATTTAAACGCAGGAAGTTAAAAGGTATGCAATCTTTTTTTTTTTTTTAAACATAAAGATCATCAGTTAAAAAACATGAAAATAATCTTAGAAGTCCTACTGTCAAGTGAATTTAGTAAAGCACTAAGGTTTTGCAAATATCTCATTTCAGAAAACTCACTAGGTTAGCACTAAATATATTAATTCAAAACTAAACATACAGAATAGAATCCAAAAGTATTTGCTACAACTATATTTGAATGTTAGGTGACTCAGTACCATGTTACAAGTCTTTAAGATGCCCTGAGGTATCCTGAGACAATTTTTACTCTGGCCTAATTTCTATAATTTTCATTCGTCTAAACATAATTTCCAATTTGTTTCTTAACTATAGCCTTTACCAAACAAATGATTTTTATTAGTACTAAGGAGTAATATGCACAACTTTTGGGGAAGTACTCCAACTCTGGAGTAGGAATTGGAAGAAATAAAAATAATCTCAGAATTATTCTAAATATAAAATGAAAGACAAAGAATTGGAGTAAAATAAAATACATAAAGTATTAGGGAAAAATTACCTTGAGAAAGGCCGACTCATTTTTTTTGTTATGAATCATTTGCCTTGTTAGAGCAAAGGTATTAGCTTGAAGTGGTAAAGTGGTCTTATTAAAATACCTTGAATTCCATTCAATTGAACCGTTTTTCACATTGGACTTTTAGCAACAGGCTTGGATTATATTTATTTTACACTTTCTTAGCTCACATGGAAAAGGGTAGATGACGTATAGTTTATTTCATTACAGGTTGCAGAAAGCTAATTTGCAGGACTAGGTGGAAAAAAAAGTTGGGCAGAGTTCTATCTATTCTTATAAAACTCCCATTCAGGAAAGTGACTAAGGTTCAACAGCAATTCAACATTTATTTTACTATGTCAATACTTGAAAAACATATACAATTTAAATGATTAACATACAGAGTCCAAATAGTCATTTTTTAAAATTTTGTTTATTACTGTTTACCAATGGGGAGATGCAATTTATTTACACCAGCGGCCATAGGGGTAAGGGGAATACACAGTTAGCAATCTGTATAGGATGAACTACTTATGCAAAAATAAGAATCTCCAAAGCAAAGGATAGGGGTGAGTTTCACTACACTTCCCCAGCATGCGATACTGCCAGGCAATGGTGCCTGGGCATGCGGTGGTAAAAACTAATGTATGGAAGAATAAACCACAAACCACAGAAAATTTGTAAAGAACCCCCTTCCCCCCATACACACACACACTCAGATACATAATAGAATTACAGGGTGATCATTACACTTAATTGAGGAGGGAAGGATAGGAGTTCTGCTGTTAGAGGAAAGGTAAGTAGGGAAAGGGAGAGTTCCTAACCACTGTCAACTATATGGTAGGGAGCATTCTCTCTCCCAAAATGAAAGCAGTTTGTCCCAAACCCACATTATAGCTATCCAGGGCAAGGGGCTACTGCCTTAATAGTGGGAGACAAAAAACAAAAACCAAGAGGGAGGTAATACAAACTAACCATTACTCAAAACTACTTTCCACTTTTTCATCCTCTAACCAGGAGAAAAGGCGAGAAATAGTAATGTCATAATCTGAGCTGCCTCCCTGAAGAACAGACCATGACCCTTATCTTCAGCCTGTTTCCCAGACATTTGGAAGTAGGTCAGAGTCTCATTTAGACTCACCTTTCCCTCTGCATCCCCTTAAAGGGAGATGCCTATAAAAAGTCAAGGATAGATAACCCAAAATTGTTTTACCTCTTGCCAAGCTTTGACTTTTTAAAAGGTTATCACAATTCTTGCAGACTTATAACTAGGCCCCAACCCTGACCAGGACAACTCTAGGGGGAGAATGCAAAGGACAGTCTTGAGACCCTATTACTCTGGTTTCCTGAATCTTCTAGAGTATGTAACCCAAATCAGTCCACACAGTCCAAATAGTTCCTCCTGGGTAAGGAACAATACATGCACAGCCAGGGTTAGATAAAATGGATCAGGACCCACTCCATCCGTGTGTCTTAGCCTTTGCTGTTCTGCTTAGGACCTAAGAAGCAATATCCAGGCAGAGATGGGAAGATATAACTCCTCACGAAATAAGACACAGCAAGGCCTATTAGCAAGGCAGTCCTATAGGAGAAAGGCTTAGGCATCTCACTGCCTTTCACATACAATTATGTTTTCTTTCCATCCTAATCCCAACAGAGGGAGCCATAAAATTCTGAGTCTCCCACAAAAACAAGAGGGAGAAAAAAAACTTAAAAGAAGCCAAGAAAAAGGAAACTGGACAGGCTTCAGAAGCATCAAGAGAGATGAACTGAAACTGGTCAATGTAAAAGTGGAGTGGCAGGCAGCACCTGGAGTCATGAGCTGCACCAGACAGGCAGTGGAGCAGGCAACAAGGGGAGCACAGGGCCAAGCCAGAAAGATGAGGCTAGGCCTCTTACTGGGGCACAGAATGAGGTAAGAAAACATTTCAAATAAAGCAGCACCGTTCCCACTCAACACGGGGCTCCCATGCCTCTATATTTTCATAAACCCTTCATCAGGGAGTAAAGTGGAAGGTAGTTTTGATACGTGGCTCACACTTCCCATCCTCCCTTATTCCATTCCCCGAAGCCAGGGGATTTCTGGGGGCCGTCCCCTGGCTTTCAATGTTGAAAGGACAGCTCTTGTATACAAGGTCCAAAGAGAACCAAGTGGAAAGGGCTGCCCTTTGTGAGGGGCAAAGACCGTGGCGAGTCTAGAGATTCACCACAGTAGAACTCTGTGACTGCACAACCCAAGTAACAGGGGCATTCAATAGGATACTGCACAATCAGATGAAAGACCACCAGTCCTGCTTCGTGGCTCCTAACACTAACCCATTCACATTATCGAGGGAAGCTGGAAGCAGCTGGCCTCAGCTTTCAAACCACAGCCTCCTGCACAGCCACGATGCTCCTCTATAGTTCAGTCTTGTCCCTAGGGTAGGAGGCAGGTAGTGACCTGGTGAAATGACCAAGTCAGACCCACGGGCTGCCTACATAACTAGTAATGAGTAGGAAAATGACTGCCCCACATAACTGTTATCCACAGAATAATATATCCAGATATGAATCTTGCAATTTGAGAGATCGTGCATAGTTGCATAGGTCCCTGCTACCTCCCCAAGGTACCAAAACTAAATCCTCAACCTGCCTGGATAACCAAATTGTCATTTGCTAGGCCTACGACACTAGGTGGGTTGGCAGGATGAGGTCTCTGTTCAGCAAAAGGCTAGCCTTTGTCCCCAAGTCCGTTGAAGTCATTGTAAATGCTGGACCTTTGGGAAACTGGTGGCTTTGACCTTTTCTTCTTGTTGGAGCCAAGACCACAGAGCTTCCCCTATCAGATTCAGCTGGGAATTCTTTTTCTTGGTTTTCCCAAACTGGAATTGTTAATATCCAGATCTCACACCTGACTTTCATTTGTCTTGGAGAAGCCCCAAGCAGAGGCCCACAGATCAGAGGGGCAGTCCCACTGAGGCCCAAAGATAAAGGCCTGACCATCAGTTATTGTCCAAAGTGTCAGTTATCCAGGGAAGCCCTTGACATCAGGCAGACAGAAAGGCTGACGAACCAAAGGATCTTAAATGCTGGGCACACAGCTGCTCACCTGTGCACTGGGGACAGTACAGAGCTCTCCTGCACTTCCTGGTATGATCAACCTGCATTGCTTGGTGCGCAAGATGCACAGCTCCTCCTGCCCAGGGTTTCAAAGCTGATTACAGGTAATACACTTATAAAAGATTCCGAATTCTTAAATTCTCCACTTTGGGTTTTTAAAGGCTAGATCGTCAATGGGAATTAGGACTTACAGGTCTGATTTTTTTTTTCTACTTAGCTACCTAACTTCTCCAGACCACAGGACCGGTCTATCTTGTTGTCCTGGTCACCCTCAGACTCTCTCATGTTGCAGCTACTGGAATTCCGGAGGTGAGCGTTGCAGCTGTTGATCAGGCCCATTCCCAGACTCTCCAGGAAGGGAGCAAAGCGGAAGGCGGCGCGCTCCTTTATCTTCTACTGGCTGAATGCCAAAATCCTTCACACTACCAGTGTCTGCGAACTCCAGGTAGAAGTAGCCACACTTCACTGCCCGGTGAACCTCAAAGCAGAAGCCCAAACAAGAATCCTCTATCAGGTCTACGTATATCTCCTGAGCGATGGCCTCTAGCTTGTTAGTATCCAGGTTAGCCAACGAAATTTCCTCCATTTTAATCTGTAAACGACTGTGGAGACGGCTCTCGTATTACTCACAGCAGCACCGGCAGCAACACGTCGGGCTCCGCGGGCCGCGCCTTGGCCTAGCGGCTTCTCAAGACCGTGTCTTCCGGGGGCGGGGGTGTCCGCGGCCGCAGGCAGGGAAGCAGCTGCCAGTGGCGACTGCTCCGGAACTATAAGTCCTTCCGTTTCTTTTGGCGTCTCCCGGGGTCTGGGGCTTTGAGCTCGGTAGGCCCCAGACTCACCGCTAAACCGTCTCCGCGCCTCACCCAGCAGCCGGGGCCTCTTCCGCTCCCAGTTCCGAGCTTAGCCCCGCCTCCCAGCTTCCGCTCCTCAGTGCGCCTGCGCACTGGCCCTGCTCAGAATCGCGGCGCTTCTACTGCGCAGCTGCCTGGGAAGCCGTGGAGTTTATGGAAATAGTGGGAAGAAAAAACATGTGTTTTGATTTTAATGATCTCTAATTGTAAAAGGATTGCGAGGATGCTATTTTATGTTGTTTTATTTGTGTGTCTAAACAGTTGCTAATGAATTCAGCACCCATGCTTAATTGATTTCCTCATGAAAAAGGAAAAAAATAATAATTACGTGCACATTTTTGATGTGATCTAAAGTGTACTTTTAGGAACAGTTGTCTGGATACGTTTGAAAATTTGACTTATATGATTAACTTGTAATCACTTATGTACTGTGCAGTTGTTATTTAAGTCCACTAGATGGTGCAAGGAAACATTTTTTGAATGAAAATCTAGACACTAAAGACATAATTTATATATATAGATAGATAGATAGATAGATCACACAAATTTAAGGCATTTATCCTATTTATAAGACTATTAAGTCAGTGTGACCACAAATAGATAATACTATGTATCTCTAAAATAATTCAAAGAGAAAATTGTATGTATATTCTCAATGGAAGAGAGAATAAATCTTAAATATACTGGGAAATGAAGATTTTCCTAAAATTGAGGAGCATGAAGTCTAAGAACTAGGGCTACTCTACCTGAGTTTATATTTAAAGTTGCTTTTTAAAGATTTTTATTAAAGACTGAAATTCCATAAAAGATATTTTTAAGAGCCACACCTTTCTATGTGTTCACAGAAAATAGAAGAGTAAGTTAGCAGAGTGCATCAGGGACAGACCTACTCAGTGACATTGAACAAGAAAGTAAATTCACCTTTATAAAAAACAGTTTCACTCATGTTTTCTGACTGTCTTTTAAAACTAAATTTCTATGAATTGAAGAATCTGGGGAAATATGTTTCATGTTAAGGGTAAAGTAAATTCTTATGTATTGGCTCACAAAGTTAAATGTTGGATCCTAAACTGGGTGTGTAAAGATTTTCTTACCACAAATCAGTACTCCCTAGGGAATCTTGAACATCTCCACAATTTAGGGTTAAGAGCATTACTCACCCACTGAATGCCAGCTGTATGTTGTAATTATATTGCCTAACATCTGAAGATATTACTTGCAGAATGTCATTTTTATTTGAAAATTTTAATTTATCTAGTGATTTTGACTCCTGTGAAATCCACTTTCACTTATAAAATATTCATTAAAACTTTACTTGTTTTTCTTTACTACCTAGGTATTTTAAAATAAGTGAATAGTAAATCAGAGATGGAGGGAACATTTTGCCATATTATCTTCTCTATAAACAGTACTTTCTTTGGACCATAATTTATGTCAGAAATAAGCTATGAAGTATTTTTGTATAATTTGCCAAAAGAAATATATGTGTGTCATAACAGTAAACACTTACATGTCCTACCAGGTATGGCCAGCTTGAAGTGTCAAATGCATTCTGTACTGAAATCTATATTTCAGGATTTGCATTTAAAGACTAATTATCATGCTTTTCATGAGATTCTGAGATGCCACAGTTTGATATTAGATAAGGGTGTCATGCAAAAATTGCAATGTCTAAAATAAATTTACGATTTTAATCTGCCCTACTAAACTGTGAAATCAAAGTGACAGTGAATTTTGGTATTTATGACAACTCTGGCTTATGATCTACTCAAGAGAAAGACTGTAATCCTGAACTAACTATAGTTAGTAAGTACTCTAGTATACTAATCTACTAAAACAACAATTTTAGTACTTAGAATAATAGTCTTTCTCAAAAATGATCTTTTGGTATATTAATTGTTCAGAACCACTTTGATTTATGAAAGGCCTTCAGAGGCTATCAAACTATTTCTACATGTTTATATGTAAAGCATGTTTGTAAAAATATTTTTTAAATTGTTTATGACACTGCCCTTGAAGGTTATAAGATATTTCTTAAATAAAAATAGAATAATTGTTGTTGGATCCTTTTAATGTGAGAGAGTCTACGTGGTAAATGTGGATATAATCCTTAAATGTGGATATAAGGATTGGTCCAGAAAAATGTAAACTTATACACTTAAAATAATTTATGATTAGACAATATGGATGTGATAACAACAGAGACTTTTAAAAAACACTTTTTAAAGGAATTTCAAAATTACAGAAGAATTGAAAAAATATTACAAATAATTTCTATATGCCTACCCTTCACCTAAATTTACTCATTAACATTTTGGCACTTACTTTATCTCTCCTCTCCCAAGGTTTCCTTATCACAAACTAATCTGAACTATTAATTTTCCTAATCTATTTGACAGTAGATTGCAGATGTCATGCCCTATAACCCTTAAATATTTCAGTGTGTGTGTACCTGAAGAACAACTATTTTCTTGGATCATCACAATAAAACGATTGAATCAGGATTTTGACTAGGAATTGACTAATACTATTGTATAATGAACGATTCATATTCAAATATTACCAGTTGTCCTATTAATGTCCTTTATAGCATTTTTTCCTTGGACTTAATCAGAATCACATATTACATTTATTTGTCATGTCTATTTTGTCTCCTATAATCTGGGACAATTTTATAGCAGATAATTTTAAAAATGGTGATGTACATAAGTTTAAAGACATCCAATTTCAATTTAATATGGGCAGAATGAAAGTATTTTTGAAGACATGCAATTTCCCTAATTAAAGCTTTAATCGTGGTAAAAGTTTGATCTTAGCGATCAGGATGCTACAGCAGTGTTGCGTGAAAATGAAGATGATTCTGAAGAAAGCTCATTTACCAAAGTCCATAATGCTGATGAGTCAGGTTTCTTTTAGACATAGATGCCTTGTGGAACTTATGTTACATCAGTTTTTAAATATATTTAATGACAGTAATATTATTTTTGTCAAGCATAAGACTTTTCAGAAATCTAATCCTTAGAGCTGATGAGGAATTTCTGTCATGCCATGTAAACGTGGTTGGGCCTGTCTTGATTAGTAAAATATCCCTTTGGGTTGCTAGTACACATCAGAGAAAACCAATGGCAAAGGGCATCTGAACACAGGACTCAGTGAGAAAAGTTGATGGCAGTTTTATTTAACCAGATGAATAGAAAAAGGAGGAAACTAAAATAATATTTTCATTTGTGATAAACAAACAAACAAACAAACAACCCCTCCCCCCCAAAAAAAAACCTAGGGCCAAAGATGTTAAATGCAGAGAGAGTTCTAGATATCAGGGCTTCCTACTCCTAATTTTTTCTGTTACACAGTTGTGTTTTCAATATTTATTTTTTTTACTACAAGATAACCAGTAATGACTTTTCTAGAATGTATTTTGTAAAAACACTTTAGAATCAGCATTAATATGTACTACATCAAAATCTTACTGCCAGTGTAGCATGTACCAGTGGTTGAAAACATAAAATGCAATTTAAGCATTCTTTGCTTATCCACAAGGTACTAAAACTCATAAAATGATTCTCTACACAATATGCTCTTTATTTTTTTATGCTAGAGGTTCAAAAGGAGAATTTTTTCAGATGAAGAATCCATGCATTCCACACAAAGATCATAAACTTAACTTAGAAATATATTTTGAGAATTTTAAGAATCAAATCTTGACACGAAAGTTCTTACTACCTGAAAATAATATAATCTTTAGAACTTTTTCACTAAATTAGTAAAATTGTTCAGTCCAAAATTAAGTCTCTACCTTTCTTTTTGCTTTATTTTTTTCATAGTTCTTTGCTTTCAAGTTATAAAAAGTTTTTATGTAATTAATTGAACACACTTTTTTTTCTAATCTGACTAATGTCCATTAGGTTTGTTTTTGTTTGCCTTCTCCCCTTAAGAGCTGTCTCATATTTTCTTAAGTCAAGCTGTTAAACTAGTGGGTGGGATGCTTTTACTTCTGTGTTCCACAGACAGGCATCTGGCAATTGCCATCGAGTGAGAGATTAATCTTCTTGCAAACATCTTGGCAAATGTAAAATTAAGAGCAAATTTAGGCACTAACATGAGGGCATCTCAGAATCACACATTAATTGTAGGTTTTTTTTTTTTTTAATTAAAGTTACTCTGTTTTCTTTCTTTGGACTTAACCTCATATTATATTACTTCTTTTCCTTTGTTTATCTGAAACTTCTCTTTGCTTTTCAGTTCTCAGAGGGATTCCAGAAACTTGATTTGTCTCCACTCTGAGATCTTTAGTTGACTTCTGGACTCACATTTTTTATATTTCCTAAACAATAATTTTTAGTTATCTTACTCTAACTTTACTTATCTTTACTCTTTATTAAAATCAACATCTATTTTTGCGACTCATTTTCTTAGCCAGCTCCGACTGCTGTTAAATTTTAGTCGACAGTGAGTAACATAACTCTCAAACATTTTTCTTTCACTTCCTGACTTGTGTGGTTCTCACTTGTTTCAGATGCCTAGGCCTTGTATTTTATGGAAAAGCACAAACATAGATGAGTGAACTTCATTGGCATTTAGCACAATGCCATGTACACAGGACATTCTTAATACTTAATATACCATAGGAACTGCAGCAAGTTTTAGAATTAAATTTCATTTTTGAGTATTTCCAACTATTAATACAATTGCTATTTCATAACATGTTTTTCTTCAGGACTTCCTCCAAAATGAAGTGAAAATCTAGTTATTTTAAAATAGAATATAGCTTATTCTGTCTTATAGATCTAGTAGATTATAGCTCATTCTATCTTATAGATCCAGGGGACTATCTCTAAATCTGAGTTACATTATAGGATCTTGATGATATTATTTTTTCTGTATCTTGAAACATTTTTCTATGTTATCATTTTAAGAAGTGTTGCATCAATAATCAATTATTCCAAGTTATGTTTTGAAATACAAAAATAATAAAACAGATGATGGAATCATCTAAATTCATGGAGATATATGGACTACAAGCCAAATTGATGTCACTACTTATTTTTGTTAAGTTGTATTAGAACAGAATCACATTTATTTATGTATTGTCCATGGCTGCTTTGCTTCAGTGATAGAGTTGAGTAGTTGCAATTGATCACATGGCTCACAAGCCTAAAATATTTACTATATGACCTTTTAAGAAAAAGTTTATGCTGTGATTCTTTTAGAAGGATAAAATAATAGTGAAAGAATTAAAATCATTCATTTTCTTATGGTTACTCATAATATTGCATCATCTTTCAAGAAGGTATAAAGAAGCCTGGAGACACCTTTAGTATAGTCTGCTTTTAGCTTTTATTGAACATAATTCAGAATTCAGAATTTTTCACTTTCTGCCCTTAATGGCACAGAGAAAAAAAGTTGACAGAGGAAGATGATTTGAAATGATTAAATCAATCAAAAGATAAATTTAAAGAGACAGATAATTGTACTCTAATGATGATGGTAAAATGGATCATAGATGTAAAATGGGTCATGTAAGTGGAATCTCAGACAATGAGACAATGACTTTTCAGATGGCGATATCTAAATAAATTTTCTAGAATCTGTAAGTGAACAATATATTTCCAAAGACAACAGGAAATATGGTAATTACATCCAATCGGTCATTAAATAGGGGAGACTTCATAGGGCAATGTTTTGCAGTAAGACCCTGGACTATTCTATTTTGCTAGAAGGGGGTGTGACATATTTTTCATTTTTATTATGTTTTGATGCCAAAATTTACTTATTACGAAAAGGTTTGTAATTTTTAAATGTATTTAAAATTTCTCTAATATAGTTATTTTCCACTGTCTCTTTACCCTTACTTCTGTGAATCATTTATTAAATGACAAAATTATTTTTGAAAGCGTTCATTGGACTTAGGTGGTAAATGATGGTGACAATTTTTTTTTGATAGATTGAGTTAAATATTAATAATAAGAAAGAAGAAAGAAAAAGAAAGAAAGAAAGAAAGAAAGAAAGAGGAAAAGAAAGAAAGAAAGAAAGAAAGAGAAAAGAAAGAAAAGAAAAAGAATAAACTTAGGCAAGATAGATTTAATGGTTTTTATTTTTAGTTTAAAAATTAGAGTAATATTTCTGCATTTTCTATCTGTTTTTCTCTGGGAAATAGCCTGTTTGTATCCCACACAAAATCTCAAGCATTCATACATTATTTGAATTTTATAAAAAGCTTTTTAAAAAAACCATAGAAATGGCATGAGCCCTTGAAATGATTCCGTGCAGTGAAATTCTCTTCTGCTTGAAAACATAGATGCTCTTAGCATACTTCTCTAGATCAGATGTCTGGTTTCTAGAGTCATTTTGTTTTGCAGTTTTTCCTTTGGGTGTCTGCCTTTTACCTTTATTTTTAATTCAGGCAGATGTTTCCACAGATATATTGTAGTGTGCTTACCTGTGGTTTTGGATAATTTTTCCTTGGACGTTCTCAGAAAATAATAAAGCAGCTTTTTTTTTTTAGCCCCAAAATACATGCTCCTATAAAATCCCACATACATAAACAAGGCACAGCATAGAGTACAAAAACAAAACAAGATAAAAAAATCTCCTTAATATCAGTTTGAGCTCAGAGAAAAATAAATATTTTTTCAACTTCTTACATTTAAAATAATAAAGTTGATCTTTTGGCACTATATATTTTGACACTTGGTGATGTGAGGGAGACAAGTAAGGTTAATGATTTAGGGTTAAATTAGGTAGTTTGCAAACTGACAAAGATTTTCTCACTTCTTACCTACTTTTCCCGGCACAGAGTCCATTATAATTTTATACAAATCTCACAGTATAATGTAAAGTTTTTTGTTTTGTTTTGTTTTGTTCTAGGGACAACCACATAGAAGAGAAGAAATGGGAGAAAGGGTGAAAGATCTTGTTCGTTTGACACTTTGCATTAAGGTCTCAAAAGAGTAAATTCCTTACATCTACTCTCTAGTGTCATTCATTTATAACTTTTCCCATATCCACTTTGTTACATAAGCATACATATCAGTTAAATCTGAATTTAGATCCTGGGCCACTTATTGTTTATATGACCCTATGCAATTCTAGTAATAGTTCAGCCTTAGTTACATTCTCTGTAAAATGGACATTAAAATAATGCTTTTCTTATAAGATTATTGTGAAACTAAAATGTATTGCTTATAAGAATTTTGGGCATTAAGTAGCTAATAAGCATAACATTTTTATGTGTTATAATGATGTAGGAGAAATACTAGTCTTTCAACTCAAATGATTCTGGTTTTCAATTACTTATTCTAGTTTTCAGTAAAATATTGAAGGTTTTTTGTTTTCTTTGGCGCTTGAGGTACAACGATAAGGGGTTTAATCTCTCTTTCAAGGAACTACTTAGCAGAGGGACAGGGATAAACATAAACTCATACAATTAAGGATTATGAGACCTGTGACAAAAATATACACAGAATTCAGTAGACCTACCCAAATTGTAGCAGTCAGTTCTATGAGAAGAGAAAGGACATTTTTATGGGAACTTAACTCTTTATTTAGGACTTGGAGGAGGAATGTTGTTTGTCAGTAGATGCAGATACAGTGATTTTTGACTAGGAGAAGGACATGGTTAAGAGCATAGAAGTATTTATTATCTGTTAAATTATTCCCTGTAGCTAGTGTGGAGGAAAAAGTGTTTATAAGCTAGGGATGAGATGGAGGAGAGACTGGAAAAAAGACTTTGGTCACTGAAAAGTTTTTTAGAAAGATTGTCTGATATCAATGTGGAGGATGAAATGGAATGTTATAAAATCATGGGCAGGAAGGGTAACTCATAGACTAATGTTGTAGTCCAGCTGAGAGATGGCAAGTTCATGAACTAATGCAGCAGAATTGAAGATGGAGGGAAATAGACAAATATGGTAAATATAGAGGGAGTCAAATCTGTTTGAGTTGCACCGATAAAATTCTCACAGTTGGCAGAGATCATTTAAATGAAAGTACTTCATAAGCGATAAGGCTCTATATGATTTTCAGTTATCCACATTCAGACATTTACAATCGATGACTTTAACCTATTTCCATTTTCCCTAGGAATACTCGCCGGTGGCACTTGTGGCTATAATGTTTACCCTGAGATAACTCACGGATTACAGTCCTGACCTTACCCCCAAAGTTTGCCATCTTTTATCTCGCTTTTATTATTATTTTTGCATCAATCTAGTGTACCAATAGTCTTTGGAAACAAATGACATCATTCTATTTATAGCATTTTGCTTTTAGTAGTGGTATTTCCATTTGCAAAATATAGTAATTCTTGATTTTTGAAAATGTCAAATCCTAGAAAACAAAGCATTCTTATGTGTAGTGTTAAATTAACAGTGGCAGTGAGCTGCAGTTTTTTCTAAACAGAAAATGAGTTAAAAGCACAATTAATATGATCTGCAAAAATGTAACTGTTGTCTGCTCTTAAACAAAAACTTTTAAGACTTTAAGTTGTATTATTAAATACAATCTTTCAATCTTTGGAGACTGTCTTAATGATACTAGTATTTTTGTGGAAACATATCTCACCATAACATGTGTTTTCATAGAATCCAAGTTTCTTGTATATTTTATAACATCAGCTTAGATTGACCAAATCTTAAAATTTTACCTTTTCAGACATGTGTACACATGTACACTTATAAAATCGGGTGAAACTAAAGGAATTTTTGAGACAGTAGAATTATGAACAGATTTTATAGTATTTTAGCTGTTTTGCTAAAACATAGGTTAAGTTATATAAACAAATATTTAAAGAAAGAATAAAATTGGAAACATAATCACATGATATTAACTTTTTAATTGAAGCCATATGCACAGGTGACTGGGAGGGATCAAACTAATTTTTAAGTGATAATCATTCTTTTCACAGAGCTAGTTAAGACTTTTGGTGGCCAAAGTCCTATAAACCTTGACAAACAACTGTCCTACATGCACCCTAGGTCTTTAACTCATTTATTGTTGGAGGAATCCATCCATCCTTGGCATGAGTTTATAAACATTCAGAGATCTAGTTCTCATATTCCACATTTTGGGGCTATTTATCCATTGACATTAGGTCTGCCACATCTGTTCATGCATTTAAATGAAAGTTAAAGACCTTCTTTTTTGATCAAGTTGTAGTATTTTCATAATTTATATGCACCACACTATTTTAGAAGAGTTTGTTTAGAGCAATTTTCTCTGTTTTATCTGTCATTGGCATTTTTATGCCTTTTATTTCACAGCCTTTAAGATGTGATGTGAATAAAAACAGCTCTCTAAATAAAGATTGACTGTCTGGGAACAGTCACCCAATAAACACTAGTCTTCATGTGAGACTAAAAATTACTACATATGTTGGTTTAAGTGATAGAATAGCATATGTCTTAATACATTGGCATGTACACAAAGCAATATCCTCATATACGTGTTGATGTTAAATTGGGAATTTTTTTGAGAAAAAATATTTTGACCAATATCTTGTTCAAATGGCTGGAGACATCTGTGTACAGTGTTGTCTTAATATGGAAATTGGAACCACCATTTTTTCCCCACGGAATTTGATTCTGCTCTACTGAGAGGAATGGGATTGGAGGGAGTCATTCCCAATCATGTCCATAGGTCAGAAATTTCTCTTACATAAATTTCTTTTACTGTCTTAATTTCTACCAATCTACCTTGCACTTTTTCATTCTTCTGACAGAGAGTAGAATGTTTTGAAGAAAAGCTACTAGCCTTTCCTATACAAACAAATTTGTTAGATTTATATTCACATTACTTCATTTTAAAAATATGTGCATCGAAGGAGTTAGATTTTAAAAATTGATCTTCAATGGAGAAATGAACTTATGTCTATTGAAAAATAATGTAAAATTACTTTTAAAATTTGTGGTAAAATGTGGTGCTCCTTAGAAGAAGTATAAGGAAGCACAATAATAAAATAATGTGAGTATACTGTGCATGGAATTGTGTCAGTAATAATTAGAAGAAATAGAATATGTCCCAGAGACACTTTGGTGAAACAGCTCCTCATATAATAAACACATTCACACTTACTCTGATATACTGTTCTGGAGTTTAACCAACTTTTTTTTTTTTAACTTAAGAGAGTTCTAAATAAGGTTTGTATTTTTCCTCTTTAAGTATCCCAATTTATAAATTTAAGCATATATTCAGGTCTCATAGGTGCTTAAAAAATATAGATAAAGTATCCAATTTCTCTTTTGTTCAAATAATTTCTAAATTGGATCTCTAAAATCTTGAGCTCCAATCACTGTAACTGAGCTCCAGCCTTGAACATCTACCTGCCTGCCTGACATCTCCATTTGGTTGTCTACTAGGTAGCTCAAACATTTTTACATGTATAAAACAAAACTTTCAATTTTACCCCCAACTTTCTCATAAAATGTCTCCCCTACATTTTACCTTGTTCATTCAACCAATCTAAAAATCTGTGTCAGTCTTAATTTCTCTCTATTCATTACATTAATATCTGTATATTTGCATCTTGTGGGTTTGAAACTCAAAATATATCCCAAATCATACCACTCTTCACTTCTTGAATCACCACCATCATTGTTACCACCCCACCATCATGACCATGCCACCATCATGTTTCACATCAGTTGTGGCAGTAGTTCCCTAACTTTGCTTCCATTTCTTTCCTATAGTTCATTTGATCTGGAGCAGCCAGAGTCTCACACACAGACACACAGACACACAGACACACAGACACACAGACACACACACACACACACACACTTTAAACTCTAATATTTTTTATTTACTTTTAGTGTAAAATCCAAACTCTTTACTTTGGCCTACAATACCCTATATACTCTGATTATTTTCTCCCTCTTCTACCCCATCCTCTTGACCTTTATCCACCATACTTTGTCCACAGTGGCTTTTTTGCTATTCTTTGACAAGCTCATTCTCATAAAAGACCAATCAATCTAGTTATTTACTTAGTGTGAAATACTGTTCTCTCACAACTTTATAGGGTTCTCTCATTCTCGATATTCAGGTTACATCTCAAATATCTCATCAGAAAGATCTTTTCCAATGAACTTATCTAAAAGAGGCTCCTCACCATTTTTTCGACTCTCACTTGCTCTGCATATATTGCTTAATTTTTTTATATACCCAATTTCTATACAAATAGTATGTATTTGTTTCTATAGTTATCATTTATGCCCTTTGTTAGAATGTGTCAGTAGGTCAGACATTTGTCTTGGTAACTGCTATATCTTTAACACTTAGAGCAATATCTAGAACATACCTTATACTTAAAATATAAATGCTGAAAGCCTGAATGAATAAGTAATTCAAACTTTACCTGGAATTAATTTTTCAGCTTTTTTCTCTTATTTTTATATTCTAACATATAAATCAAGCATGCAGGAAGCATGTGCAGTGAATCATGTATAGGTGTCTTAGGTATATTACTCTGTAACTGAATGTTGATTATACTAATTTGTCTTATTTTATCCATTTTAAATAATGTAGATATAATTGTTTGAGAGATGAGAAATTAACTTTTGTTTCAAAATTACAATAAAAGTAGTATTTCTGAAGAAGTTGAATATATATGGGGAAAACTGATCAGTAATATCGTGGTTAAAGGTGTATAAAAATGCTTATCTTTTTTTAAAAAGCAGACTAATCCAAAATGTTTACCATTCAACTTTATGTTTATGAGAAATGAAGAATAAGATAAAAATATTTTTAAAGAATAAAACACTTTATCAAATAAATAACATTCCAGACTATACAGTCCTTTGGCTGCTTATTGAGAATGCTAACAGCTGTGTAGGCTCACATTTCTCTTCCTGTGAGGAAGATTTGTTACAATAATGATTTTTAAAGTATTTTATTAACCTTCAACTTCTACTTCCAATTTAGTAGTTTACTTCTGTTTTGAAAACTGCTCTCTTTGAGAATTATCTTATCAAGAAAATGATTTGTGAAAAAGGGACTCTGATCTTAGGCATCATTGCCTTAGCCTGTCATGACTTGACTCACAATTTAAAGAGGTCATTTTCTCTGGGGGTTAAAAATTGATCCACAAGGAAATATATGTATAGATCCTTTGAAACCCAGAGTTATGTACATAAACTTTCAAGAGACATTTCATCCAGCTCTGTATCTCATGATCATTGCTTTTCATATCACATTACCAATGTTCAGTCTTAAGACTCAAGCAAGGAATCACACAACTTGAAGTGTTGTTCCCTTTGGAGAAAGTTTGAAGGAAATCATTGTTTTCGACTATCTTTAGGAACTTGAAGTAGATACTGGTAAAATGTTGTTTGGGGCTTGTTATTATAGTGGTGAAATGTTGAGCTAAACTTACTAAGTTATATTTATTATCTCTAAATATAGTTGGAAAGGCAATACAGACTGATAGAAACATTTAATTTAGGGCAAAAATGATAGCTGGAGCATTACGTAATGGGCGACTCTAGACATATCTCTTCATAAAATGGCAATAACTTCATCTATAATTTGGTATAGTTATGCCTTGTTTATAGTGTTTGGTAAATATTAAATGCTGACTATAGAACAAAATTTATAGATTTTAATGTACTACATAAATGTTTTTATTATTAGAATATATTTCAACACTTCATTGTATTTCTCACTAGATCTTTTCACTCATAGCTACACTTGAATTTAAATTTCAATGGCCCCTTCAATATTCTCCATAGTAGAAAATTTTACCTTGGGCTAGTTAGAAATAAAGCAAAAACAAAGCTAACGGCTTATTGCCCATGTAAGTTTGTGTTATATTTCTTATCTGTCTTTTCTCTAATTTCTTGACATATAAAAATGTGTGAGAAGGGAGAGGTCATGTAACTGCTTATTGGGAATAGCTCATTCATCATTGACCTGCTTATTGCTGTAACACCAAATCTTACATGTATAGTAGTACAGGTTCTGGGTTCGTGGCCATGCAGAGAATGAGAGTTCTTCATGGGGCTTCAGTATGAAGCAGTTTGTAGAGATGCTCTGCCTTGGATTGCCTTGCCTGAGGATGTCATCAATTCAATTGAGAATAGGTTTGATAGGGTAAATAGGAACTAGAACCCAATGTCAGACTTCTAGTTCAGATTACTAGGGTCATATATTTCCTTTCTGCCCAAATACCCATCATCATACCGTTTTAGTCCTGGTAATAGAATTACTTCTTACTAGGATTCTTTGTTTAGGAGTTTAATAGTAGTTACCCAGTTGAACTGTGATTCTAACATGGGACTTCATGGGAAAGGTCAAACTGTGTTTTTTCTGCATCTCACCTGCAGCCTTGAAACCATAGCCTTGAAACAAATCCATTACTTGAACTTAAAGTTTCCCACTCCCATCTAAAATAGCAGGACTCTGTTTTTTCAAGTTGTATATTCCCTACATCTGTTATATCATAACTGGAAATGTTTCTTATTATTCAGCATTTTAAAAGTCTCCTTATTATGTCAAAATATAACAAAACAAGACGTATCATTTGAGTTAATCAATATTTATAATTTCTTATACATACATATATTTAATATTTGTTTTTCATTAGGGTAGGATAAGCCCCACAAAGAACTTTTTAAGATTATGTTCATATATTCTTACTGTAAATACAATCTCCCAAGAAAAACTAAAGTTCTCTCAGTATTTTAGTTACATTAGTTTTATTTTATGGTTTAATTTTAGGGGATCTTACATCTTTACAAGATTTAGTCTTCCTCTCTAGATAAAAAGCCATATCTGTCTTTTAAAAATCAATTTTTATACCCTTTAGCAAATTTTTACAGTTTTTCCCCCATAAGCTCTATAAAAGTCTTATTATAATTATAACTAAGAATTTCATTTTTTGAGCTTTTTTTAAAGGGCATTTTCTCATTTACATCTGTTTCTATTAACATGATTTTTAATGGGAATTTATATATATATATAAAAAATTCTATATATTTTTCTTAAGCTGATTAATATTTTAAACAATGTATTATTTTAAATATTTTTAGTTTATTCTCTAATGTTTTTAATGTACACATTGTCTGCAAATAATGATTATTTTTTTCTTGAAATCGTCCATAGTAAATCATTAAAGGATTGTGGTTATCCAGTCATGCCACTATAAAGGATTGTGGTTATCCAGTCATGCCACTATGAATAGCAAGTGATTTTTGCTCATAGCCAGATGACCAAAATGCTGTGGAGCAACTGCTCACTGACTACCATTTATATTAAGGTGCCATTGACTAAAATATATATTTCTGGGATGTTAGAACATTAAATAAATGGGCATCTCAGAATCAATGAAATGCCTGGTTAGAGTAAATGTTTATGTGCAAATTCTTTTATACCATGATGATTTAAATCAAACATTGTTAATTTTTAAAGAATGCTTTTGTCACATGTAGAATTTTTGGTTCAGAGTATTTTTCTTTCAGCACTTTGCATATTTCATTCACTACTTTCTCATCTCCATTGTTTCTGATAAGTTACCTATTTATCATGGTTCCCATATATACGATGAGAAATTTTTTTCTTGCTGATTTCATGTTTTTCTGTTCTTTGGTTTTCAACAGTTTGATTATGACCTCTTTGCTTTTGTCCTACTTAGGGCATTCTGAGCTTCTTGGATTCGTAGATTAATGTTTCATTGAATTTGTGCGTGTTCAACCATTATTATTATAATAAATTTTATATTATTTTCTCTCTTCTCTTTCTAAGACTAACATTATATGTACATTGGCACACTGAACGTTTGTAACAAAAGTCTATAATATAAAAAACTAGAATTCTCATACATTGCCAGTGGGAATGTGTAATTGTGCAACTATTTTGCAAAACAATTTAATTTAAAATGTTAATGTAAACTTAATATACAGTTCAGCAGTTTAATTCCTAGAACACTGCTCAATAGAAATGAAAACATGTATTCACACAAACTAGAATGTAGATAACCATAGCAACATGAGTCTGTGATAATAAAAGTTGCCAGCAACCCAAATGTTCATCAGCTGGGTAATGAATAACAAAAAGATATATATGCACATAATAGAATATTATTCAGCAACAAAAAGGAACAAAATAATGATTCATGTCACAATATGGAAGACTCAAAAACAGCATGGCAAGTGAAAGTAGTCATATGCAAAAGACTGCAGATCCCATGATTCCAATGATATGAAATGTCCAAAAAAAAAAAAATGCACATTTATAGAAACAGAAAACAGACGAGTATTTACGTGGGGCTGGAAGTGGGAGAGGGAATTGACTCTGAACAACCTCGAGAGAATTTGGAGAGGGACGAAAATGTTTAAAAAATGGATTGTCTGGTATTTGCAGACTCTTTAAAGTTACTAAATATCATTAAATTGTGTGTTCTCTTACAATGTGCTAAATTTATGATGTGTAACTTATACCTTAAGTTGTAAATAAAAGAAAGGAAAACAAGAAGAGGAAAAGAAAACAATGTTACAGTAAATTATTGGGTGCATATTTCATTCTACACATTTTAATATGTATATCAAATATAATTTACTAGAAGTAGAATCATAAGGTAAAAATTATATGCATTTTTCATTTTTATAGATAGTACCAAATTACTTTCTACAGCAATTGTAGCAATTATAATCCCAGTAAAATCTAAGAATGCCTACTTCTCTAAGCTTTGACCGTGTTTTATATATCAGACTTGGATATTAACATTCTAGTAGTCTGTACACACTTTAAATTTTTGTTTACCTTACTCTTAAGTAAAGATAAGACTCTTTTCATATATTAAAAAAAATCTGTAATTTCTTGTATTATGCATATTCTATCAGTATCTTTTATTTTTGTATTATGTTCTTTTGTCTTTTGATTTCTAAAATTTAGGAGAAGAGGGATCCCCCTTTGAAAAGCTGATTTAACGATTTAACCATAGACTTATTGTATTTAATGGGACATTTTAAATTTGTCACCTTCTGATTATTGACTGAGGCTGAAATTAGGTTTGCTTCTAAACACTACCATTCCTGTAAGGAATCCTGGCTATGGAAGAAAAAAATGATGCTATTTGGCCAAGCCTTATTCTATTACTGCTACCCCTTCCCATCTATGCCAGTACAGCTTTTTGCCAATGAATTTTTCCTGCGTCCTGCCAGGCACCATTTTAAATTAAACCTGCTGCTCACTACTGTGACTATGCTTGAGAGAATGCTTTATGTTGATTCCTGATAATCCTTCCTAATTTGATCAATAGCACATCATTTTTTTTTTTTGGCCAATATCCCTGCATTATGTATTTTTTGAGATTTTTTTTTTTTTCTCTCTCATTCTCTCCTCTCCTCTCCTTGGGTTGCTGCTCGCGCCTTGGTAGAACCACCTATTTATTTCCCTTAGGAAACTATATCACTTTACTAGAAAAGGCTTGACTTCCCACTAGGAGTCAAAAATGACAAACCCTCCAAGAAATAAACTCTCTGGGTACCAGTATATTTCATCACATTAAAACATTTTTGACTGCAACTGCAGAGCTGGAACCAAAGGGACATTACAATACAGCAAAGACTGTCAGCTGTCGATGGATCAAGAGCTCTCTGTAGAAACTGGAAAAAACACTTTTTGTGCTTTTAATCTGTTACTCTCTACAAAGTGTTTATTGTAAGAGGAACTATAAGATGCTTTAACAGAGGGAAGAAAAATATGAATGGGGTAAACATGATGAATTATAAGGAAGAAACATCTGAACTGATAAAAGATAATTGAAATAAAACATAGAGACAGTGTCTAAGAATTACCTACAAAAACTTTCCATGTTTTAATTTTATAATCAATACTTAACATCAACCACAACTCTGTTATATGGAGACTGAGCCTACTACTAATTATAAGGGGATGCTTGAATTCAAATTTATGAAAATGATTAATGAGAGATGCTTATGCTTTGAATCTCACTTATCTTGCTCTGACGATTATGTCACCCTGACATGACCATAGTTTCAAGTGGGGCTGGAAAGGAAGATGTGCTATGAAATCAGGTCACATTCTTCCCTGGCCTCCTACTGCGAATACAGTTAATGATTAGGAAATAACATTAAATTGAAGAAAGTTTTTCTTTAATTTTCCCCTACTCAGAGAACCCTTCTCTAAAAAATCACTATTAGTAGGTTTCCTATCACATTTTCTGTAATAACACCATAGACACCTCCTTTGGAGCACTGATTATACTCTTCAACTCATTAATTTAATGCAATGATTTGCTGTTGCCATCATAAACCAGATTTTAAGGTCCTGAGGTCACTGAGATTTCCTTCACTTTTGTATCTGAAGTTGTTCATCTTTCTTGCTGTCGGCATGTAAAATATTCACATGAAGGAAAGGACACAATTCACTTCTCCACTCTTGTAAATCAAGAAATAAGCACCCAAGTTATAATGGACAAATGTGAGGGTAAATATTATGCTGTGGATATTTTTTTTGTTTCCATGACCTCTGGCACACATTGTCTTTCTGGATAATACCCTGATTTTCCTCATGTGAATATTTTCTCCCCCTCTGTGCATGACCTGAGAGGGGCTCTCAGTGCAGATGCACTACTCTCATATGCAAAAAAAAAGGTAGACACAAGAATGGAGAAAAACAAAATAAGTGCACATAAAAGAGTCAGTCAGCTCCAGCTATCTGGAACATTGAGACACTTCCTTTTTGAATCTAGTTCTTGTGTTAATTCTTCGATTATGTGACACAGGCTCTTACCTTTCCATAAATTTCTTTTTAGCTAAGGTATACACAGTTGATTTCTATTGCTTACAACAAAAGTATCTCAATTTATATACTTAGAGATGTAGTCTTAATATAACATAAAAAAAGTTATTCCATTTATCAACAGCTTGACTAAAAAGCTAGAGAAGAATTAAAAAGGGAAACAAAAATTAGAAGAAAGAATATAAATAATTTTCAATGTGAGTCAATTATTCAGTGTTAGTTAAATTTTTTTCTTGAAGCGCAGTCCTAAATATCAAATTATAATCACATTTAACTGTAAATATTAAGATATAGTTTCTTCTAAGGCTCAATTTCAATTAAATTGAAAACAATATTATTATCTCCTTTGTAGGTTTGTTGTGGGATTACAAGGGATCACATATACCACCATATTGCCTCTTCCATCCTTTACCCTTACTCGCTCCTTTCTTCAAGAAGAGAATTGTTGCTATTTGATTGATCGGAGTCTGTTGCATTAATTAGGCCTTATTTCTACAGTGAGACAGATCATTGCATTGCAACATGTGCATCTGGGGCTCTCCCTGTCTACTTCCTCTTCTTATATTTATTGCCAGAAGGCTAAGTGGCCAGGATGATGAGTCTGCCGACTTTATCACATTAGATAAAGGGGTAAAAATAGGGGAAGTCTAGCTGACCTTCAGTTTGGTAATAACTTTCTAGATATAACACCAAATGCATGATCCACGAAAGAAAAGAAATCGATAAATTAGTGTATTAGTTTGCTACCGCTGTTGTAATGAGGTATCACACACACAGTAGAAACAACAGCAATTTATTTTCTCACAGTTCTGGAGGCTAGATGTCTAAGATCTAAGTGTTGATAGGATTGGTTCTTTCTGAGGGCTGTGAGGGAAATATCTATTTCAGATTTCTTTCCTTGGGTTGTAGATGGCCATATTCTACCAGTATCGTCATATCTTCTTCCTTCTGCACATGTCTGTATACAAATTTTCTCTTCTTATAAGGACATATATTGAATTAGGCCCCATTCTAATGGGTTTATTTTAACTTACTGCTGTAAAGACCCTGTCTCCAAATATGATCACGTTCTGAGGTACTGAGGATTAAGACTGATACTTATGAATTTGAAAGGGGGGATATGCACATCATAACAATTGGAATTTGTTAAAATGAAAAACTTCTGCACTGCAAAAACCAATCTAGAAAGGGTACTTACAGTATAATTCCAACTATATGACATTCTGGAAAAGGCAAAACTATGGAGACAGTAAAATGATCAGTGGCCATCTGGGATTCTAGGGGAGGGAGAGAGGAGTGACTAGGAGGAGCACAGGGGATTTTTAGTACAATTAAACTATTCTGTAAGATACTGTAAAGTTGGATTCTTGTCATTATACTTTGTTAAAACCCGTACAATGCAAATACAAAGATTGAACCTTAGTGTAAACTATGGGCTTTAATTAATAATAATGTATTTATTGGCCTATTGATTGTAACAAATGTACCACATTGATGTAGCATATTAATAATAGAGGAAACTGGAGGGAGGGAATAAAGTGGTATATGGAAATTTTGTGTGCTTTCTGCTTATTTTTTTCTTAAAACGGGTCAAGAAAAATTTGAATTAAAAAAGTGGGAATAAACAAAACATCTATTTAATAAATAATAATATCATATAATGGAATACTGTACATCTATTAAAAACAGTAAAGGAGATCTGAATTACTGAAATGGTAAAGGTGTATGAACAAAAAGATAAGGTGTTCTTATCGTATTTATGTAAATATAATTTATATGAAATGTATGTATACATAACTTTTTTTGGAAGGATGTGAAAGAACTGTTTATAGTCTTAAACTTTAGAAGAATAACTGTGGTTTGGAATGAAATATTTTACCTTTTTATTGTTTGGATATTCTGCCTATGCAAAATTAAAATTTTAAAGTTGAATATAAAGTATATACCTAAGTTATATACTTTTGCAAAGTTTAGTACGGAATACAAGTGATCCATACTAGATTTTAGTAAATCTCAGTGCATATTGAAATCCTTTCCTTTGCTACCAACTTAAATGGATAATTTTACAGTTAGTTCCTGTTACTTATTTGACAGTTCCAATGCTCTGAAATACAAAATCTGTGGGCATGGGACAGATCTGAGTTGGGGTGGGAAGATGGATCAAGGAAGAAGATGTTAGCTGAATTGGATGTGAAAATGTTTTGATTTACTCTAGATTCTATCTTTTGATACAGAAAGTGCTGAAATAGACTATTTCTTTACATAGAAATGATCAAGATGGAAAAAAAAGGAGGGTGGGCAACAAGAAAAAAACACTGTGGGATCTACCATAATTATATCTTATCAAGAAATGAGGAAAGGAGAGCCAATAGATTGTACAAAGTATCTTTGAAAGCAGTAGCTGCAGAAACCGTCATTTCCCTGTTTATATCCCTATTGGATTTTAAGTGTCAAGTAAGTTCAATTAAGAAACAGAAACAGTATAAATTCTAAATTTCTGTGTCAGGAGTTCAACAAATGGCTGAATACTATCTATCATGTGGCATGGTGTTCTCTAAAAGCCAGATCAAAACAGAACAGATTTTTTTTTTCTCTTTTGTTCTATTTTCTTATGGAGAACTTTTATGATCTCATGTTACATTTCATGATTTAAAGCTACAATGATGCATCATTGTATCCTCAGCTAATGATTATGATCTAGAAAGAAGAGGGTAGTTTTATTCAAAGTATAGGAAAGATAACAACAACAAAGAATATAAATTTTGGATGTTCCCTATTTGCATGGATATGTTAATAGACGTTTTTAAATCTATATTTTTCTGTAAGACATATCTGTTATTTTCTTACTAATACAAATAGAAGTTATTTATGAGGCTTACTTTATAGCCACATTTCCAAGGTTGAAGATAGAGCAAAATGGAGAATTTCTCTATATATATTTTCAAGCAGCTGGTGATCTACCATCAAGGACCATTGCTGCAGCAGGGCTGCTTGTGCCTAGCTAACTGTCAGTGTTTCTATTTTGTGTTACTTCCCTGGGGTTGGATGGAGGAAAAATCCTGACCTTTTTTTCAGGCAGTGATATCAGCGCGAGGAGTCCCAGCTTAACATCAAAGTCAACTTGAGAGTAATGTATGCAAGTAATAACACTTTAATTTATGGCTCTGATGAACCCTGAAATAATAAACAAGGAAATGATACTGCCGAAGACAAAAGCAAATCAAGAAACTAGTTTTTAGTAGTTGTCCCAAGCATGGGTCTTTGGCTCCGCTTCTGAGGTTTTATGTATATATATCAAAATATAATTAAACAAGGCCTGTTATAGGCTTCTCTATACACATTTAACTCCTAAAATTGTTCAGTTAATATTGCAACCTGTATATTACATCTTGTAGTTACATCTTGTAGACAGAAGCTAATTGTTCAAGCTCTCTGCTTTACTGATTCTTTTCAGACAGACCTGTAGGACTCCCTAACCTTCAGTACTGAATGATCAGAACTTGGTACATATAAGGAGGAACTTAAGTCCTAGCATCTCAAGTTATAAATTGAGATAAGAGTGTTTATGTGACTTACGTAAAATCAGTGATGTTTGCGGTCAGTCTGCACTATACTCAAAAGGATTGCATGACCTGTTGCAGCTTTGGTGGGTAACTAAATGGGTAGAATGAAAGTCCTTTATTTTTTTCCCATTGTAAATTAATTTCTTTAGTCTAGGCAGAAGTATCTGAGAGCGGAATGACACTCTTCACTCACTTAGTAGACCAGCCAGTCAAATATTGCCATCTGTTGCCATGTGGTGCATTGTGGAGCTGACACACATTTAGCCTTTAGAGAAAGGACATGTAACTGCATCAGTATGTCATGAAATCCATTTAAATCTGGCAAATGCACTGCAATTCTTTGTTAGCAATTATAAATTCACAGTAGTATGTGATAGGAACAGAGACAGAAATGGAATGTCAGAAAAAATAAGGATCGCTTGCTGGCAACTGCTTATTCAGTTGCCAGAAATTAAACATTTTGAGTTTCGTTGTGGTATTAGTGCTACTGCTTAGGAATTAGCCATTAATTTTGATGTCCCCTACCATCTCCACCTTTGTTCTCATGAATCAAACAGATTTAGTTTCCAATGCACAGAGTGATGCCATAATGAGAAAGGGTATTTCTCTAAAGGAAGGTATATTTAAACAGGACGTATTTCCTTATAGGATTATAACATTTTAAACTGCACCAACAGAACATAGTCAGGAAAGTAAAAATAAAGAATTTTTTTTTAACCCAAAGTATAACTGTCCAATATACAGCATGGTGTGTAAATGTTTTTGTTTGAAATTATGGAATTCTCATACAGACTTTGGCAAAGCACATATATTCAGAACTTCCAAGTTATTGAAAAGTAAAACTGGTGGGGCTAACAGTGAAAATATTGTTTTCCACTGTATTTAATTCATAAATAGCATCCTGTTTTTTAAAGTCAAACATAGGGATGCAGTCAAACCACATGTCTCAGAAACATGAATCATTTTGCCTCTCCTTACACAGACAGATCCCATGATTGCTAGATAAGTGGGCAATGGCAAGTGAGTTTAATAGGTGAAGTAGCATAATGCATTATGTAAATCTCCTGAACACATTTAAGTCCCAATTATTTTATATGTGAATGTAATTCATAGTGCAAAACTTAGGGAATACTAGAGGAAAGTTCTTCAACATCTTTTTTTTCCTCTTTTCTTTCTTAATCCTAACTCTTAATCAGCTCATTGGCTTTCCTAAGCACCCTGAAGCGGGGTCCAACCGTTTCTCCAAAAACTCCCTCAGAAATAAATCATTATCTAAAATCGCTTCTACTTCTGTGCCAGTGCAAATCCACAGCCCTTTTTCTTTTTTGAAATTTTCTACTTCAAAATGCCTCCTTCTTTCCAATTCTCTCCCAACATATTTTTCCATATTTCTTCTGTAAGAATCTGAAGATGATGACAATAATTGCTAAATGAATAATATATGTAGTAAAATGTGATTAGCTGAAATGCCAGTCTTATTTTTATTGCAAATCAGCAACTTAAATTGTATTGAAATAGACCATTTTCTTATTTCTGGATTTGGAGAAAGTGCATATTTATTTGGAACTCTAATGAGAAAATGAGAGTTAGATATCTTATTGTCTAATTTTGAGAATACATTAAAACTAAATTAGGTATTTTCTCAGTATAGTGATATCATATTTCAAATTATACACCTGCAGGACTTGCAATGATCATTGAACTTACATGTAAACATTCTTCTGTAGAATTTTTAGTAATCTTAATGGCAATTCATGATGATGAATTGAAGCTCATGGTGAACTGAAAAGCAGGATGAGCTCATTAATCAATTCAATACAGTATCTGTCATAGGTAACTTTGGAATTATCTATTTCCTTCTCATATCTGGAAACGCCTAGTTGCCAAATGACTATTGATAAAATGTCACAGTGAAAAAAATATCTGAAATTGAAGTATACCTGCTTTGACATAAAGTACTTGAATTATAAAAGATCAGCAATGTTTAGTATTATATTAACTCTCTTAGATACCAACAAGTCAGTGTTTTATACGAAATTAGAAAGAAACCTTGAAATAAATAAGATGCTAATTATATTATTTAACTGAATGAAGAAATTACAGTATAGGCACTGAATTAATATGTTGATGACTCCCAAATCTAAACTTAGATCTGATTCCCAGATCTGTATCTTAAGTCCTGGAGTTCTCATTAGAACTCCAGCTTCACAGTCTGTGTGTAACATCTCTGCATGATGTGTGCTAAGTATTTCAAATTTAGTGTTACCAAAAGGAAATTCTTACCATTAATCCTCAAACCCACTTATGCCTCAGCCCTGCCCCCCCGCCCCCACATTTTGGTAAGGATACCATAGTCCACCCAATAGCTTAAACCAAAAATCATAAATCTAACCTTGATTACACTCTTTTACTCCCTTCTCAAATCAAACCCATGAGCAAGTCATGTAGACCCACCTTCAGTATATGTCCATGCACTTCATACCATTCCCACTCTTTTTACCCTAATCTAAATCATTATGATTTCTTGGCAAGATATCATGGTAATAGTTTACTAATTTTCCTGCTTTATTTCTTGCTCTCTCTTTGCATTGTCCACAGTATAATGGCTTAAGAGTTAGATCATGTCAATTTCTACTTAAAAATTCTTATATTTTTTTCACTTATAATTTTCAAAATCTTTATAGATTTAAAGTACACACATGTAGTGACTCCTGCTAAATGTTCAGCCACAACTTGAATCACTCTCTCCTTTACTTATTTTTTCCCCCAAATTACTGAAATTCTTTTGGTTTCTTGATAATGGCAAGCTAGCTTCCATCTCTGGGTCTTTGCAAAAATTATTCTCTACATAAAAAACATTTTTGCTTGATTTTCTCAAGTCTGGCTCCTTCTTGCCATTCAGACCTCTTTTTAAGTATCAGATTCCTTCCTTAACATCTCAAACTATGTCAGTCTCCCAGATGATCACCATCTCATTGCTCTATTTTCATTCTTTACATAGCACTTACCAGTATCTATTATTTCTTTGGCATTTATGTATTTTATTTCTATCGACTGTCTCTCTCTACTAGAGTACAAGCTCCATCAGAATATGAAACTTACCTACTTTGTTTATACTTCTATTCTCAAGATGTATAATTATGGTTGGTACATTTAGGCATTTTTAAAATATTTTTTCAAATAAATTGATTAACGAATTTTCAATTGCATAATTACTAACATGGCAAGTGTGAGCCAGGCAGGAAACCATTTGGGAAAATAGTAAAAATATTGACTCTATATGCCAACATAATGTTTTAGAAATTAAATTCATTATGTGTCCCATGTTTGGAATGTTTGTCAGTTTACCTTTTCCTTTTGAATGATAAAAATTTTAACATAACAACAGTTAATACATCTATATATGATAAGGTAAAGCTTATTATTTCCTATGCAATATTGGAAGTGCTTTACATATGTTAACTCATATAATTTTATGAAACCCTAATAATAGAAATATTATTGTATAGATGAAGAAATAGGCACAGAAAGATTAAACAGCTAGCCCAAATTACATGACAAATATAATTAAGAATCAAACCTGGCAGCCTGGATTATCTGTGTTCATAACCACTAAATTATATTGCCTGTTACCTTCAAAATGCAACTTAACTCATTCAGCCAATATTTCACAATTATTTATTGATAGATTACTGTGTTAATAATGGCAAAGTATTAAATATTTTAAATGGTAAGACAAATATTAAAACAATATTCTTTAGGAAACTTTTATTCTTATGGGTTAGCAGAAAAGTTAACAATCAGTGAAGTGCAAGTTATCATGAGTGTGGAAAATATTTGTTAAATCAACGTGGCAGGGGCTAAGTGAACTTATAAAAACACCTTGTAGGGGCATCTGACATATTTAGAAAGGGAATTTGTCAGCCAAGGGACCATGGTGGACCTTATGTTTAAGCTAAATACAAAAGCATCAGTGGGAATTACTTAGAATGGGCAGAGGGAGAGAGGGAGAGAGGGACATAGCAAATAGTAAAGTCTTAAGTCAAAGTTTAACCTGGGAAATGTTTTATGTTACATGGTCACGCTGAGATATTAGACATTCTCAATGTGACTCTCCTTCTTTCTGGCAGCCGGTAACATGTTTTCTAATGTGAAGTGGTCTTTTAATTCTTACATTCAGTGGCTTTCCTGACCGACTGATTACAAAATCAATTATAGGTCATTGCAACAGAGCTATTTTTTTTCTTATCCTATACAAAGAAGAAATGAAGGAGGTGAAAATGACCTAAATAAGGACTTTAAAACTTGTGAAAATAGACTTTAAAACACTTACTTAAACAATAGAATAAATTTTAAAATGCTACAAAATAGGAACATTCTATTTTTAAAGAAATTGTTTATATAAAACATTTTTATGTTTAACGGTGACCATTAATATGATAGTTAATATCTTTAAGGTAATTTAAATTAGAATGAGTTTTAGGAACTCCGCACAACCAAGCGGCCTTAGACTATTTTTTTTTTAACATATAACAACTGACATTGAAAGAATAAATATTGAAATAATCACCATTGACTTGAATTTCTACTTTTTTATATTAGTAATATCTATGGATTATTACTTTATGACATTGTTCCTAGAGAAAGTAATTCTACCCATCTCAAATTGTGTACGTGTGTTACTTTTATCCAACACTCTATTATCACAGAGGAACTCTCGGTAGTTACATTAATCAAATAAGAAAAAAATAAAGATAATATTGAAATAAGTTCTATATCGGATTTCAAGAAATCATTAGAATATTAAAGACTAGTGTAACAAAAACCTTTAGAAGGGCTAATTTCTTTCTTTTGTATTAGCTTATTTTTTTTATACGTTAATATGTGACTGAAGGAGAAAACATGGTTCATCTCTCTACTACTTATTGGTTCATTTCTTTTTAAGATATAAAGATCTGTCTCATGATTAATTGTAACTACGGTTGTTGCTAAAGAACATTCCATCAGAAACTCGAGAGAAAATTTAAAGACATTCATCAAAGTTTCCATTTGGAGTCTAGAGAAACAATAAAGTAGATATTGACTTCTCTTGAGGAATGGATCATGATTTATTGATCCAAAGAAAGAGTCAATATTTACCTTCAGTGAAAATAATTCTTGATGGTCAATGAAATGTAAAATTTAATACATTATTTCTAATCAGAAATATCTTGAAATCTATTAAATGATGACATAGTTTAAATAGCATTTATATGTTTCAGCTTATAAAACTGTATGTGCATTTTAAAAACTGTAATATTTAGAAGACTAAAAGAAAAAAAACACCAAAAAATTCCCATCAAAAGAAAACAGTTGTTAATATTTTAGTGTATTTTGTGCCAGTTATTTTTCTATAAAAATATTTGGATGTGTTTATAAATGTACATTTTTATTTTGAATATAATAAAAATAAAATATGTAGTCTTTGTTATTCTTCACAAATATGCATTTCTGCTTCCTGTAAAAGGATTATATGTCCCCACCTACTGACCTGTGACTTGCTAAACCTTATGTGCACTGAGTGCACATCTCCGGTTCACTGACGTGTTTGTGCATGAAAATTGCTTTGACCAGTGGCATGGGGCATATACACAACACCACATCCAAACCTTAAGAGCCGTTACACATTTTCCACCAGCTCTTTGCTGTTTTGTCTCTGTCATGGAACTTGTTATGTGTCATATAGGGGCTTCTCTTTCAATATGGATCCAGAATTAGAAGATGTAGAGGAGGATAGCATCATCTCACAGATGCTGACATGTAATGTGTACGAGAAATAAATATTTAGTGTTGTAAACCACTGAGATTTTGGCCTGTTGTTACTGTGCAAATGTGACTAATACACTCAAGTGTATTAATAAATATTGTTTTTAGACATTACTTAAGTTTTCTAATCATAAAGGAAACATTGATAAATTCTACTACTTCAAAATTAAGAATTTTTGTTATTTAAAATACACCACACAAAAAATGAAAATAAAAGTAACATTCTCAGAGAAAGTATTTGTCACATATGTAACTGAAAAAGAATAAGTAAATTAAAAACACTTTTAGATATTACACATAAATAATACATATATATTAATAAGTTTAAATATAAATATGTAAATTTAGAAAATATTTTTCTATATTTCATATAATATGTAATATGTAAATAATTGAATTAATATGAAGATTAATAAGAAAAAGATAAATAATCTGAGGAGAATGAGTATAATGAATGAAAGGGAATTTTACGGAAGAGAAAGGTGAAATATGAAATAAACATTTAAAGATGCTAATGCTCTTACTACGTTGGTGAAAATTTAAACTAAAGTTATCATGAGTTGAAAAAGCTTTGTTGTCACTTGGGCAATAGGAATGCTTACCCTGTGGTTGAGTATATTAGTATACTTTAGTAGACATATTGGTTCTATCTTTTAAAGCTGAAGTTACAAATAGTAGATTACTTAGAAAGTTCACCCTATTTCCTAGAGAACTTTTGTAATTCTGTACGAGGAGACAAAGCGATAGAAGCACCATAGGCAAAAACACTTGGGAAACACCCAAGTGCGCTTTGATAGAAAAATGGATAAATAGATGAGCAGTTCTACAAAACTGTTATGCAGCTACATACAAACACACAGATGAATTGAAAATGTAATAATGAATACAAAAAAAAAAAGGAAAAGAAAGGGAAAAGAAGCAAATGATTGACAATTACAGTAGGTGCATATTTACTGACTTTACACACATATGCAAGAACAATACTTTGTTTAGGAATGCCAATGTTTTATATAAACACAAAATTCAAGTAGGACCTATCTGCGGGAAAGAAGGCATAGAAGTATGGAGCACATAGTGGGTTAATAGCTATATATTATATTATTATGCTTTATAACTTCAATAAGTGTTATAGTATTAGTCTCTCAATAACTTTTTCTAAAATTACTCATCTTTATGAAAATATTTATTAATAATAATAAAAATATTTACTTATAATTTTGTAATATTTTTGGTTATCTCCTTAGACTAGAGTACCCAAGAATGGACTTAAGTGGATTTGAATATCTTATCATTTTTGATATACATTGCAAATGTTTACTCAGTATTTTTTCTATCCAAGATATGATTCATGCAACACTGTATATTTTTATTTAACAACATTTGTGGTAATTTACTTTATGAAAATAATGTTCCAATGTAAAATATTTACTTGTTTCCTTATTAGTGAGATAGATTATTATCCATTTATAGAAAATATTAGTTTCAGTTTCTTTATTATTAATTTATATGAAGATTTTACAGTGGAAATAAATTCTTAAACCTATAATGATTGTAAGCAGCCTCCATGTCGTTGCCTTTTATTTTTTAAGTGCAAGGATTTTTCATGCTCATATTCTTACATCTTTTTTCTACTTTTGAGTGTTACATTTTTTTGAGTTTTAATATTATAAAACTATTCTCTAACATTTAAAAACAAATAATTACATTAATTTCTAGTTTTAAAGTATATTTTTACATTTAAGTCATGCCTGTGGAAATTATTTGGAGAGTATAGGTTGAGTTTTTCTTTTCTTCAGACTTTAGCTATTTCCAACACCATGTATAACTTTTTCTTTCTCATCACAATAATGTGTGAGGTTTCCTTTGATAGTCATTACATTTTACTTTTGTGATACTTTTTCTGTTTATTAGTGTGATACTCTCCATTATTAGTGTTATAATATAGTTTAATATTCATAATGTTAGCACCCACTACTGATATTTTAGTAATTTTCCATAGTATAATATATATATATTTTTTTGAGGAATACCGTTTTTATTTTTGTTTATTTAAACTAAATATTAATTCTTGAAGAACTTTTTTAATACTTAATATTCTCTTCTAAGCATTTGTTTTTCTTTACATATTTTATGTTTTTATATCTTTCAGAAAAAATTTGTAGTTTTCTGCTTATGTGTTACACGTATATTTCTCTTTTTAGAAATTTTGCGACCTTCTATATTCTCTTACTATTATAAATAAGATTTGTTTTCAATTATTTATTATGAAATAAATTGCTAAATGGTAAGAATTTTTTCTTATACCATGATTATTTTATAAGCCTCAGATCAGATTTTTTTTTCACTCTTAACCTTTGAACAAAGAGCTTCATGTAGGGCCCAATGTTGAAATTCAAAGATTGAACTCAACTCTCTCATGAATATTAAGGATGTTGGCAATTTCTAACTGCATATCTTTATGTATTAAGAATATAAATTAAAATATTAAAATATAGAATATTTGGTAAAATTTCAAGAACACTTTTATTCAAACTATGCTCCTTGGAAGCCCAGCTGAGTCAAGAAAGAAGCAAGAGTCAGGGAAGCAAAAGGATGAGAGTTCCACGTTCTGCCTTTCTGTCAGAGCAACACGACTTTATCTTTGTCATCTTTTATGCCTCCAAATGAGAGAGAGAAAGAGGAAAAGCAAAATAGAAATTATGTATACAGTATGCAGCAGATTAGGAGAAAATAATCTATTTTATACCTGTGCTATAAAAAGAGAAAAAAATGAAAACTACAGCAATAATGTAGACTGTCACTAAGCTGTAAGCATTGACCAATTACAGTTAGTAAAAATCCTTGCACTTAAATTCTAATTGACCAATTAGAATTTGAAAGTACAATGCAATTTGTAATAAACTTTTGCTACAAAAAATAAAGATACTGATTGGAGAAAAAGATATGAACAGAGCAATCCTAGGGACATTTTCCTCAGCCACATCTGAGTGTTACCTTAAACCCAACATGAAGGGTTTGGAAGTTAATTTAAGAACTACACTGGAGATTATTTCTGATATGTTTGTGTATAATTATGCTAAGTGAACTTTTCATTCAAATTATACCTTTATTTCATGGTATGGATCAATGATTCTCAATTAATCCTTTCATTATAAAGTACTTAGCTGAAGAAAATCTTTGGCAATTTGTGCGTAGGTATCTGAATGTGCTAATCACCAATCAATAATTGATTTCTAGAATTCATTTCCCAAAGTAGACTTGACAGCTAAGCCACACTTTGTATGGATTGCTAAAGGTACCAGGCAAATTTCTGTTGGTTGTGTCATATATCTATATGTACAATTTTATATAGTAGAATTGTTATATGATTTGTAATATCTCGGACAAACTTTAGAAATATTAATTATATGAAGAGATTCACAGCATCAGAGCATATACATTTATCCTCTAATAGATTATTATATAAGGTAATTGAGAATAATAATCTTATCACTGATTTCCATTAAAGATAGAGAGGCTTCCAGATATGCCAACAGTTTTCAGTCCCATTTATCATTCCAAAGACAGAACTATTACTATATATAATCTATTAATAAAGGTGCTGGAAGATGGTTGTTCTTGTAAAGAATACTGCAGTCTAAAGATAAGTGGCATTAATGTTAGTCAGAAAACCTAAAGCTTCAATATACTCTTGGGAACAATTAGGATTCTGTCATATAAGTGCTAGACTGTATCTACTTAAACTGGTTTTTTATATCATGGAAAGTAAAAAGGTAATTATAAAAATGGATGTAAATGAAACATGCATTTTAGAAAATAGTTGAACCAATTTTTCTCAAAAGATATATAAGGGCTGGAAAATCTTTCACCCAATTTACTCATTCACTCAAACTTTATTTCCAAAAGTAAGCAGAGATCATCTCATAAATATTTATTTATTAGATTTATAAAGTGTGGCCATCTCAAGCTGTAGAAAACTGAAACAAAAATAAATTAACTAATGGAAGATCATTCTTAAGAGATATTTATGCTGCAGAAGTAGACTAAAAACATATCTCTGATGCTATCTTATGAAATGCTATTATAAAAGCACGAAAAATTTTTTCAGACAAAGTGTACTCATTCTAAACTGTGACAGTGCAGGACTGGGAACAATAAATGGGATCACCAAATTCTGTAACAAAGCAATACTATGCAGGTCCCTATTCCTATTAAAATAAGTAAAATGCACACCTAATCACCTAGGGGCCACAGGAATATAATTATTTTATGTTTGACATTTGGATTCCTCACTTATAGCCTCTATTTGATGCCTTATAATAAAACACTGTGCTTCTTGTAGGGATAATAGGAAACAAGAGAAGGTATTACCTTTCCTTTCTCTCTGACTTCTCTGCCTTCTCTTTTTAAATTTCATTACTTTTGCCATGAACATCATTGTCATTATAAGCTAAAAAGCAAAATGTAAAAAAAAAATAGATGGTTGAATGTTAAAATGATGATGAAAGGAAAAGTGAAAATGATAAAGTAATGCTACTGTGCATTCTATTTTCAATAAATTGAGTCTTTAAGGTAGAAATTATATCCATTTCTGTTTATAACATTTTTGTGAAGTAAGAAAACTTAAGAGAGATTATGTAGTTGGCCCACAGTTAGAGATAAATGTGGCAGTATTTAAACATATATATGGGCCTTGGTATCTAAGAGTCAAGGATTCAAATCTTAGCTGCACTAATTTCTTTCTGGGTGATAGTTGGTGAGTTAGTTAATCTCTACTCTCTAGAAAGTTTTATATACTAGTGTTCAAGTGATATAGAGTTAAATTCTAAGCTTTCCACTGATCCAAAGGTTTTTCCTCAAGTAAATTATATATATGTATATATATAAATTATATATATATTATAAATGAACATATATATTCATTTTTCCTCTTAATATATACCATGTGTCAGTGTGTGCATGAGTGCTTGCATGTGTGTGCGTGTATAAAACACGTGGCCCTAAGTTAAAACACTTTTACAGTTCTGTTCCTACAACAGATATAGTGTTAATGGCTCCTCATAAAGTGTGATTGAGCTGTGCTGGCTGATAATATAGCATGCTGATCAAGAACATGGGCTCTAAATTCACACTGTCTGGGTTTGGAGCCTGAGTGTACCACTTAATATAATAAGCATAAGAAGTGAAGTAAACTACTTAATCTGCTTGCATCTTGGTTTATTCTAAGTCTGTAAAATGACTCAAATAATTGTATCTACATGCTGGTGTCAATGTGAGTATTAAATTAACAGATATATGAGAAGGACTCAAACCTGTTTGGCACATTGAAAGTATATATACATGTTATCTGTTTTCACTATTGCCAAATCTCTCTTCAGAAGGTGATAAAGAAATGATGTTTCTCTAAGTACATCAGACATTTGTTAACAGATTCCACTAAATAAAGCTACTCAAGAACATGGCCTTTGTATTAATCCTTCCCGCGTTGGCTACAGTCCATGGCAACAGGCTTATTAATGATGTTAACTCAGAATTGTTTGGTATGGATGTGATGGTATTAATTTCCTAAGAACTAGACAGGAGAGTAGGAATCTAGTTTCTATTAGTTCAACTAATTTATCCTCTTTCTTTCTGGTATGAAAAGATGTCCCAAACTCATCTTGTATATTTCCTATTCGAGACTGAAATATTTCCAAAGACTTGATTCTTTTGGCGGGAAGTAGTATTTAGAGATCAAAGTCTGAGTACTAGTGGTATTCACTGTTGGGCTGGTTGTTGTTTATTGCCTATACAGTATACATTAAGTGTATATATAATATACAAATATATCATGAGTTTTATGTTACTAATTCCCAATATTCCAATTCAAATTTACTCCTAAAAGATATTTACTTAACCTTGTTAATCCTACATCTGTTCCTTCATATTTCCATGCAGAAAATCCTAGTTTTCATTGTAGTCATTTGCATTATTGCACAGGATACACAATACTCTCAAAATGCCATTGGCAACTCTATTGCTAACAAAAGATTACTATAAGCAGCTAAAGTTTTTTTTTAGTTTTTTTTTTGTCCTTAAAATATATCCTTCCAGTAATACACAGAAAAATACTTTGTTTTAAATGTTCCTTACAGAGTTAAATCTACAAGCAAAGTATATTCAGAGTAGTCTGATAGTGATCTTCATTCCTCTTCCATTTTCTTCTTTCTCCTAAAGATGCTTATTTTGCTTTTATGCTATTGTTTGTTTTTGGTAAATAATAGCGTGGTATAGTACACAAGCTTTTCTCCATGTTGCTCTTTCTCTTAACAATACATCTTGGGGATCATAACAATATCTTGACAATATGTAGACATATGTGTCATTTATTTTTTAGCTGTCTAGTACTCAGTCGTATGAATATTTGGATATAACCTAGTTTATTTAACTACAATGATGGACATTTGTAATTTTGTCTGTTGTCAAAATGCTATTATTACTAGACTTACAAATTGTAAATACATTTTTCTGAGATTTCTTTGTTGTTGTTTTGATTATTTTGTTGTTGGTGGTACTTTTGCCAGTGTGCCTTTGGGAAGTATTTGTAGAAGCAAGGTTACTGGATCAAAGGGTAAATACCTATGTAATTTTGCTAGATATTACCAAATTTCCATCCAAATTTTGTATTCCAACCTGTTATGTATGAATGCCTCTTTCCTCTGCTAAGTTAATAGAGCACGTTGTCATTTTTTTTTTAATATTTGCCAAACTAATAGTTGAGAAATGGTATCTCAGTATAGTTTAGATTCACATTTTTTTTTTTATTGTGAATGAGATTGAATGAGAGTGAGACTGAGTAGTTCATCTGTAGTTAAGGACCAATTGCATTTCATTTGTAGTGAAATGTATATTCATACATCTAGCCCAATCAGCACATTAGAACATTTGAACATTGCTAGTATAGATACATTTTAGGACACAATTTTCTTTCATGTGATTGGAGTTTTTATCCATGTATAATCCTTCTGGTAGCTCTCCATTTTGATACTCTTTTTCCAAGGGCCATGTCTTAACCTAACTGGAAAGTTAAGAAGGAGAAATTGGTTTTAAATAGGTGGCTTCTGCTTTATCTCTTCTTCTGAACCTACTGCAGAATGTGTGTACTCTTCAGGAGTTTTATCTTTGTGTAAATTTAGTGTTAAATACCTTTCATATCCTGCAACTGGGCATAGATATTTGTCAGTTCTCATATTAAGCATATAGGAGCCCAGTTGTTTCCTACAAATATAAAGAGGCGATCTCTATTCCTTGGAAACACATGCTAAAGTATTTAGGAGTGAAGGACCATAAAGTTTGCAACATTTTCAAATGATTCCATTAAAAAAAAGTTTACTACTAATGCTTACTATTATAGTTTTATTTACTTTTTTTCAGGGATTAAAAGGTAAAGAAGGTAAAATAATAACATCGAGTGAATCTAGGTGAAGAATGATATATGGAAGTTTGTTGCATTATTGTTGCAATTGTTCTGAAAGCATAGTTTTCAAATTAAAAAAATTAAAACAATAAAAAATAATTTGAACATAAAATAAAAGAATAAAAATAGAAAAGAAACCTCATTGGGAAATGAGAAAAAGAGAGATGATAAAAATAGGCTGATGGGTTGTATATACAAGAGCATTGACAATAGAAGTCACTAAATAAGTCTTAGAATAATAAAATATTATATTTGTATTAGAAAGTTGAGCAAATACCATGAATGACAATTATATATTTATTTTTATGTAATTAATAAACTTAAAACTTCTCATTATGTGGTGGGATTAACATTCAGAACCAATAGTCAGCAGTCAAAAGTGTTTATTTTTTAAAAAAATTCTTTTTATTTTCTACTGAAGATAATATTGATGTTTTTCAGTTCTTAACCTGTGAGATTTCTTTCATTTTGTTTTAGATTTCCCCAAGGTCAGACAGGAGAGACAAATACTTTTATTTCATGGTCAAGTTGTGTGGATACAACCTCATCACTGCTTTCAAAGAGAGGAGGTCATGATTTAAAACCTAAATGATTGTCATTTCATAATATCCAAATGCAATTTTCTTATTTGGGGCACTGACAGTTGGTCTTTTTCTATTATTTAATGAAAATATTAGAAAGTAGCAAATGTGCATAATTTGTTTCCTTCTTTTATTGTATCTAGCATAAATTATCTTTTAGAATGCAATGCAAAAGGCCATATAGTATTAAGTCCTAAGATCATAGTTGCAGCTTATCAGACACAACACTGTCAGAAGTAAAGGAATGATGATTATATAACAAATGTCCACAAATATTGGCTTATAAACAGGATATTTTTAGGGATTTACTTTCTTCCATTTACTAATATGTTATCAAAACACTGCTATTTTCTTGTTATTCCACTTGCAAATACATTTAGAATTATTAAGAATGAATTAAGTTCTGCAACATTTAAGTCCATACCAGGCAAAAAAATGCAAGACTCATTCTAGCTCTAGTATCTAAGTTACTTTGTTTCCTAAGCTTTGTCTCTCTTGGTTGATTTCTTTGGAACAATCCCTTTGGAGCTCCTCCCAGATTTGCTCCCTTCCTCAGACACAAATTGGATTTCTGGGAAGCAAGCACCTCTGCCTTGCTTCTGTGGCAATGCAGCACCTCCCAATACAACTCTCTTTACCCTGCACTCAAGTCAAATCACACTCAGCCACTGTCCTGCCCTCAGACTCTCATGTATGAGTTAGTTATAGCTCCCGTGTTCCTCAGCCTTCAGGAAACCCTTGTCGATGTCTCTGAATGGTCCCTTTGAAGCTCTTCTCATTTATCCCAGAGAGGAAACATACCCCTCACACTGAGGAGGTTACACATCACTCTGGTGACTCGCTCCAAAGGAATCCTTAGGAATTCTTCCACCTCCTTTTTTACAGCCTAGTACAGAGAAAATCTAAGGGCAGAAGAACCAGTTGTACGTTTCTTAACATTCATGTCTTTCATAGGTGATCCAGCACCCCAGGCTATAGGTCTACTTGGCACCTATTATACTATTCTTATCCTTTCTATTTACTGACAAAACACTGTTCAGAGTCCAGTTTGATATCTTGTTACCTTTACTTCAACTAACCAAAGTCAGTTTCTATTGTATATGCTTGAAAGAACCTTATTATAAGCAACTGCAGAGAGTATAATTTTGCTATGCAGCCAAGAGGTGTATTTGGGATGCATGCATATGACACATTGTTCTCTCAGTAATCACAGAGTCTAAGGGAGAAACAACCTTGAATTGTACTGGATGAAAATTCAAAGTTAAAACAACCCAACAAAACAAAACTTAAAGGAACTTTAGGACTAAAGGCTAAAGAAATGAGGTGTTTAACAATAATCCAGATAGTAATGTGTTCAAGTCTGCTTTAATAAGCAAGGTTGTGTTATTTTAGACAACAAATACATGATTGTGATTTGGGTAATGTACATCAGGGAACTGGAGGTTCCAGACTAAAAGTCAGATGCTTGTTGAGTCTTAGTAATCAGTTAGACTCAAGATCTGATGCTTCAACTTCAAAATGAAAAAATGGGTCAAGTGGTAACTATAATCTCATTTGATTGAAACGTTTTAAACATTCTAGTGCTTTGTGACTTATCTCAAGATGTGCCTGTGTTATAGTTTTAAGTCTAACTAGAAAACTATCTATAATTAATTAATTAATTCAATATATATTTTTGAATTTTTATTATGTACCAGACCCTCTTCTAGGAACTTGGGATACGTTAGATAGATATATCAAATAGACATTGTGGATGTATCCATTGACAATAAATAAGAAATATAGTAAAAGTAAGTTTGTAGTGAACTGGAATGTGGTTCTGGAGTGGAAATAGGTTGGGAAGTTATGGTTTAAATAAGATGATCGGAGTAGCTTCCTTGAAAATGTGACATTTGAGCAGACTTGGAAGTAAGATAATTATCTGCTGAAATGTTCTGAGAGGCAAAGATCTTTCTGGACTGAAGCCATCATTCAAAGACCTGAGACAAGCTATCTTAGCTTGTTCTTATAGAATGAATATTAAGAAGGATGCATTACTGGAACCTGAGAGAGGAGGGTAGAAATCAGAGACAAACTCATAGAGATGAGTGGTGACAGAAACAATAGACAAAAAGCAAAATGTAAAGATCTACAGCCTTGTGGAAAGTTAGAGAAGAATATACAATTCTGAAAATGCCTGAGAGCTTTGCTTTGGACCCTGTTCAGAGTGATTTACTTTCCCAAAGAAAAAATACATTCAGAAAAGAACATGATTTACAGAGGTCATGTGTCAGATGATTGTTTCTACTCAGCCCGGTTTGTCCCACAGAAGTTGAAATGCAGGAGAGTAGTAAAGAATAAAATATTGCCAAAAAAATGAAATAAAAAGAATGCAAATTAAAACTATTCCTTTAGCATCAAGAACATTTGGAAAAATGATTACTTTTTATAGGAATTTTATCAGCTTTCTTATTTAAGAGAAATTAATCTTTCAAAATTATAACAATTGATAAGTTATCAATTATTGACAATTACAAAATATGATTTTAATGAGTTTTTAATGACAATCATTAATATAAAAGGTCTGAGACTGCCAGTAGGATCTCTCAACTGCTAATCAATCCAGTTGACAGACAATGTTTATATCTTATTGGGTTACTAGTTCCAATATGCTAATTAGGTAATTTTTAAGAATATTTCTAAAAACCTCAGGTAGATTGTTTTCCAGAAGTCAGGCAGGGGGCATTTTCCTTACAAGTTGCATCTTGTTCTCACGGATAATGGTGCTATTGGAAAAACAAAAGAGAACATCAGTATTTCTCTTTGCTGGGGCTGTAGAAGTGGGGATGGAGAGAGTATCTTGTTCCATTTAGGGAAAAAAGAAGAGCACTTAAAGTATCTTCTTATTCCTCACAGTTTCCTTGGGTCATTTCAGGAGGATTATCTATTTTTTTCTTCAGAGGGAAAATGTTTATGCTTTTTAGACAATAAATATTAAGTGCTTTGTTTAAAAACAGTGGTATGTTTCACAAATACAACAAATAAAATGATGAAGTTAATCATTATATACAGTGTACTGGGGTCTCTGTTTTATGGATACAGAAACTGAGAATAAGATTTAATCTGTTTATTGACTATAATGAATGTAGAATAGGAATACGTACTAGACATCTGAACCATGCAGATTTTCTTTCCTCTTATCAGAGGTTACCTTACTTCTGATAACCTGTGATAAGAAGAAAGAATTTAAGATTATTTGAAATCGTTTAAGTATTTGCTCACAACGCACAAAAACCAAAGGTGTTCATTAGTCTTAAAATAAATTTATGGTAATGCAGATTTTTATGTCAGGTTGAAAAGGAAAATGACATTATATATTATTTAAATTTGTTTTCATCCTATGTTAAATGCTAAAGTGTCCATTGAAAAACTGTTTTTTAAGTATGATATACCTAAACTTGATATAATATTTTGACTTGTAAAAAATAAAAACAACTTAATAAAAAGGTGATTTAATGTTTCAATTATCTTAGCTATTTAAATTTTAACTGACTCTGATGTGGACACATCTTTTAGTTGGAGAAAAAATATTTTCCATTTCAAAATTATCATTGGCATTTATAGAATGGCCGTTGCTTTTACTGTACCACTCTCATGGCATTTTAAAACTCTGAATTACCTAACCACATTTTTATATGTGTCTGAATAAGAAGGTTTTGTTAACTTAAGAGCACGGTTCTAATATACGTACAGACATCGGCCAATTAATATACATGGACCAGAGGCAAAGGCTCTTGAATTCTGGACAATGCTGTACTGTGTAAGAACAAGGCATTTATCAAACTGTCTTACAGACATCCTGTTAATCTAAATGTGTCTGGATTAAAGTACCAGCAATTTTATCACTTGTGAAGTTTGCAGCATTAGTATTTCATCATTTTAAATGCATAATTATTATCCTTTGCTCCATGCTTTCTTACAGGTCCTCTGAAGGACAGTAAAGAATTGTAATAATATTTTTGGTACCTATTTATTCTCCCAGTCTTTCACATTGATGAAATATACTTAGGAATACAGTGTGTTAGAGTATATGAAAGGAGAGGACATTAATTCTGTCCATAAATATTTAGAATTAATGCCTCTGTTTTAGTAATATATACCATTAACTTCATTTCCAGTTATCCTTCCATCTGCTTTGTAGATTTATACCATTTCTGGTAGTGTCTTGAAGCAATGCTGAACACCTCAATGCATATATATCAGTGTTAGCTATGCCCATTTTCCCCAGTTACAATCAATGTAACAATCAGTAAAATATTGGAAACGATTAACCTTTTAGAACTGCTCTGTATTTAAGATGGATACATCGCTAAACCATTACATAATATTATTAAATATTGCATTAGTTATATAGACAATATGGTAGTCTTGAAATACTGGTTTAATATACTTACTAGAACAAAAATATTGTTGCTTCTGTACTATCTTAAATATTCATGTTTCTTTACCTGGGAGCCAGTCCTCTCCATGTGTATTTGCAACCTTAGTAAAGAAACTCCAAGATTCCCATCCTGAGTTAAATTAATGCTCTGATATCAACTGATTTTATTCTTATTTTTAAGAAACGTATATGTATAAAATCTCTACTAATATTAAAAGATTAAAAAATACTCTGAAAATATTTCAGAGGAGTTACTCATTAGTTTGCTTGGCATATCTAACTTTATTTACATTTTCTGTTTCTATATAAACTAAAGGTTCATAGTATATTCCTTGGAATGTCCTTTTCACATTATTTCCCCTAACTCATTGTGAGAGAGGATTTGTTTTCATACTGGTTTGCATTCCTTCAGGAAAATATTATAGTTTTATTTGCAGGAGGAGGGAAAATTATAAAATTAACCAAATAATTTAGTTTAGTGTAAAAAAGCTTTTTAACCAAAAATAAATTAGATGAGCTCTCGTGTGGGGAGTAAAAGGTTTTGGCTCATCTTTTGCTTCTGAACTAAGAATGTCTCCCATAACTAATTTCCTTACCAAAACTTAATGTCTCTAGTATACCAATGACTTGTCTAACATAAAGAAAAGGGAGAAAATTAAAGACACATTCCTTATATATCTACATTATGAAGGTGTATGTTCCCGAGGGTTAAAATAGAAAAAGCCGAAGAGTGCATCTTTCACACGTCTATTTTAATAAAACCTGTATTTCTGAAAATTTCATATGAGTATATGGCTTCATTATTTCTTTCTTTGACAACATACGGATTTATTGAGAAGCTATTTGTGCCAAGCCTTGTTCCAGGTTTTATAAAGTAATACTGATAAAGTTCCTAGTTCATGGAGTTTACTTTTCAGTGGGGGTAGATTTGATATTCAAGGATCAATCTTCTAGCTGTTCTGTCTCCACCGCCATCTCTTAACATCATAATTCTTTTCTACTTAATTATTTCAAGGCTTCAGGTGAGGACAGGTATTGTTTTAGCATGGCATAAAAGGCACTTTATATCTGTCATCTACTCATACCATATCCTGCCACCTCCCTATATTCCATGAGTTGTTTTGCATGATTTTATTATTCTTCCATCTTTCCCATCTTACATCTTGTTTCTTTTGTCTAGAAATTCAGTTCTGAACATATTTTGTATATATGTATATATTTATATATGTATACTTGATTATTTAGATGGCAATATATTTTATAAAATTGCTTATTTTTACTTTTTGTATTTTCTGTAACATATTCCTGGATTTATATATTTCTTATTTTGCCAATAGTGTTCTCAGAATGGGTCTTTGAGTGGCTAATTTTCTGGTCTCTCATATATCTAACACTTAAATTTAGCTGGATATAGAATTTAGGTTCAAAGTTATTTTTCATCCACCACTTTAAATTATTACTCAATTTTTGTTTTCAACATCTGATGTTGCTGTTGAGAATTTTGATGGCAATATGAGTCTTACTGCTCTGTAGGTAATCTGTTTTCTCTGGAAGCTTTTATTTCTATTTAAGTTTATAAGCGTGCATTAGTTTTATTTTATATAAGATGTTTTGCATTCTATGAGTCATTTCAACCTGAAGTTTATAATCTTTTAAATATTTAACATTTCTTGTCATTTTATCAAATATCTCCACCTATGTAAATGTATGTAAGCATATATGTATGTATGTCTGTATTTATTTATTTATTTATTCATTATTCATTATTTATTTATTTATTTATTTATTTATTTATTTATTTATTTTCTCTTATTCAGGAACTCACATTATCTGTTTATTGGCCTCTACTTCTATCTACTGCTATCCTACATAGCTCTTAAGCTTTATTTTTATGTCTTCTACCTTTCATCCTTTTTTTTTTTTTTTTTTTGCTTTCTTGGAGAGTTTTTCACAATGATAACCCTGCTCACTGATTTTTCTTTCATTATATCATATCTCTTTGTTCTTTTTCAAGCATTATAATATGCGTAACTCATATTTGTATAAATTCTTGTTTCTATTTTGGTTTATAAACATTCTCTTGTCATTTTGAGAATATTTATTATAGTAAATATATTTATCAATGTGTTCCAATAATCTTACTTTATGCTCTACGTGTTTTTCAGATACTTTTCTTTCATTTAATGTATTTAAACTATTTAGTCTGTGAGTTCATGTATTGGGATAAAAAATATTCTGCTTGGTAAGGGTTACCGGGGAGAGACTACTAGGAATCCAGTGGCAAACAACAGACATTCTCTGCTTGCAAGGAGCTTATAGCCTTAATTTTTTTTTAAATTGCAGTATGATAGACGTACAGATAGCTATACATATTTAATGTATATAATTTGATGAGTTTGGAGAAATAGATACATTCTTAAAACCACCACAATTAGTACCATAAACATATAATTTGTCCTCAGAGAATAAGGCTTTCAGAGAAAATTCAGCGTTTCAGGCACTGGAATATACAATGAGAAGGAAATATACAATAATTTCTGAAAATAATTTTCTAGTGAAATTATATAGTGGATGACACAAGTGCTACTTGATTTTTATGTTATTTTAAATGGATTTTAAGACACATATTTTAGGTAAAAATAACTAAATTTAATGACAGCTAGTATTAGGTGAACATTTAGGATATTTGGGTTAAATTTTTCCAAGTTATGTTATTCATTTCCTGGGGATTTTCAGTCTCTAGTTAGTGGATAAAGGTTTTTTTTTTGTTGTTGTTGTTATTGTTGTTATTGTTCCTGTTTTGTTTTTATAATTTCAGTATATTCATTGTGCACAAAAATCTTACTAAGGAGAATTTAGTTTATTCTTCACCCTGTATAAAATTGAGATTCTACATGAACCTGTCAGCTTGTTACAAGACATTATTTTGATTCTTTATGGAGATGGCTTCTAAAATGGTTTGATATTTCTAGCAGAAAGTCAGACCGAGTTTAAAATGCAGGACTGACTTTGGCAAATTTTAGCTGCTGAATTTTAGTAGTCTGTAGAAAACATGCTCCTTTGCTGCTCCTGTTATAGTTAGAATTTTACTAAAAGAGGTTGTAAATGTCTCTGTGGGATAAAGCTATGAGAGTAACAACACCATTATTATATAAAAGCGGCTTGGATTTTTCTCCCTTGAGAAAGTTTTGATTGTGTGTATTTGTATTGCAGAAGCAGGGATGCAGAAAAAAAAAAAAAGAAAAAAGAAGAATATATGTCTTTTTAACAGGGAAGGCTACATAGTGAAATACACAGGTGCTTGCCACACACACACACAGATGTAGTGGGTATTTTTGTGGGTGTAGCCCAGATCCTCCAGATGCTAGGATATAGGCATCCAAAAGACTGATAGTTGAGTCCCTTCTGGAATTAGGAGCAGCCTCATCCTAAGTCGGACCCCTTCCCTGAGGGAACCCACAAACAATGATCGATCCCATGCTGGGATACAAAATCCCACCCTCTCCCTCTATGTATTATGTCTTTATGCAGGAATTTGTCAGTTTCAGAGTATCAGTGGGATTGCCTGAGACTTCTGTCTCAATTGCATCAGTAGTTCACTTTCTCCACCTGCTCAGTTCTGTTTCTTTTCTCCTTTACAGATAGTGTTCCTGACAGCACATCCCCCCAAATTCCTGCATTAATATTCTTTCTCATCAGATTTTGTTTGGGAAGAACCTGACTTACAATACACTGAGTGACATTTCCCACTAGAATTCATTGTGTTTTTGCCATTGGAAGGCTTGAGCTTTCTTCTGAGATTACAGTATTTCTTAGCCCTTATATCTTTCTTCAGTAATGAAGGTTGTTGAAATATGTACAATAGGCAATGAGAATTACCTTTTGTTACAGGGGAAGGGTACCCAGATATATAAAATAATTGTTTATGACTATCTTCTTCTGACATTTGTATTTGCTACATAGTGTCACATCTACTTTTCACCTCATACCATAAGCACTTTTGGGGGATGATAGAGATCTACTGACTCGAACTGTAACTTCATTGGTTTTATGGAACTTTATAGATCAACACTGTGATACTGAAAAGGGCATAAGAAGTTCATATACAAAACTACATCCACAAGAGTGAAGTATTGGAGCACAACGTGTTGTGATTGATGCTTGCTCTCAGAAAAAAATAATTAAATTGTTTTCTAACCCTGAATAGGGTATTTTCAAGATTTCTGAGCTTGGTACCTAGGCCGTCTACCCGGATTCTACCAGCTTCTATATCCTGTTCTATTCTCCTTCCCCTTTCCTTCCCCTTCCTGTCAGCTTCAGTGATGGTGTCAGCCCCACACCATCTCCCTCCTCTAGGAATTCATTGTTCACTGGCAATCCCAGGCCCTCAGCACATCCAACGCCTTCCTCTTCTGGGGTGTTTGGTCATAACTTCCAATCCATTGGAACAACTCATCCTCCCACACCTTGTTTCTCAGGTTAATTTTAGTTAGTTCTCTGATACCCCTTGCTAGAGCAAATTTTTCTATTAGATCTAGTTTATCATTTTTACCAGATCTGCAGCTTTGTGACCATTTCTGTGATTATTTGATTACTAACTGCCTTTCTCACTGGACTACGTGCTTCATGAAAGTAGAAACCAAATACATTTTAGTTTATCATTACACTCAGTGTCTTATGAATGTCTGGCTCATTATAAATTCCTCAGATATATTTATTTCTTAGACAATTGAGGATTTTTTGAGAGTGTATATATTTTTGTTAAAGACTGTTCTCTTTTTGCTTGCTGTTGCATGTTTGCGTCCATAAGAAACATTTTTCAAAAAATATTCTTCTCCCTCCTGTGGCTCAGCCTCAGTTTTATTTTTATATATCATTGAGATGAAACCCCGACTTTTCTCCTTTGACAATAAATGCTTGCACCAAATATTGGTCGGTAGCATTTTGAATCCTAAATAAATTATGTAATGTCTCTGTGTAGTTGCATGGATGGCATTGCTCTCAATTTAGGCAGGATTACTGATAACAGTTATTCGATAGAAGAAGTTAATTTTTCTCACTGAAATTTATTTACTCTGGAAATATCAGAAAACTCACTATTCAGAAGTTTCTTAATCTCTTGCCATTTAAAATGACAATTTATGTGGTAGGAATGGTGGCACAAGGGAATGTCATTTATTTCCACAAGGTTTATGTAATGGACAGAGTGCAGACAGCAGATAAAGCTGAATATTTGTGCCTGGGATAAAAATATTTTAATTGCAAATTCACCAGTGGAGGAATTCTTGTCACTACCTTAGAGGAGAATAAATAGATGATCTCCCTCTTGCTTCTTCATGCATACTTATGAATTTTATCAGAGAATCAGGCTAGACATAACTGTGCTCTTTTTAACTATTTCTATGCTTTTTATCCCTGGAAGTGTTTAGCTAATTCATTAGCTACCATATATCTTCTTTGGGGAGGTCTCCGTAGAATTTGCTACTGATAATACCTTTGCCAAATAAGGATGTGGAGTTTGCTCTACTGGAAAGTGATTTGCAGAGAGAAAATAAACAGCTAGTGCATGAGATTAAAAACACAAACACTACCTGTCAGGGATTTTGCTGCCTGAATTTAGAAATGTTAATATGTTTTTAATTTTCTAGATTGTAGTGTTTATGATGTTTCCGGCACTATTCTATATCATATTAACTTATTGAATCCCCACAACTAGTTATCAGCCATTATCATGACCCCTCAGAGGAGGAAACTGAACCGTGGAGAGGGTAACTTGCCTGAGGTCATACAGATAGTGAATGTTGGCTCAGGACTGGAACTCAGCAATCTAGTGTTAGAATCTATGCCTTTCACCACTGTCTGGTGTTGCCTCTAAGTTTATTATAGATTCATTTGTTTTGTTTTGGGCTATTCTCTAAGACTTGCCTTAGCTTCAAGTCAGATACAAACAAACAAACAGACAAACAAAAGAAACCTTAAGAAAAGTACAATCCAGTTAATGTTCATTTTGTTTGCATTCATCCATTTTAAAAAATTACACAAATATGTCTTGCTTGCTTCTCCTCACCTTGTTAGAAAATGAGGCAGAGTGCATTTTCCAAGAGAGTTGCAACTTCATCTGCCTTCCTGCATGCTTTTCTTCCATACGACGTTGACACTCTCCATGAGAGATAAGGCTGATGTTGTCACCCTTTGAGTCTACCTGTGACAACAGTGACCCAGAAGAGGTCATTAGAGATGATATTACTTCTGCTTGACCATCTTGAGGTGCTAGCTCTTGGAATCTAGTCACCAGGCTGTGATGAAACCCAGACTACATGAGAAACAAACATGCAGTTTTCCTAGTATTCAACCTCAGCTGAGACCCCAGCCAACAGACAGCATCAGCCACCAAGCGTATTTGTTAAGGCTACCCCAGATGTTTATGGCCCTCAGTTCTTGAGTCTTTCCCCCTGAGATCTCAGATATTGCAGACCAGAGACAAGCTATCCCTTCTGTGCCCTGCCTAAATTCCTGCCCCGTGAAGTATGGAGCATAATAAAACTGTTAATTTATGCTTTAAGGTTTTGAGATGGTTTTTTACTCAGTAATAGATAACTGAAGCAGTAAAATAGGACTAATACCTCTGGCCTTTTTAAGGCATACAATTAATTAATTTTTGAATCAGCAGAGTAATTAGAATTATTCATTATAGTTAAATTCTAGAAGAACTTTAAACTCACTTTATATCAAAGGCATCTAATTTTTTAAGAAGTCAGAATGAGAATTTAAATTTGAATTCTAGTGATGGCTTTTTCCTTTTGCTGTTTATTCCTTAGGTAATTTCTGTATTCTCCTTAAAGTTTTGTGCCTCATTTTCTTTCTCTTTCAAATTCTTAACTGCTGACATCATGATGCCTTTATTATTATTTATAAACTTTTGCTGAAAACACTTGCATGGCCATGTGAGTATATTACAGTGTTAAAGTTTTAATCATATGCTCTGATATGTCTTCCAAATTTTAATATGAAGAAGTGGATTCAAGGTTACTAGACTCTAAAATTAAAACTAATTTTATTTCTAATATTATCATTGGAAACTGCACCTCAGTGAGGTACTTTTTTCCAGCAATGGGATGTCGTCAATAGGCAGGCAATATTCTGAGAGAGTGGGAGAAAAGTACCAAAGAAAATTCTCTGAATGATTTTCAACTGAAAAAAAAAAATCATGACAGTAGATGTATGTGTGTTTCTGTGTGTGTTTTGGCACCTGATCTTCTTGGGCAGAGTATCTAAATTTGAGATTGTCTGTGGCTTCAAATATTAAAATAATTAGGGGTTACTGAACTTGAATTTTTAGAGCAATTTATAAGGTTTTACTTGAATATATTAAGTACCTGATTAGACACACATGAATACTCTATTTTGATACATGCAATATTAATATTCCTCAATGACTAAAGTTTTTCCAGTGTGTTGACAATTTTATGTAGTATATTCTTATGCCTTAATCTTTTAAATATATGTCTTGACATTTTTAAAAATGTGAGATTTAAAAAAAATCACAAATATATTTAAATGGCTATAATACTATTTTTTTAGCTCATGACTACAAAATGACAGACAAGTATCCTAAAACAAAAGCCAGGAAGAGAAAGGAAAGTGGAAAGTGTGAGATCTATATTGTAAAACACACAAGAAAAAAAACTCCGTTAGTTTATGTGCTTAGGTAGGTCCCAAAATAAATGGCCCTATTAATTAAAAACCAATAACAATATAAATAAGCAGTAACAGTTTTAAGAGAAGCAGAAAACAGTCTGTTTTCAACACTTCAGTTAAAAAAAAAGGTGCTAAAGAGTTACTTTAACCAGTGATTGGAGTAAGCTTTGGGGACTCAAAGATATCCTCTTCCTCAAAAAATTTAAGTTTTGGAGAGGGACACATTTGCCATAAACACATGATTGATAATGCATTGTGTAAGAACACAGGTATTAAGTACAATAGTGAGCATAAGGACCAAAGGAACTAAGTTTCTCTGTATGGGAATCTCACAAATAATTTTGAGGGAGGAGTATTCCTCATGAACATTTTGAAGGTTAAGTTAAAATTGGATTAAAAAAAGAACATTCTAGAAAGAGGCAGCCTCATGAAATATAGTCCAGACAGAGAGTCATTTATAGAGGAACTAGAAACAATTTAATAGGGCTGTAGCACAAAATATGAACCAGAGTGCACTGAGTGATGAAGTGTGAGCCATATCAGACAATTTCTTGTATATGTTGAGAAGCTATGTCTTTTAAGATGGTATGGGGAATGAAGAGACATTGGATGGAAGGAAAGTGGTAGAGTCAGATAATTGTTCTAGATAGAAACTTTATAAAACCTGGTTACAAATGGGAAGAGATTCTTTCAGTAATGAAAGGCAGAGACTGAGGTTTTCACTAGGACGAGGTTGGCCAGAGGTAAGCACTGATTCAAAAAGAGCAATTTGATACAGTTGTTAGTGTTTGGTTGAACCTAGTGGTTGGGCAATGAAAAGAAGTAAAGAATAGCTTTCTGTTGCAAATCTTAAAGTAAAAAAATGAAGTGAAGCAGGCTTCACTGAGTGATGAGGATGGAGCCATTTCAGACAAGGTCGCATGTATCATGTAAAGCTTAAATGTTTGTTAAATAATGTTGTCACTGACTGAGGTAGAAACCATAGAAAGAGAACTGATTTTGGGGAATAATTTTGTTGTTAGCAATGATAAATTAATAATCGTAAGCTCCAACTTTGAGCTTTTGACTGAGGTTATTATGTAACTGTGGAAAATCAGTACCAAAAGGAAGAAATTATAAGGATTTATATTACCATTTTTTGGAGTTATCAGCATGAAAATCTTAGTAAAAGCCATTAGATGACCCATAGAAAGTAAATACAAAAAGAAAAGAAATGGGCACAAATGGGAACTCCAGTAATTAAAATTATTGTTGTACTGGTAAATGTCATTAAAAAAAAAGTGTATCTATAAGTGTATAAATTTACCATAAATTTTAATGATATAAAAGATGTGTAACAAAGTTTTCAAATAATAATAAAATATTCACTACTCATTATAGAAAATTATTTACAGTCAATCAATTCTCACAGAATACTTTTGTTGATTTTTGCTGAACTCTTGGTATCTATAGATAATCCATGGTAGCAATTGATGAATGATTGTAGTTTCTACATGAATGTTGGTTGATCGTCTCCTCATTCGTAAATTCAAAGAGAACAGAGAAGATGTATCTTGGAACTTGACTCATGTCAATAATATGGAACTTCTTTGCTGAATCAGAAAATAGTTTTTGAAAATAGTAAGACTATTTTCTCATGTTTTGTGTTATTCACAATGTAATGGCTACACACACACACTTTTAAGTTTAAACTGTATTATTAACATTGTATCCAACACTTTTTGGAAGCCTATAAAATTGACAAAGCAAATAATCATGATTTTAATTTGTAATGCTTGCTGATTTCCATGGTGCAAGTACTCCCATTATGGCTAACTCCCAACATATCACTGAGCGCAGAGTTGGAAAGAGATGGTCAGTAGCACCTTTCAAACATAGAGATAAAATAAATGTAAATAACCCAAAAAGCAAAATGTAGCAAAATAATGAGGAAGTAATGAGTTATGAGTATTTGTTACTCATAATTTCTTTACGAATAATTACTTTACTTTAATGCTACAGCAGTTACCCCACTGTGAAGTTAGAAGAATGAGTTCATATAGACCACCTTCACTTCTGACATTAATTCCAAGTTTGGAAGATTCCCAAGACTGGCCTCAGGTTCAATAATTCACAAGAAAGACTCACAGAACTCACCGAAAGCTGTTACACTCACAATTATATTATACATAAGACTATATATTTCTCCATTGGTTCAAAAACCAATTAAGTTGCACGTCGTGTCCTTCGTGTTTTGATCTTTCTTGCACTTTAGGTAATATTTTTGACCAAAATAAGTTCTTAACTCCTTTGGCAATTAAAAATGCCATTTGTAGTATTTATTTACAGAAATATGACATATGGAGTCACACAGGATAGAGTTAAGAGATTAAGTTCGAATTGAGGAATTACTTAATTGTGAGTCTTTCTACAATAACGATATTAAGATTTGCGTGATGTCAGTATAATCATGTGCAAAAAAGCGTTTTGACTTTATTTTGACAGATACATGACATGTATATGGATATATTAACATAGAATATTATTGAGCTTTTCTTTTATATAATAGTGTTTTATGGTTTCTCTGTTAGTGATTCTTTCTTCTTGCTAATATGACAGCTGAGGCATAACTTTCTTCCACATAACTATCAAGGAATGTCTACATGTCTACAGGCATAAATTTAGTTAAACCACATATAGCAGGATAAATAAAAACCCCTATGACAGAGCATAGTATTGTATAGAGTCTTGTACATTTGAATATCTCCAGAAGTTTTTTTTGTAGTAACTTTGAAAATCATCTCTCCCATGAACTGATATATAGGAGATGAATATTGAATTTAAGGTCTCTTAAAAAAAGAGACCTTGTTATATATCCTGTTTATAGTTTTAGTTTTGTCTAACCTATATTTATAGTTGTCAATTAATATTTGATTTACTAAGATAATACAGCATTTTATAATTAGAATGTGGGAGTGACAATATATATGTGTTCTGTTGTCAAATTGCATCATAGAATTTGCCATAAAGGGGAACAGGCCTCAGTCCCAGCTCAACCATTTGGTAGTCATAACCTGGCTCTCTGGGCCACTGTTTCCTCATCTCTAAAATAGGAATAATGCCTTTTTCATGAAGCTCTAATGATTTCATAAGAAGTTGTACATAAAATGCTTAGCACAGCTCCTGACTTAAAGTTAGATCTCAATAAATATTAATTTTCTCCTGGCCCATTATTCCCCAGAAGTTAAATTATATGCACACATTTTAGATGAGTAATTAATAGCTGATGCTGCTAACATCTTAAAGTGTTAGTTACAAGATCATCTTCTAGTCTATAAATGCCAGAGGATAACAACAATTTAAGGCAAATGAACCCAAATAACTTGACAACAATCTTACTACTAGAAAATAAATTATAATGGTAGTAATTCCCTATGAAATTGGATTTTTAAATGATGATTTGGGAAAATACATGCAACTTGAATATTTTTTGAATTTCATTTTTTTTTCCTATTTTTCACTTCTTTGATAACTTGAAAATACTGCTATTTGGCTGAAAATATATTTATGAGTGTCTTCTTATTTGTTAGTAATATCTTTCATATTTTAGATTACTCCATGTTTTTTTGCCCTTATCACATATATGTTTATAGAATTGCCAGTATTAAAACATGCCCCTTCTCACTTAATATAACTGTGTAAGGGGGTTGTATAATATATAACATTACATATAAAATTATCTATCTATCTATCTATCTATCTATCTATCTATCATCATCATCATCATCATCATCATCATCATCATCATCATCTATCTGTCATTATCTATGCCATACGTAAGCTCAATGTAATGGACTTCCATTCACCAAAGTCAATCAAGGCATAAACGACTGAATATTCAGTTTACTAGTATCAGAGGCTAATGCTGAACCCCTAACTGGGTACTTTTTCATGAGGTGGAAAATCAACTCCTCAGTCACAGTTCTACCACACTATCATTCTCATCCTAGAAAGTCAGTGGTTTCTCCTTATAGGAATAGGTACTTATTCTAGTATAAGGTTGATTTTCCTGCCTACAGAGTCTAAGCCAGCAACGCTGTCTGGGAGATTATGAAATGCCTTATCACAGACTGGAATCCCACTGCCTAGTATATAATTAGAGGATTCTCTTTACAGAGAAAGCAGTATGGGAGTGTGATCTATGACCTGTGATAGTGGTATTCACTGATCCTATTACAAACTGCACCAGCCGGAAGCAGTCAGTCTAATACAGTCCTGGGATGGCCTAACTAGGGCACAGCTGAAATACCACTAATATGCCATGGCAATGTATTAGTGCATCCCTTTACTGCTAGTGAAAGATTTATCTAATGAGAAATTTTTGCTTTGGGATTGCTCATCAGCCTGGACAAGATGTTCTTAGCACTGTGCTGCAATAAGGCCCCTTCTACCCAACCATTATTTTCTTCTCTTTTTGTAAATGAGACCTGTTTTGTGGTCTGAAGGCTGTCCCTTTCTGCTTCTGCTCCTTTTATCTTTATCCTTCATAAATGGTTCTCCCAAATAAACTTCTTGTACATCAAATCCCATCTTGGCCTTTGCTTCTTGGAGAATGCATACTAACTTGGAGGTCATCAGCCCCTCCTATGTGCTACTTCTGTTTACTTTTATATTTACTACAGGACATTAAAATGTATTCATTTACATGTCTGTGCTCCTATTGGACTAGAAGGTCTAAGACTGGTAAATGAGAATGGGTCTAACTCACAATCTAACATACTAGGTTATTAATACCTGTTTGTTGGATAGGGTTTTATTAAATTTATGTTCTCTTAATATGACATACATATATCCAATTGAGCTTTTATCATATTGTATTATAATTATTGATGAGCCTCTCTCCAATGACTACTACTAAGCTGTGAGACATTTAGGGTAGATCATTTTCATTCATCTTTGTATTTCCACCTCATAGTAAAAGCTAAATACATGCTAAAAATACTAATTTTACTTATTTTAAATGGTAATAGTCCATATAAAATAATAGAAGATATACACCATAAATTAATGATACACAGTCATTATTTCATAATACTTGGATATGTAAAACATGAAAACCAAGATTCTAGAACTACTTTAGATTACATCTACTGACATTTTGGGAAAAACTCATGAGAAGATAAAAAGCAAGCATCGCTAATTGATTGCAAGGATAATAAAAGTACAATGGTGGCTCTTAAAAATGTGGCCTATGGTCACTGTATACCCTAGAGGGCTGCTTTTGGTAAAGGAAATCATTTCTTTATTGATTCAATTCATTTATCATATGCATCATATGCATTTCCTAAATGCCAACCACTGTATTGGACACCGTAATATTTTCTTATCTTAGAATGTAATTGTTTATAATGGACTACATTTAAACATTTACTTCTTTATTGATACTTAATTTATTATGTATTATTTATTTATACTTTTTAATAATTATTTAGTGATATTTATTGATACATAAGTAAAACATAATCTCATAGATATTAAAACTATATCAATTTATATATTAATCTTTATTCTCTTCTTATTCTCTGTTGCTTTCTCATTTCACACTGAAAAATAAAAACAAACAAAAACAATAATAAATCAAAGAAACAAACAAAAAAGATTATTATATCTTCCTTATATTAGAAAAGACAAAATATTCCCTTTTATTCAAAAAATTATCCAAAAAATTAGCATCTCATTACTCTTCTTACTGTCACAATTAAAAATTTCACCTTACTGGCCTTAACTTCCGTATTTCCTTACTGATGAACTAAGGATTGGTCATCCATTCTACTGAAGCTATTATTTCCAAGATCAAAAATAGCAATGTTAATTCCTAAAGAGTGTTAAAAATTCCCTACCATGAGAATCTGTGATATAAGATCATATGATCTATGAAGTAGTAGGGGATAATAATTGAATAGAGAGAATCACAAGATGAAGTAAATATTTTGAGAATAAAATGGATCTGTTTAAAGAATCTAGTAAATGATTAAGCTAGAAAAGGTAATTATAGAAGCTAAGCTCAAACACCAGCATGGTAAAGTCAATCAGCTCTTACTAGGCATCAATTTAAACAATAAATAAATAGTACAAATATTTTTTAAAAGCCACCCCTAGGAGCAGAGTATATTTAGAAGTACAGTATAGATATAGTAGAGGCATCAGAAATTATCTAGCTACGACCTTTTCACTACCTATTGAAAAGTTTCTCAGCTTTGCCTCTCATCATTTTCATCACTCTAAGTTTGATACCTCTTCTTTGTGGGACATAATTCATTATCTTTCTAACCAGCTTTCTTGCTTCCAGATAGTTTCTCATCTAATACATTTTCATATGAGCAGACCTTCTAAATCTGATTGTGTTACTCCCCTGCTCAAAAGCGTTCAGTGTGTTCCCCCACCCACCCACCCACACACACTTTGGGGAAAAATATCCAAATTCCTTAATACAGCATTCAAGAATTTTATAATTAATTTTTAACCTGCATTTTCATCTTGACCTCAGGTCATATTCCTTAACACTTTACATGCTCAGCTTGCTGTTTCCTCTAATTCTCATTAATTCCTTCTCACTTTGGCTTAATTTATCCATCTATCTGAACTATCCTTGTTTTTTCTCTGATCATTCAGTGATATATCATTCATCTGTCAATAACAACTAGAATATAGTTCCTCAGTGAAGCTTGTCTAGAATGAATGCCACTGAGTATAACTACTGCTCTCTAGTAACACAGGTATCGGTGAGCATTCTGAGCACCCCAAGAGATGGTTCATATTTGAATCCCTTTCCCTAGCTCAGTGCATGACATAGAATAAGCAATCCACAAATATTCATTAAAGGTATTGAATGAGTAAAGTTTTTGTCTCAGTACATTGTGGTTTTCAACATTTGAGCATAGGATTAATAAATGTATAGCTCTGGTGTTAGGTAACTCAAGGTGAAGACTGGGTTAAGGGAATGGTTAGACCCGCTGGATAAGTCAGGTCATTCTGTGGGGTCAGGCTGAAATACAAATGAGGTCTCCAGGGCTGGATTCAGTAGAGGACAGAGCAGGGCAGAGTCACATTAAATTCTGGAAGGTTTTGAACAATGCATCTTTCTTTTGTACAAAGAAATTGACCCAAACATGCCATAAGGTGCCTACAGAGTTAGAAAAATTGGAAATGGTAGAAACGCAGATACTATGATTAACATAAGCCCAGAAAAGGGGTCAGTTTTGAGAATCTCAGAGTTAAAAACTTCTTGGAATGGAATCCAGAAACAATTTTTTTTTTTTTTTGTCATGGGTAAGGATTGAAATAGAAAGACTTTTGGTATAAGTAAACAAAAGCTGTTATTTCCTAAAAATCTGATATGATCCAATCCAGGAAAAAAAAAAAAGTTTCAAGTGCATCTGTCCTGTATTCCCTAGAGCTTCATGTGACCTGCTTTTCATTGAGATTCCTTAAGGGAGCCATGACAAATTATGATGACTCACAGAATAAAAACTAAGAAAGCATTCCACATATTTAGAATAAGAGCTTCTTTCCTTTTTTCCTTCCTGAGAAATCAATCATTTCAAAAAATTTAAATGATTTGCATGATTTTATGAACAACTTTTACTTAGTCTTTGTAAAAACATAACACAATATTTTTTTTCTTAAATATAAGAAAATAAGTGAGCACAGAGAAAATTATCATTTTAGAGCAGATAGTAACTTTAGAAAAGGTAAATTTAATCTCATTTTACAGATGTAAAAATTTTGCTAGCTAGGTAAATGTTTTCCCCAGACAGCTAATGTCAGAGATTGTTCTTGAACCCATGACTGTTGTTCTCCTTTCATAGTATAATTTCATCAAATATTAATTATAATCTAATATAGGAGTTGGCAAACTATGGCCCATGAGCCAAATCTAGCTTGCTGACTATTTTTGTAAAGTTTATTGGAGTATTGCTATGCTCATTTGTTTCTATGTCATCTGTGGGTGCTCTCATGTTACAATGGCAGAGACCATATGGCCCTCAGAATCTAAAATATTTACTGTCTGGCTTTTTACAGAAAAAGTTTGCCAACCTCTTATCTAAAGTGTCAGTCCTCTTGTAATAACCTTACATACTTTCCTGATTCCTCTCTCACTTTATTTTTCTTGTAACTACCCTCTCTCTGTCAGCATCCATACTCTCCTGTAGAACATGCATATGGGAAGGAGACAGAGACCTTTATATTCCAGCAAATATTGTCTGCCTCTATAGATTATTATTCATTTTATATCTAAAATCTAAATTTTCCTAAAGGAGATTGTTTTCAATGCCTTTCTAAGACTCTATTATAAAAACACAATATACATTCTAAGTTGGATGATTGGTAAACATTGCTATTGAGCCTAGTGTACACAAGTAGTAGAGCAGTCACAAAAATAATATTTTGGGGTCTGCTGTGGAGAATGGCTTCAAAGGTTTTTTGAAGGGTATGAAAAACGATGAGGCAGACATCTTCGAGATTAAAAGATTTTTGTATTGACTTCTTTTCAGATTACCTTTGTGATCACAATTTGCAACCACAATTCACATCTTTGTGATGTGAATTTTGCCTGAGTCATCTGCTGAAGATCTTTTCACCATATGAGTTGACAATGGTGAGCACATTGGCTAAGAAATCAAAATGATGTTTTCACTGGGGAAAAAAAAACAGGGAAATAATATATGAACAGATACTCTGAAAGAGCAGAGTAACACTCATAATTAACTGGTTATCTTTCATCTGGAAAAGAAATCTGAGACTGAAATGAATGATGATGATAATCAGAGAGCAAGAAAAGTGGTAGTAAGGAAGGTAAATTAGCTTTTCAGGTTGTAGAGATAAAGACGGTGATGGCAGACAAAGAAAAATAACATGAAAAAGACAAACCAGAATTACATGATAGGAAGCACTGAAAAAGATTATAGTCACCTGAACCTCAAATTCTGATGGTAATAGACAGAAAAAAAATGGCGAATTCAACTGTAGCCTCACAAAAGTAGGAAAAATAATTATTTACAATACCGGTATGTGGGGGTTCAGCTGTTATTAAGGATATTATTGACAGTCCTCTGCTGGACTTCCTTTGAAGCTACTGAGGCTAAGAAGAATAGGATCAAGGTGTATCTGCAGCTGCAAGATCATGCATGATTCCTGCAAATTTCAACTTGGACCATGGTTTGACAGACTCACATATCTAACAGACTCTTAATATTTTCTGACAAATGCTTCAGCCTTGTAGGACTAGGAAGACTATTTATGGGAACATGGTCAAGAAATGCCATGAAATTTTTTCAGCTTACCAAAGGCCAGTGATGACAATACGTTTTACCATGTATATCCAAACCTCTGGAGCTGAGAATCCAGGCAGATTCCACCAACTTGTAACACCTATCCAAGATACTGCTCAGACTCAGATAATAGGAAGACTTCCTGGTCTGAAAAGCACCATGTAAAAGAGGCACAGGCAATTTTGAGGATAAGCCACATCTGGGAATCATTGAACATAGTTTAGATCAATAAAATACTCCAAAATTTGGAGCTCTCAAATAATTGACAATTTACCTACTATTTCAAGAAACTGATTTTTTATCTTCTATCATATGCTAAAACTATTTAAATTCAATTGAAGTAAGCTCTTATCTAGACTCCACGTCCAGTGTTCATGAAGCTTGGTTTTGGTCCCAGCATGTCTCTGCATTAAGCTTCCCCTTTTTTTATTCACACACTAAGGACCAACATATCTTGATTGCTTTAGCCATTCTGAGAGTGTTTTTTTTTCTTTTACTAAAGCTATAGGTGTCTCATTTCTCCTAATTTATTCCCTAATATGATTAGAAGAAGCTTCCAACCCATGATCGTGCTCTTCACATAAGCTCACAAAGAGATCTTTACTATGTATTTGTCCCCAGCTTTGTCTTTCTGTTTAGTCTCAATATCAGTTCAATTACAATAGTTTTAAAATTAGATGTGTTTACTAATTTTAGCTACATTAGAGTAACTTATCAGTCTACATATAACTTGGAATGAAGAAGTTCAGTGTAAAAAAAAGTAAGGTAGAAACAATAAGAAACAGAATAATACAAGAATTAATCTTTTCTGAATGTCTGAAATGACTTAACATTTGCTTTAGAAACAGCTGTTGCATTGCCAATGGAAAATAATTTTACCTATGCCTAATTAATAATAGACAATGTAAAAAATAAGACCTTTAAGTTTCTAAAAAAAAGATATTATAATAGAACCTAGTATCTAATCCCTTGTCTTTTATTTAAACAGTGGAATGCTTTTCTATTGACTGAGTTTAAGTTATAAGCTCTTTTGGAACTGAGGTTGTTGTGGCTATTGCGATATGTAATGTAGTGAACCCTGAGGTCCATAAGGTGGCATTAACCCACCAGAGTGAGCAGGGACACTTCTGATCACATTTCAGGTGACTTTGGATCTTCAGCTTTTCCTAAAGTTGTTTTATGCAAAGGAGAAATTCAAACATCTTAAAAGTTTCCTTCAGATCTAATACCTACTGACTTACAAAAAGAAAATCTCAGATAAATCCAAATTTGTGATCTTGTAAAGACCCTGAAGTTCAAGTGTTCAGCTAAAGCTTATTTGAATCTCTAGTTTTCCCTGGCCTGCAGACTTAGGCTTGAAATCCTGCAGGGAACTCTGTGCTTCTGGAATTTCTGACATTTCAACTTTTGGGTTATTGTCAAAAGTGTAGTCAAATGTATTATGCAGACAGTCATTTTCTTAGTTTTCTTATGCAGCAAAGAAACGTGGGGAATGATGAAACATGTAAGATATTTAATATTTGAGTTTTCTGTCTTTTTACAGGTTGAATTAAATCTTATTTAAAAATAAAAAAAATAATAGAAATAAAATGATGCTGCTCTTTGAACTGTTTCTATAGGAATATCAGAAACACAAAATACAGGATTAAAATAATCAAATAAAAATGAGGTTAAGCTGCTTAATCTTCGTGTGATAAAACTAGTTTAATAAAGGGTGTCAAATATACGGTGACAGAAGAAGAGCTGGTTATGGGTAGTGAACAAACAATGTAATACACAGATGATGTGTTGTTGAATTGTACACTTAAAACCTATATAATTTTATTAACCAATGTCACCCAATGAATTTAATTTAAAAAGTCAAAACTTAAAAAAAATAAATGAATAAAAAATAAACTAGTTTAATAATAGATGTAAGGAAGAAAGAAAACAATATATTTGATTCCATATTGACTTATTAGTGAATGTTAATAGAGCCATTTGTTAATAAATGTTAACTAGTTTCTATAACTTGAAAAACAAAATTGAATTTTATTCCATATATCATTAAAATACCATGTTCTGCCAGTATAAAATACTATGTTCTGCCAATATAAATGCATTTGTATTCCCAGTTATTATTTCAAAAGGCCATGTTAGGGAACATTTTTACAGTTAAATATGACAAAATCTGTTTAGTTCTCAATTCTTAGTACCAGTTATCTCTGAAGAGGTTCTTGTAATATGAGAAATAATGACTCAGCATTGCAATAAAGGCAAGCTTTTATTAAGCAGTTTTCTTAACTCGTCTTTTTGTGGCTTGGTGACATAATATAAGTCAATAATATCCCCACGTGTAGATTGGAAATTTACTTCCCATTTTTACTTTATAGCAATGTTAGGAGGATTAATTGGATAATGAATCTAAAGGCTCTAGGCTCAGTAAAGAAAGACACAAATGCAATGTATTATTTGCTAGTGAAAGAAGACAATGAGAAAGTACTTTCCCTACTAATCAGAATAATTCTTACTGAGATAGTGAATGTTAGTAAGTAAATTAAGACCATTTTTGATAGAGTTTCTAGTCTCGCATATCCTAGGGCAACAAACAAGGAGAGAAAACATGGCTCTCTGACAATTTAGGTATATTTCTTTCATTAAGGAAATGAGACCACTTCAAAGGCAGAAAGGAAAAGATTTCATAAGTCATTAAAGCACAAAGTTGGACCAGACCTAAATGAGACACATGTTGAATAAATTTAAAAAATAGTCATTCAAATGAAGGTTTCTTCTTGCATTCTTTTCCCACTGTTTTCTTAGAACAAAGACCACAGCATGGTGAATAATTACAAAGTAACGTAGTAAACAACTATCCTGTATGGTAGAAGTTACAAAATATAATTCCCAGAATTCATGATACATGCAAATACCTGTGAGTGTCTGTAAGAAAGTAGGCATCAAGGAGTTCGTTGAAATAGAATTGAATTGAGAATAAGATGATCTGAGGTTGTCTCCTTAGGAATTATTTCTCTCAAAATGAATTTTTGTGGTGAGAGGTCTGCATTATATCTAAGTTGTTTTCTAGCTAGTTGTTTTCTAGCAGAAAGATGAAACAATTACAATTCGTATCTGAATTAAATCTCAGCCAATAGGAAATAAAAACAGCTCTGAATTTCGTCCAGGTGCTGAATCTCCACGCTGTGCTAGGTTTTTCTAAATTGAGGAGGATGATGTTTAATAAGTTCATCACTATTTCAGACTGGATCTCCACTGAGACTTGGGTTGAATTTAACCACTCTTCAAGCGTGAAAACAGGTTTGAGGCAAGATTAATGAATTTGTTCTATGAAACCAATACTCTCATCTTGGCAATCTTGGTAGTCTGTGAAAAAGGTTAATGCATTAAAAAGCAGAGTTCTTACGACCCAATACTGTCTAACTTTATCTTTGAATAGATCACCTGGTTTATGAATTTGAAGCTTTAGCAATCATTTGTCAACCTCCTTCAATCAATGTGATTGATGGCATTGTGGTTAACTAGAGTTCCTTTTTCACTCTTTGTAATTGAGTTGTAGCAATTATCCTGGTCTTTAATTATAAGTACCAATTGAATGATCTCATTTCTTTTGAGGAAACTCACAGCCTTTTCATAGACAAGTAATTAATTTAGTTTTAGAACATGCTAGATACATTCCCAGAGAACAGATGACCCATGTTCATCAAGACAAGAAAAAAGAACATGCATATTTGCAAATACTTTAATAAATCATGTTATCTATTGAATAATAATTCATATTTGAATTATATAGTTTGTATTATATAGTTTATTATAACTGCATATTTTAAAAAATTATTACAAATTATAAATTGTCTTATAATACATGCAATTTCTTATTACATTAATGTAGCAGCTAAATCTAATTTTAAAGTTTTCAGAAAGTAACCAATGAAACAGAGAAAGGTTTTGAATTAATTTTTTATCACATATTTAATAGAGATTAAGGTGATATTTTCTCAAGTTTGACGTGTCAAACTACTGTAGAATAATGGGGAAAACAGATTTTAAATCAGAGATAATATTTTTATATCTTTATTGAAATCATAGCAAAATTATCTATTGTTCATTTGTAATTTCTGGCCTTTCTATTCTTTTTTAACCAGGTTGAAAACCTGTATTTTTTTCGACTGAATTTTGTTACTTTGAAAAATCAACCACAAGGTGGCAGCCAAGAGAAGGTTTTAAAATTTAATCTTGGAATGTAATTTATGAGGTGCAGGCTCCAAATCAGGTTCATTTGAAGAGTTACCACATGTCTGACATGTCAGTGGCCACACCAGTACATAAAAGTTGATGTACACTCCAATTAAAAATTATAATTATTCATAGAGGGAAGGCAGCAGGCTATGAAACCGAATGCTCTAAAATTGAACTAGGTATCTTTGATGGACACATTGGCTCTAACAGTGTAAAGCTTGGCAATCATGTTAACTCTTTGTGTTAATAAATTTTCATTTCTTCATGCCAACCTAGCAGTGATTTTGTATCTAATAATGAAAAATAGCTGTCTAAGCATTTTTACTCCAGCTACCTCCAGCAGTGTTAAGCAGTGCTGAAAGGAGCTTTCAGTTTAAAGCAATTCAGTTCAATTTACCTCACTTAAAGTCCACTCTCAGAGATTGACCAGATAAAAACATTGTGCTGGACACATTGGCATATACGCAGAAAAACAAAACACCAATTCTTGTCCCTATTAAAACAAACAAAAATATAAGACATAAAGAAATACCCAGGAATTTCTTCACTCATAAAACTGAAAATGTACACATTTGGTAATACATGAAATATTCAAATTTGTTAAACTAGCTAAAAATCATCTTTGTCATTTATACATTTTATATTTGAGACTGAAACAGCATCGAATTATTTGGTTATAATTTGTTAAGAAGTCTGTAAAATTAATATGCTGCATACCATGTTTTTCATGGGTCTATCATTCATGGAAAACATAGCAGTTTACGTTTCTTATTTTTCATGAGAGGTAAGATACTGCAATGGTAAAACTAATATTACTTTTATACGGAAAATAATTACCATAACATGTATTAGTCCTAGCAAATGGTGTTCAACAAATGTCGGTTCCCTTACCAATAACTAACATAGTTGAGTATTTGCTTTGTTCCCAGCACATGGTCTCATTTGATCATCTATTATCTTCATGATACAAATGAAAAAACTGAGACTGAAAGAGTCTATTTGACTTTCCCAATGCCATACAACTTACAAGGGACAGGGGCAAGAGTTTAACCTAAGCCCACTTAACTTCAGTGTCTACAGTCCTAGTAATCACATGGAGATGCTTCTTACATGATAGGGTCAAACTGTCTTCAAAGAGATGCTATGATTTACATTTTTTTTTTTTTATCTAAACTAAACTGTTCTTGAGCCAAACCAAACCCTTTTAACTTTAATATAAGAGAACTCATCAATAAATATTTTTTGTCTTTTTGCCTCATGGTTTTGTTAGAAAGTAAACTTAAGCAGAAGTAAACTTTAAACTATGGTCCTAAAAGTACAATGGATTATTCTGTTCACTTTTTAAGACTTTGTAGCTCCAAGTTTCCTGCACATAGCGGGCACCTGCTCCATGTTGGTTTATGTACTTTAGAGCAATTTAGTAATGTGGATCAATGACAGGATAACTAGTAAATAGCTTTATGAGTTATGTTTCTAGTTTTACAGGTAATTTCTGTTACAATTTTCTTAGGAATAATTTTAAAACATACACTTAATTCTAATTTGTAAATTAAATGAAAGACTGAAAACAACAAATGTCAGATTCATATATCAGATTATCAACTAAGAACTTCTCTGAATAATTACTTGTTTTATGTGTGCTAGGAAAACTATAGTAAATACATGTCCAACATTTACTCAGTGTCTTCTGTGTTCAATAAATTACTTTTATGTGTAATTACCATATCCTTTTATCTCTTTCTCTTTCTTGTTTACAATTTATCAGAATGGACCCCCAATTCACATTATTTTAAAATCAGTTTTTATTCTAATACAGACTTTTCTAAATTTGGTCCAGTGAGTTATCTTTAGAAATTCTCTACCAAGGGCAATTTTGCCACACAGGAAACATTTGGCAATGTCTGGAGCCATTTTTATTGTCATTGTAGGAAAGGGAATTGCTCCTGGCATCTAGAAATAGAAGCTAGGAATGCTGCTGAACATCTATAATGTACTATACAGCTCCTCATAACAAAAAATGTCAATGGTGCTGAAACTAAGAGATCCTGCTGTTTGTAACCCTTATATTCGAAGTTGAATATAAGTACGTTTATTTGCATTTTTTTTTCTGAAGAGAGTCTATGGCTTTCATTATATTATTAGAAGGGCCCCTAATATCAAAAACTATAGTAAAAATAAGTCATATATGTTTTTACTATTCAATTACATTGTTTATTTCAGTTTTAAAACTGGCATTTTTTGAATATCTTATTTATCACTGAGTAATTGTAATCTTTGCTCTAAAGCGCTAACAAATCATTAGGAAAATATAATAAACACAATGGCACAATAAAGCAAGATATTAATGATAAGGGAAATTGTGTGCAGGAGGAGAGAGGGTATACTACAACTCTATGCTTTCTGCTCAATTCTTTTGTAAATTGAAAACTGCTCTAAATAAAGCTTATTAATTATTAAGAATATGGTGTTATATATGCAATAATAGCAATGAGATAAGCAAGGACCAAACAGGAGGTGATACATTAATACTTGAGCAGGCACACTATGAAGAAGAGGTATTTCCAGGCAAAGAAAAAAGCCCAGAGACATGTTTCACAATATGAATGATTCATTTGAATGTGAACATTCTCTGGGGACTTTTCACTGGCATAATTAATAGATACTTTAAGTCATGGAATTTCTGGCATTCTCATACCTTGCCTTTCTTTCCAATTTCTGCAGCTCTATTGCTCTCATATTCCTTTTCCTATGCACGCTTATGGTTCCTATACTGCTTTTCTTGCATATATTTCTTTTCCTTTGAGAACTACTATCTCATATATTTTTTCTATTTTTCTTATTCTACAAAGTCTTCTTTTTCTTTCTTCTCTCCATTCTTCCACTTCCCAACTCCATTTATAATGTTGGTTTGGAATAATCTAATTCCACAGGTGGATGGAGAAAGATTTCAAAGGACCTACAAAAAAATATCTCCTCTCATTTCAACAAATTAAGAAAGTCTACTTGAATCATTCTCAGACTCATTCTCTAGATGATCTTTTCACTCTGTGCTACCTAAAACAGGCTTGGGGTGAGAAATCTAAATCTGCTGACTTTGGCTTCTAACAAATGCTCTTGTGGATTTGTATATCTTCTTTTTGTTATTGTATATTTAGCATTGGCTTTTTCTATGACTGGATCACGAACATTTATGATTTTAGGTTCAGTCTTCGAGATGGAAAGCAAGCAAGACAGATCTTTAGCTTGTGTTCATTCCAGTCAATTCTATCTTTTTTTTTTTCCTAGCAAAAGGTAGGCCTACCTACATTCCATCCTCACCCTGTGGAGTTCACCACTAGAGTTTGGGGAGAAATCTCAAACAGACAAGCCATCCGTTCCTTGCATTGCCTCCTTCAGGAATTGTTGGGGAAATATAATTAAAATAAAAGCTCTTCTTAACCCAGACAAATCTCTCCACAAAAGTTGAAGAGAAAAAAAAAATTAACGTGTTGTATTATTGAATAAGTATTAAAGCAGAAGGCAATGAACATCACAGGCAATCTACCACAGATTGCAAAGACAGAAAGAAATCTCACCTCTTATATAGCCAAGCAACCCGTTACTTAACATATTCTCAAAATAAGCAATAACTAGTCATCAAGTAAGGGAATTGACATCGCCATTTGTCATACATGGTTTATCCTAAATTCACATGTTAATTAGGAGAGCCACATGTATTTGCTAATTGCTTTTATAAAAAAAAATTATCATATCTTTATGATCAGAAGTAGGTTTGCAACTTGGAGTAAGCATCGGCTGATGTTGGGCTTCTATTAGAATATTACATAAACTTAGTTCATAAAGCAGTGGCAAGATTCGAGAGGATTGACTCTAATTTTGAAAGAAGTTTTGTGTGTAAAATGCTATCAAACAGCACTGCATACTACAGAGAAATCGTTTGTGAAAGGAAGAGTCAATTGATACAACAAACTTTACTGCAGTCTTATTTTAAGAAATTGCCACAGTCCCGCCAACCTTCAGCAACTATTAATTATCCTCATTAGTCATCAGTATTAACATCAAGGCAAGATCCTCCACCAATAAGAAGACTATGACTTGCTGAAGTCTCAGATGACAATCAGCACTTTTTAGCAATTAAGTATTTTTAATTCAGGTGTGTACATTGCTTTCTTAGACATAATGCTATTGCACATTTAATAGATTACAGTATAGTGTTAATATAAATTTTATATGCACTGGGAAACCAAAAAAATGTGTGACTCACTTTATTGTGGTGGTCCAGAACTGAGCCTGCAATCTCCAAGGTATGCCTGTACTTCTCCAAATATCTGAAAAATGTGGCCTCATGAGAACTATGAACTATTGTAATTTTCAAGAGAATGAAATGTATTGATTTTCAGATGATGAGAGGTACTTCAGCTAAAATTTTTCATTTCAGATTCCAATGCAATAGTCAAGAAACCAATATAAATTACATGATTCTGGTATTAGAAATAAAGGCCCAGCGAATATGATAAATGGGTATTTTGAATGCCTTATGTTTATATTTCCAGTGATCTACTTGTACTCCGATGTGCAGTCTATTTAAAGTACTCCGTTCAAATAGAGGAACCAACTGTTTCAACAAAGAAATTTCAACGGGTCGTAAAAAAAATCAACCTCGACTAGTATGACGTGTGAAGGCATAATACTAGAATTTTATGTGATAAATGTTCAGGTGTCACCATGGTACAATTTTAGGAAGTTGATGACTTAGTATTTGAACCATATCAGAGGAGCCTACATTTGATGACATTCTTTTCTACAAGAAAATGTGGATAAAAGAATTTATTAAATATTAAAACAATTTAAATATGTGGATGGTGAGAAGGAGACTATATGAATGTATTTTTCTTAGAAATTTGTAAACATAAATTTAGACATATGTTTAAGCATATTACTACTGTTTACTTGCCTAACTCTCAGGATTTCTGCACATTTGATAGCTTCTCTTTAGATTGATGAAAATACATGTGTCAATTTTCATAAAACTTCAACAGATTAATATGTAAGTTTCTTTTAGAAAGTTTATTATATAAAATATAACCCGAGGATGCGTTATACGGTATCAGGTTTTTTGTAGCTTTCAGTATTAATTTAAATTTTAAAATTAAGTAGTCTACAGCCATGCCACCCTGAACAAGTCCAATCTTGTCTAATCTCAGAAGCTAAGCAGAGTCGGGTCTGGTTAGTACTTGGATAAAAGACCACCTAGGAAGACCAGGTGCTGTAGGCGTAAAAAATAAAAATAAAATAAGGGATTATAAACTGACAAGTTACTTGCAATCTGTGAGGTCAACCAAGGGTTGCCTCGCCTAAAAATAAATAAATAAATAAAAATAAAAAATAATAATAGATAAAATTAAGTCAAATCTAACAATTCTAAAATTTCATTTCTGTATTGATGTATAAGACTACTCCATTACACACCACTTCTCTATATGTGATAATCTGAATAATTGGCCACTGCTTTTCACTCTACTTTCTCATGTCCTTTGTCATGTGACTTTATATTTCTTTTCAGAAAATGAAGCAGAGTAGTTTTTCTACTTAACTTCAGATTAAGACGTGTTTTGCATTGGCCGATATAAGGAAACAGAAGCAACAAATGCCAATTCTCTCAAGGGACCATGTGTATTTCCACTTGCTCCCTTGGGTCTTTGTCACCACCGTAAGAAGAGCTTCCCTTGGTAACTGCAGTTTCCTCATACTTGACCCCAGAATAAACACATAGAGGAAACATGAAACCAAATCTCAGCAAGGAGAGGAGCCATGCTCTGAGCAATCCATAGCTTTATGCAAAGCCATCCTTCAGACAAATGTAATCAAGATCAGCTGGCACCCAACAGTGAACTAATTAAATGCTTCTCAATGTGTGCCACTGAATTTTTGTGCTAATTTTATATGCAGTATTACTCTTTCATGTACATGTGAATATGTTTCATGATCTGAAATTGTACATGTCCACCTACCCAGATTGGAGCTATGCATTTGACCTGCATGCCATCAGTTGAATTAGAAAATAGAATCTGTTGTAGCCTGTAAAACTGACAATGTCTCTTTTATTCAAACTGCATTATATTAGATGATATGAATATGAATAAAAAGAAAGTCTTTTGCTTAATCACTCTCAAGGGAGCCTTGTACACAACTTGCAGGTGAGGGATGACTTTGTAGTTGAAGGCATGAGGTAACTGTAAATGATAAGTCACCTATTACTTGAAACAGAAATTATGGCACAACCACAAGATAAATGTTTGTATTCACACAATATTCTCTGTAAAATATAATATAATATAGAGTTCAAAATGACTTAAAAATTTAAGTGATCTGTATGCATATGTGTGTGCATTTTTGAGGAATAAGGAAGAAGATGAAAAAGTAGGAAATAATTTCTTTTGAATTCCTGAGATCAAACTTAAAATTCTGATTTATCGTACCACTTTCAGTGCAAAATCTGTATTATTCAGAGTTCTTCAGAGAAATTAAACTAATAGACTACATAAATAGATATATAGAAATAAATTTATTGTGTGGGATTGGCTAACATGATTATGAAGGTTAAGAAGTCCCACTATCTTCCTTCTGCCACCTGGAGCCCAGAAAAGCTGCTGGTGAAATTCTAGTTCAAACCTGAAGGCCTGAGAACTAGAGGAGCCAGTGATGTAAGTCCAAGTCCAAAAGCCCAAGAATGAAGAGTGTCAATGTCTTAGAGCAGAAGATGAATGGAAGATGGAAATTTACCTTTCTTCTACTTTTGTATTCTTCACCACCCCTTCCCCTGCCACCCCAGGTTTATTGAGATACAATTGACATATAACATTGTGTAAGTTTAAGGTGTACAATGTGAGAACATTTAAGATTTACTCTAGCCACTTTCAAGTATATATACAGTGTTGTTAACTATAGTCACCATGTTGTATGTTAGATTGCCAGTCAGAGAGTGCATAGATGTCCACATTTTTAGAACCAGTCATTGGAGCCTTATTTGGTGGTATCCTTTGTTATTCCCCTCCTGGCCTAGCATTGGTGTCTGTGCATTTGAGAAAGTAGGCACCTCTTCTAGTCTTCACAAACTGACTTTGGAAGGAAAAGCCTTTTACCAGTCTACTCATTCAGTTTCTGAATGGACCCTCTGGTGGTGTCAGTAGGTAAGCTTGCTGCTAGAGTCCTTGGCTGAGCAGGTCTGGTATCTGGATCATCAGGTGGGCAGGCCTGGTGCTTGGGTCCACAGGGACTGAGCTGGGTGCTTGGGTTCATGGGGAAAAACCTGGAACTTAGGTTCATTGGGGTGGTCCTGGAAGTTGATGGCACTTGATCTGCAGTAATGCATTTGGGAACTGTGTCCATGTGAGCAGGCCTGAATCCCTGGTCTGTGGAGGGTGACCAGGTGCTAGTGACCATTGGAGTGTGCCTGAAATCTGGGTCCATGGAGTTGACCTGGTGCTAAACTAGGCCAGAAACCTGGGTTTGTGGAAGTTGACCTGCAGGCTGGACCCACAAAGCTCAGCTTGGCACTGGAGTGAGCCTAGCACCTGGGACCTCAGAGGCTGGACTAGAGGTTGGCTCTGCAGGGGTTAGGCTGGTATTAGGATGGCCTAGGAGACTTTTTATTCCATTTAGGTCCTCAAAGGATTAAATAATGCCTGTTCATATTAGTGAGGGCAATCTTTTTTATTCGTCTACTGATTCAATGCTTATCTCTTCATAGATGCACACAGAAATAACACTTTACCAACTATCTGGCCATTACTTAGACTAGTCAAGTGAATACATAAAGTTAACCATCACAGTACTTTTAAAACCAAAGATGCAGTCTCTGGTAGTTGTGGGCAATAGAGGTAGAATAGAGGTATAATAAAGGACAGATGTAATGACAGCAAGAAAGTTTATAGTTTTGTCTTAACGTTCTTCCTGGCAATATCTTGATATTTTTATTCATCCACAATAAATATTTAATAAGAGTTTATGTGCAAATAGAATCTATGGAAAATAGAAAAATATAAAATATAATTTCTGGCTGATGGAGCTCTGAAATCTGTAACAGATGTCAAAGCCCTTACATAGGAAATAGCTAGCAAATGTTCAATTAACTAGAATATGCTGAATTGGAATCCACATTTTGCACAACTAAACTTGTGTCTAAAAGTGTCAGATAGATCAGTTCATGATTAAAATCATTTGGATTATAAACTTGATTAATTTGGTTATGAATAAGGGACATTAAAAAAACTAAAAAACAGACTGAAAGTAACACTTTTTCCTTCATTTATGATATGAGTCTGACAGAAACCCCTTCTTCTTGCTCTTTATGAATAAAAAATAGATAATTCACAATTCCTACAAACTGAATAAGACTGAATTTAAAAAGATTTAACTAGTGATTAAGCCAATGAAAATGGGCCATCTTATTGTTTATACTGGAGCAAATGAGGCAGATGTTTTAGAATGGTTCTTCACACAAGAACAGACTCTGAGACTGCACCAATCAGCTGTTCGATGAGCATATACCCTTAGCTGACTCAGCCTCGACACCTTAATGACTTTGGAGGGATTTTAAAGCCTCTCTGGCCTGTTTCCTTAGCTATAAAATAGGGACTATAACAGTTCCTACCTCATAAAATTGTTGTGAAGAATAAACTTTGTAGGCGATGGCATGACCCCTGTAGGTTCTCACTGGGAAGGAAGTGCTTTGCTCGAGGCACAATTTGGGGCTGTAAGTGGTGCAAGCGGTGGGTCTATAAAGAAAGACAAGCTAAATAGTGAATCTCTGAATATTCTGGGGGTGGGCGGTGGGGAGTTGACGATAGGGGGAACTACTTGCTAATCTAAAAAATTACAATTAGCTGTTGGTAGGCACACAAAAGTTTGCTATCTCTTGGCTGAAGTAAGGAATTGCCACTCCAATTGTAGTTCTCTGAGTATGCTACGAATTTTTCAAAGAAGAAATAAGAAACCTACTGAGATGCAAGAAATGAGATCAAAAGTGATTTGCTGAACCATTAAATCCACCACCAGCAAGCATTTACCAAGCTGCTGCCTGAGGCTGGGGATGTGGTCTGTAGCCAGGTACTTAGTGTAGGAAATAATTTGTGGGAAACTCCTGTAGGCTTTTTGCTTCCCAGCAGAAAGGGCTTACTTTGGGGTCTGCAATTGAGAACCATTGTTAAATCGGAGTGGGGCCATAGACATAAAACAGAATGCATATTTAGAACTTGTTTAAGATTTCAGTGGCAATTAAATTGAAAAAGTCACAGTATTTTGCACAGAGAAAACAAGGATGATGGTGACTAGGTTGGCAAATAATCTTAAAAAATAAGAAAAATGTTATTTCCAGGGTATTTGTAAGAATTTCATGTTTACTTGTTTTCCTTTCTAAGAGAGAATTGAATTTATCAGGTGGAGAATTTTGTCTCTTGAAAAAATTGCTTCTCTGGAATGGTTAAGTTGATTTCAGAAAAATGGTGTTCAGACTTTAAAAACTATGTACTTAAAAATATCTGCATTCCTCAGTCAATAGTTTAATTGTTTTATTGAAAAAATAAGCTCTGCTAGATAAACTAAGGCATGCAAATTTAAGACACCTAATAAATATTTAATAAATATTAATTGAACAACATTATTATTAATTATGTCAATCATAAAGGATATAGGGTGTGTAATTCTGTGTATATGTCTCCAAACTAATATGACTTTTCATCTGATGTATATAGAGATTAATTTGTTTTATGCTCCAAAATAACATTTTTTCATGAAATTACAAGTCACATGGTTTCAACAGTTTTAGCTACAAGAGTGAAGAGTCTGTGTCTTTCAAAGAGTATTTATTAGTAAGAAAGAAAAAAGCCCATGAAATTACATAGATGAAAAATTCCAGTATTTAAAAAAAATCAAAATAATGGATTGACTTCTTTATTTTTATATTCTGTATTTAATGTAGTGCTTCTTTTTACTTTTCTTTCTAAAAGAAGAACATAGGGGCCACTTTCCCCCCACCCCCTACTCACACACAATTTCTGATGAAGGGACCAATAAAAAATTCTTTAGCCATGAGATGAAAACTGAGATGGATAACCAGGGGCTGGTGAGATAGAAAACTGACTGTTTTCTGATAAATTTTTGGATGGGAGATGACATTGGGAATTTGGATACTATTTAGATAGAAGATATGTTTACTGAGTTGAAAATATTTTTTATAAATTTATAAATATGTATCTTATCCAGATTTGGTCAAAGTTTAACCTTAAGGGTACAAAACTATCAGGGCTGGGGAATTGTATTAAAGTTAGAATAAAATGGCTATTATATCTAGTTGTACCCTTAGAAACTATGAGTTAGGGTTTGTGTAACATACTTGATACATTTTAAATAGGCATAATAAATCTAAGTTAGGAACTTTAATCAATAAACTGGAGAAAACATGAAGATCTAAAATTAAGTCTAATCAAATATGTTCCTCAGAATGAAAAGAGTTATTTATTGGTGATGCTATTTGAATAAAGAAAATGTTTTTATCACTAAAATAGGTTTTGAAATTTAAATTTTGGAAATAATAATATTTGTACTTAAATAGAAATAAGAAAGGTAAAATAATGTGATTAAAGTTAAAAGATTTATTTTTGTCCGTAATATCTATGTTTTCTATGAAAATGTTTGCAATTTTGCCAAGGGCAACTGGATATATCTTGAAAAGCGATTGATGGATATCTGATATGTCAAAATATACTAGGGGCTATGTACCAATATGTACTGATATGGGCTATATTTGCCTTGAACAATCAGTAAAGAGGAAAACATCTGTATTTCTGATGTTTTTATATAATGGGTTTTTTAGTTTGACTTTTGACTATCATTTATGATTTGACTCTCAGGTACTAGGTAATAGTTTGAAGGGTGTATGGACTTGAAGACAGTATTAAACTTTACCTATTTGAGTAAGTAAGACCAAATTGCAAGTATTTAATTGTTTCTTTTGAAATTTTAAATTATCTATTTAAAAAATTAAGTTCAGAAATAAGACAATAATTAAATGGAAGTTTTGTTAGAAATTTGTTAGGAACATTCTAAGTCTTTATTATTGGCTTTATCTAACCTTTTATCATCTCACAAAAATAAGAACTCTGCTTGGTCTGAGGCTGTCATGATTGAGGACATACTTTTTTATACTAGATAACTACTGGAAAAAAAGCCCTCTTTTTGGTATAGGAAAAGGACCATTGCCTGAAATACCACAGTTAAATCTAGATTTCAAAAGGATGTTTTGAATGAGTCATGTTTAGAAGATGCCAGGATGAATGGAAATGTGAAAGAGAATAAATAGTGGGATTGCAGTGAAACAGTGGAGCATTTTGGTCATGTGGACAGAAAAGTGCTGATACAGAATTTTCAATATCCTAAAACTGTTATCTGTGCTTTCATTTTTTAAAAAATTGATCTTTACTAAATGTAAGGGGGCTTCAAGATATGATGCTAGATGCTTTGTATATGTGTTCCATAGCATTCCTCTGGAGAAGAAAGATGAATTTTCACTTTCTTTGTTAATTTTATTTTTTCAGTTCTGGTTGTTCATGCTTTTACATCTGCATAATGCTATAAATGGATTCACCAGTCCTGAATACTATGCAGTCAAATTTAAATATTTGTGTCAGGTTAACTGAATCATTTCAGTCTTCTCTAAAGCTTATACTATGCTTGTGAGAAATATACAAGTTGGGAATTTTGTAGCTTTTAATATAAATAGTATCAGACTTATGAGAAAAAAGAAATATTTTTGTATATGAAACCAAAATACTTAATCTCTTACATATGGCAGGCACTTAATTTACACACAGAAGTAACTAACTGAAAGAATGAGTTAAGAATGCGGATTATGTGCTGTGAGAAATTAGTGTTTCAATAAATGTTAAGAATTCTTGTGTATAGTTTTTGAAATGTATTTTGAATTATCATATTGTGAGAAAAGAGGGACAGGGAAGTATATAAAAGAAAACACGCACTGATGGCTTAAAAATATGATGAACTTTTTAAAAGAGATGCATCGTGAAATCAGTGAAATAAGAGAAAATTAGCTTAGAGTTGTAAAAAATTATGTTGTCAAAGGAGAGAGACTAGAGGAATTGAAAGCAAATAAATCAAAAATAAAACAGCACAATGATGAAATCATAAAACTCTTAGAAGAATTCATACATGGTAAGCTTCTTGACATCGGTCTTGGTAATGATTTCTTGGACTTGACATCAAAAGCAAAGGCAACAATTGCAAAAATAAACAAGTGGGAATATGTCAAACTAAAAAGCTTCTGTACAGGAAAGAAAATTGTCGACAAAATGAAAAGGCAACCTACTGAATTGGAGAAAATATTTACGAATTATATATCATAATAGGTTAATATCCAAAATATATAAAGAATTCATAGAACTCAATAACAATAGCAAATAATTTGATTTAAAAATGGGGAGAGGATCTGAATAGAAATTTTTCCAAAGAAAACATACAGATGGCCTAGCCGTACATAAAAGATGCTCAAAATCACTATTCATCAAAGAAATGCAAATCAAAACCACAAATAGATATCATTTCACATCTGTTAAAATGGCTATTATCAAAAAGATAAGAAATAATGTGTTATTTCTTGTGCACTGTTGGTGGGAATGTAAACTGATTCTACCACTATAGAAAAAAATAGATGTTCTTCAAAAAATTAAAAATAGAACTACCATATTATCCAGCAATTCCACTTCTGGATATATCCCTGAAGAAAACAAAAGCACTAACTCAAAAAGATATATGCACCCCCACATTCACTGCAGCATTATTTACAATAGCCAAGATATGGAAAGAACCTAAGTGTCCATCTATGAATGGATGGATTGAGAAATTGTGAGATCACAGACACACACACACACACACACACACACACACACACACACACACACACAATACACAGAGAAAAGATATTGATGAATATAAACAGGAAAAAAAATTGCATTTGTATGCAACATGGATGGACTTTGGAGGTGTTAGGCTAAGTAAAATGTCAGATAAAGACAAATACTGTATGAGCTTACTTATATGTGGATTCTAAACAAACAAACAGCCAAAAATAAGCTCATAGGTATAGAGAAAAGACTGGCTACCAGAAGTGGGTTGGGGGGGGTGGTGCGGGGAGGTAGGTAAAATAGGTGAAGGAATTCAAAAGTTACAAACTCCCAGTTGTAAAATAAATGTATCATGGGGATGTAACATACAGCATGGCAACTACAGTTAGTAATATTGTATTGCACATTTGAAAGTTGCTAAGAGAGTAAATCTTAAAAGTTCTCATCATAAGAAAAAAAATTCTATAGCTATTGTGACAAATGCTAAACAGATTTACTGTGATGATAATTTCACAATATATATAACTATCAAATCATTATGTCAATTATACCTCAATTTTTAAAAAGGACAATTAAAATCAATTTTTGACTAGTCTAAAAAATAAATAAATAAATATATATTTTTATAACCCTTAATATATAGAAGAGGTGACTCTAGTTTTCACCTAAGGGCAAAATGTTAAGTAATGAGATTGCTAACTCTAATTACATGGCTGGTTCTAACTTTTATGTATGATACAAGGTGCCAAATAATAATATTATTAAGTTATGAATTTGCTGAAATAAATGTAACTGGATGGTTTGAGTTTTTACCTTCTTTTTTATGTGTTTTCTATAATGACTAAAATATCAGACCAAATCTGTTCGAATATACTGGGTATTGCTGTCTTCATTTCACATTTGAGGTTATACCAAGTAACTTATCTAAGATAACATCAGGTAAGTTGTAAGGTAAAAAAATTCAAGAATTATGTGACTTCAAAATTAGTGCTCTCTCTACTTCACAAAGATCTCAGTCAGGGAGGAGAGGTACACTTGAATATGCACACCACATTTATCTTATTAATAAATGAGATAAAATAAAAATAAATAAGTGTGAGGTTGGGAGGGATGTAGTTGGGTGTTGTATTTTAGGATGATTAGGGAAAGCTCTCTTGTATGAAATGATAACATGAAGAGATCTAAGTAAGCAAAACTTCTCTGAATATAAAAAGAATAAAGGGGAGCATTCCAGGTAGAGAGAAGAAATACAGTGCTCTGAGGTGGAAGCTTGCATGGTACGCTAACTACTTTCAGGAAAGTCAATGTGGCTGGAGCACAGTTATCAAGTATCGATACCTGTTCCAAAGTCAAGTGGCAATGGTACTTCATGGGAACGGTGGGTTGGGAAAATACTATGAAATATCAATGTATCAATAATATTCAAAGTCATGGGACACGATTACGTCACTAATGGAGTAAGATAGTTCATAAGTGAGGAGGTTCAATGATTGAACTTTGGAGCACACTAAACTAAATATATATATATTTAATATAATATATATAATATATTATATATATATATATTGAATAGGATCCGGAAAAAGAGTCTGAGAAGGGGAAAAGTGAAGGGAAAATAAAAGAAAGAAAGAAAATAGTTGTGTGTGCTGCCCCAGAGACCATAAGAGGGAAATATTTCAAAAAGGAGTAATCGACTCTGTCAAATGCTGGTGTCTTGATGGCAAATAATTATTGACCATTTCATTGGGAAATGTGCAGCATTGTTGATAGAATGAAGTTTGGATAGAGCAGTGGAGAGGAAATCTATTTAGAGTGGATTTAGATGAAAAATGAGGCAATGGTAATATAAAGCAAAAATAAATCATTTTAGGTGCATTATAAAAAAGATGGATAGGGGAAAAGGTCATAATTGGAGGGCAAATGTATCAAAAGAAAGTTTACTTGTTCTAAGAGGTATTACAGTATCTCATCTAATAATTTTTGAAACACACATGAGAAAAATTCTGATGAAATAAAAGGAGGAACTTGGAAATAGTCTAAGTGAAATTGTTAGGGAGGTGGAGGGATTCTGTTTAATGCATAAGCGTATAGTTCTTTTAATTTGGTTTCTTCTAAAAGCAGAGCATGAGACAAAAACTGTATATAGTTTATTTAGAAGATATTTCCTGTAAGCAGAAGTAAATCAGGAGTAAGAATGAAATGGGAAAAAGGAAAAGCCAATAAAGTTTGCATTATTGAGGATGTGCTTTCTGAGAGATCTCAGAGAAAATATAGAATCTATTCAGAATTTTTGATTCACTGACTTTATTCCACTTTAATCCACTGATTCTCATATTCCACTATATAAAAGTTATCCCCAGAAGCATGGATGACGATGATGATGATGATGATGATGATGATGATGATGATGATGATAATGATGATGATGATATTTTTGTGCACAGAGTTGTACACAGCCTAGGTACTCAGAACTGAGGAATTAATTCAACCACAGATGTAAAATGAATTTTCCTTCCAAAAACCCTAAATAATTACCATGAAATTGGCAACTCTATCCATTCACTGAGAACACTGAGCAGGGTACAAGAAGAGGCATTTTTGTTTTGGCGGAGGTGCCCACAGGGATGCTATATATTTGCCCAGTAGGAGAAACTTTTACTTCTGTGCACCTCTGTTGAAAATGACTTGGAAATAGGCTTGTTGGTCTCTGGATACACTTTACAAGAAAGATAAAGCCTATATATTTCTATATCAAGAGAAGCTATTTTAAATTGTTAGCATAAGTGTATTTATGGTGTTGTGTGGGTAGTCTTTAATAATGCCTATTAGCTTTTGTAGATGCACATGGATATTGACTTATTCTGAATTAGCACCATTAGTCATAGAATCTCACAATATGTCTGTGAATTTGCTTTTGTCCTCACTTTTACTGAAGTACGAGGTGGTTAAGTGACTTACCAATGAACATCAAATATGTTGGTGACGAAGCCAAGAATAGATTCTTAAGGTCCTGACTTCATGTTATTTATGTCACTGTATTTATTGACTTTACCTTTTGCTTAGTCATTTCTTAGGGACATTTATGATAAATATAATGAAAAGCAACACTCCAATGCTTTAATTAGAAGTTGTACTTTACACCCATAGCAAGAAGAAAACAATAAGTCTATGAGGCATCTGCAGTGGATTTTTGACTGAAGTCCCATTTCAATCAATCGAACCATTCATTTAATTTCTTAGGATCTCAGTTTACACATCTGTAGAACTGATGCAATAGTTTCTTAGGTCCCTTTTAGGTCCCACATTCTATTTTTCTAGTAAATGATAATTGAGGATTTGATCATTTTAATTTCATCTGTATGGTGAGTGACTTTTCCTTAGTCCCCCTGACCTATTATCAGGAATCCTTAAAGTATAGATTCTTGGGGATTCTGCCATCATAGGATAGGGCTCCACTGGGAAGTCCATAGTTGGTCATGTCTCTTTCTACTAGGATGTTAGCAAATTTGGCTTCCTTAACATAGCATCAAAATAGTAGCTTTCCATTATTTCTGAAAAAATGTATGCTTGCTGGTTGATATTTGCCTATAGAAATATCACATCCTCTCTGAGAATTAATATCATGAGAAATCCTATCTGTTTTGTTCTCTATTATAAATATAGTGACTGGAACAGTGTCTAGCACATAGTAACTCAATAAAGATTTGTTTTATGAATGAATTTATTAGAATAAAAGAGCTATGAATCTTTCTCATACAATCTTAGTAATACCATTGACATAATGCCCATGATAAAAGTACAAGACAAATTAAATGACAGTAAATATTTCTCATCATCCTTCATCCATCTCAAATCCCAGTCCTCAAAAGTTATATTGTTTAATTTTTTGTTTTAGTTCCTATGAATGTTACAATTCTAATTAAAATACATTTATCTCTATTTTTGATTCCATCAGTCTTTATACTTTGAAAGACTGGGAAATTGGTTCACCTACACTAATTTGTACATCCGTATATTTTCTGAAGTTTTGTTTCTTATGGTACTGAATTTTTAATTTTTTTTCTGATGTTTCTCTCTGTTTAATCTTACATCTCTATTTCTTGTTATTCAAAATTTAAATAGATGTTTCCTAATTTTGCTTCATAAGATGAAGAAATTAATACCCTGATACTGTCTTTTGCCACTTTTAGTTCTCTACTCCCACACTTTGCTACGTCATTCATTTTATAATATGAAGGTTTGCTAGTTCTTCATGGTAACTCTGCTCCATTTTCACTCTTATGAATATTTCTGTTTTTCTATTGCAATGAGATTCAGGTTAGATTCTGCAAATGGAGGCAGTTAATGGGAGGAAGAAGGGATTAAATATACTTTGCTGCTTCTGATGGTTAGCATGGTATATCTTTTACCAATTTTCTACTTTTAAATGACCTGTGTTTTTATATTTAATATGCATTTTCTTGTTGACAGCATATGTTTGGATCTTATTTGTTATGTAATCTGACAAGTTTTCTCCTCTAATTACAAATAATTAATCTATGTTTAACATAATTTTTGATATGATTAAAATTTAATCTATTATCTTTCTATTTATTTAGTTTTGCCACATATGTAAGTTTTGTTCCTCTTTTATTTGGATTAATTAACAATTTTTTGAAATTTTATTTAGAACGTGTTACTTAATTTTTAGATATTTGGGGACTTCCAGATATCTTCGAGGTATTGTTTTCTAGTTCAATCTTGTTGTCAAAGAGCGTACTTTGAACAACTTGCATTATTTTTTAATTGAGCACTTGAAAACAGCTGCATTCACCTGTTATTGGGTGACATGTTCTGTAAGTATTAGATTGATTTTCTTTTTAATGTCCTTCAAGTCTTCTATAGTTTTACTGATTTTCTGTCTGTTTATTCAATCTAATATGAAGAGGGTTGAAAATTCAAACTATGACTGCTTCCCTACTTTCTTTCAAACATTCCACGTACACACATTAGCCCAATTGATATTGTTACAGTGTCACTAAGGTCCTGTTCATTTTTATCCATTCTTTTTTCCACTGTGGATATTTTCTGTTTTTACATCTTTATGTATTGTGAGTTTTCATTCTGCAAATCTAATCAGCTATCAAGCCCATTGAGTGAATTTTCACTTCAGATATTGTATTTTCCATGTCTAGAAAGTCCACTTAGGTCTTTTCGTATCTCCCATGTTTCTCCTTGGTATGTTCATGCTTTCTTTTAAATAATTTTACATAGCAATAAATATTTTAATGTCCTTGTCTATCAGTTCTAATATTCCTCTTCTTTCTAGATCTGTTTTTATTGACATTTGTTTTCCTTGTGGCATTTCCCTGCTTCTCGTTTTACCTAGCATTCTTTTAAATTGTATGATGAACATCATGACTGTGTTTTCTTCCTTTAAAGAATTTTGGGCTTCGAACTTTATAGGCAGGTAAGTTACTAATGATTCTATTTGCTAAATTTGAGACTTACTTCAAACTTGAGGAGTTTCAATTTATGCCTTAAGAGCAAAAACTGAGGTTTTCTGAAGCAGAAATTCTATCTTAAGACTGGAGCATCAGTGCCTGCTTAGTTTCCAGCCTGTCATCTTGACCTACTTTCAGACTTTCTAGTTTCAAAATCACATGAACCAATTCCTTCATTCCTTAACATCTCTCCCTCTCCCTCTCTCTCTACCTCACCATTGGTTCTGCTTCTTTGTTAACTCTTGATTGATAGAGTAATCAATAAAAATTCAAGGAGCTGGGAAATGGAAATTTCTGGAACTTTTTTCTTATGCAACAATCTCATCTCTGGAATCTGCCATGCAACTTACAGCTGTCTCGGCATCCATGAAATCTAATCTCTGGCCACTCAGTTAAACACAGCATGCTGTGCTTAGACTCTCCTTGCTCTTTGGTTTGTCCAGGCAGAATTCTGGGGCAATCACAGCATTAACTTCATTTATTTCTCTTCTTTCAATGATCACGATCCTGCACTACCTGTTGTCCATTTTTCTGGATGTTTAGGATAGGATTTAAATTCAGTCTTTCTTATTCCATGGTAGCCAGAAGCTTGTCTCGTGGTCTTCAACATCAGTAAGGGAAGAACTCAATCCATTAGAAATTTCCAATTAAAATTATATTGGAAGAAGTTTATATTTATAAGGAAATATATATTTATTCTTCTGTTTTCAGTAAACTGGAAATAGAAAAATTTCATATATAGGAACTCTTATGTTTGCATTGCAATTTATTTTCACACTGAGGTGGTCTTTTATTTTGATCTCTGCTAGTGTATAATCAATCTTTTCTCTGTTCCTGTACTGTCTTCATAAGGAATGTGAATAAATGATGGGTCCACTGAAAGGTCACAATCATTTTTTGTTTAATATGTTATTTTATGTTTCCTTAGAACCGTGATCTTTGGGCATTCTTGACAAATGTAAGTAACAGACTTCGCATCTCTGCACTGTGACTAGGACTGGTCAGCTACCTCTTTTATAGATTTATTTTATTGCTTTGGGGCATCAACTTGCCATAAGTTTGAAAAAAATCACTGTCTGAGCCTAATAGTATAATTCCCATTTCTTCTTCTGCTTACCACTTTTCTGGGTTAATGAGTTATTCAGAACTTTTCCTCCTGTGTTCACATACTGCTGCTCCTTTTTTCTTTTATTGATTCATTTCAGGTCTAGTATAACTGGAAAATTACTCCTTTCACTGCATTAAATTTTTGTATTATTTTTTCCATTTCAGTAAGTATATGATGGATATAAGACTTAGTTTCCTTTCTTATGTAATAATGATTGAGTTGCATATAATGGACAAATAGAAAATGTTTTATATAAAATGGCCTAATGGAAGCACTTTTCCTTGTTTAAAAAACACAGTATCTTCCATTTTTATGTCTATTTTATGCTATTTTTCAACTCTCAATTTAGGTTTCCCTGGTGGGAGTCATCATTACTTGCTCTTGGCAGGCAGAAAGATTGCAACAAAGTCATTTAGTTTTTCCCATTTCCTTTATCCCATATTTTTAAGTCACTCCTGTAATGAGATGGTTGTAAAGCTATTTCGTTTGCATTCTCCAATGCTATTTTTTCCTGTTTCTGAAGTATTATCCTATGTACCTTGTACTCTATTTGAATCCCATATTAAAACTGTGTGTGTGTGTGTGTGTTAGCTACATGTATTCTCTCTCACTTGTGACTACAACAGTTGCATTTTGACTAATGTTTATCAATTTTGAAAAATGTGGTTTTTGTGCAATCCTGACTTGTGTGACATTAATAATTTTGATAATTATGTTAATATTCTTACAATATAAAGAAATTAATCCATGGCATTAGATGTCATCATTATTTAATGCATCATTTACTTTTAATTTTGTGATTATCTTATTAGAAAAGTAAATTAGTTGAGGACACTCAAAGAGTATTAGTAAAAAAATGTTTACTTCATTTTGTTCCCTCAGTATCAAGAACAGTAAAAGATAGTGACTATTCAATAAGTAGTATTTGCAATCAATGAGATCATTTAAAGCAATTTTAATAGTATGTTATTTTGTGATTTTACCATATCATAATATTAAGTAATAAATATTTTATAGTTAGAATTGTGCCATTTCTATATTTTTTCACTTGGCTAACATTCCTTTTAATATAAAATCAAGAACAATGTCTCTATGAAATTCAGTCCACATTAAATCCAGGACTTTTACATATATTGCCTAAAATAAATACCTCACTCTTATAGGTGAATTCATTTTGATTAGTCATTCTCTGACTATAGAGGTGACCAATAGCATTTTCTATTTTTCAATATCTGATCTAAATTATTGTAGTCAAGTAAAAAGCTATGAAATAATGAGAATCAATGTTATTATCTTTTTAGGTCTATAGAATATTCATTTTAACTAATTTAAATAAAATAGCTCTTTTTATATAAAGTAGTCCTCCCTATTATTTTCTACTTCCAATTTTATAACAATAGATTTGGATTCTTTTGTTTTAAATCTTTCAATCTTGTATCATTTTCATAATATTTCAAATTATTTGGTAAAAAATAAATGATTTTAATATTATTTACATGGAATTATCTGAAAATATTAATTGTTTAAACAGTAAAAAATTCAATTTTATTCTTTATACTGATTTTATAAGCATTTTTCTTCAATATTAAAAGAAAAACTTTTCTATATCCCTTTTCTGTTTCCCAAAGATGATGAAAGCAAAGGTAGATAAGGAAATTTAATCTTAAAAGATAATATATCTTTTAAATGTTATATTATTCAAGGTTTTAAGAGAAATTTGCATATCATATTCCTAGACTTGAAATACAGAAATACAGAGACTCCATAGCCTTTGACAAGCTATAATTATTCCACACCTGTTGTCTCATCTCTTACTTCCATAATGTCTTACGATTCATACTTATTAATGTCAATAGCAATGCAGGCACCTATGAACCTTGGGTGGGTATTAATTTTTACATGACTACTTTTACAGTTAGATACCTGTCATTATCTCCTTTTACACACTTTTGTGCACACTTATGTTCTGCCCTACCTTTCTGATATTATTTCCACAGTTAAAATATTGATCTTTAAGAGCTTGACAGTAAAGCATTATAAAAAGTACTACTACTAAAGTTTATCACATGTCTAACTTTTTTAATGATGTTACATATGGGGAAACTATACCTTCTTATAGGTAATACATTCCTTTATTTAGAGCCAAGGTATATTTGTTTCTGTTAAATAAAAGTTTTAGTTAAATCATTTGAAATGGAAACATGGCAGGCATAATAAGAGAAGTGGCTTACACTGACTCTACTACTATTTCTTTGAATTTAAATATGCATTTAAACATCCTGATCTCTTTCTTTGACAAAATGAATTGGTAGACTGGATTGTCACCAGAATTTTCACTTTTAAATTTCTAAAAATCTAGTTTTCTGTTTCATATATTTCATTAGGTAGAAATCGTATATAAGCGATGTTGGTCAGAGAAGAAAAGATTCAATTAAAATAGACAGGTGATGACCGGCAGAGGGTTGAAAATGAGCTCAATGGTAAAACAATATTTGGACTTTTCTCCCACTGGGTCATTGCTAGTATGCAAACTACTTGTGATTAACTTCATCTGTAACCCTGTTTTCCATCATTTATACCACACGAAAGACATTGCTCAACATGTTGACCTTTCGTACTTTGGGAATTTTATTCTGGTAGTTTATCCTCTATTTCATGAACTTTTTCTATTGCCATAGTCACATCCCAAGTCCCAATGGTTTTACTGCTCTTATATCATAACAAACATTATGCTTGCTTCAAATGTATCTGTCTCTATCATCTATCTACTATCTATCATCTATCTATCTATCTATCATCTATCTATCTATCTATCTATCTATCTATCTATCTATCTATCTATCTATCTATCTATCATCTATCTATCATCATCATCTATCATCTATCTTCTACCATTGTTTATCCATCTCATTATTTAAACTCAAAAAGCAATATGTCTGTCAATCTGGAGCTATGTGTGAACTTCTAGCTAGCACTCTTATTCTCTAACCTTTCAATCACTCCTTGCTGTAAGAAGGAGTTATCTGATTGATTTTTGAAAAAAGATAAGCTCATTCATAGCCAGTTCTTTCTTCCCTATATTGTGTCTATTTCTCCAGTATGCTGTCTTCCTATTTAGTCTTGTCATATACTCTGCTCCAGTCAGAAAGATAGAAGTTGATTTTGTCTTCTTTTTCTTCATTCCCTTCATCCCCACATAACCAACTAACCCTCTACTTCTCCAAACTCTCACCGTCATTTGTCTACTGCTTTCCTAGCTCTCTCTTCTGGCTACAGCAATGGAATTCTAACTGGTATTTCTCTATCACTTCTTACTTCCAATAGAGCTCCAATTAATCTTTCAAAATGCATAGTTACTTATGTTGCCACATCACATAAAAAATCTTTTAATATTTATAATTATCTATAGAAAAAAGTCAAAACTTCTTAATCTGGCTTAAAATTGGTATGTGATTTAGTTCCTATACTTGCCTGTCTTACTTGTCACTCACCAGCTTGTTCTTTGAAAATTAGTAGGATCCTTCTCTGAATTCTTCAATGTGTTATGTATTTTTACCAATTCAGGGTTTTTATGTGTACTGTTTCTTCTGCTTGAAACAATCTCCACCTTCTTCATTTGTACCTATTTATCTAGATAATGTCCACTATTCTTTCAGATTTCAGTTCTCAGGTTAACGGCCAATTCCTATGGAAGTTCTTTATTGATCACCAAAATAGATTAGGTTAAACCTGTTGTATGCTATACTGCATTCTGTATTTTTTTCACAGAACATAATGAAAATTGTATCTTTTTTCAATGCCACATTGGACTCTCCAACATATTGAGATGCTGAGCAGGTATTTGCTTACTATATGACTTGCCAAAAAAAGAAGTAAGAATTTCACAGAAAACTAGAATGAAGAAGGCCAGGAAAGAGAGTATGGAAGTAGGGATGTTGATTTTCATTTGGTATAATATAAGTAAGAAAGCAATTATGAATATCAATGGGCTTGTAAAAATATAAAATTTCGTGATATGGACAAAAAAGGGTTATATATAAGTTCAATGACAAAAAGTAACCTCATAGGGTGATCTGACCATAAATTTCTAATTGGGCAGGTCATGGTGGGTACTGACAAGCCATGTCTATAAAAGGTTTATCTTTGAATTAAGCAAGTTTTCCATTGTATTTGTGCATCTAGGTTAATTATCTTTTCCAGATCCCTCAAAGGCGTAACGACCCTCAAAGGAGCAGATAATCTTGTTAACTATCCTATGATCCAATCATAGAGATTTCTCCACTTTGTTGCTCTGCTTTCTCGCACTTTCATATAATGATCCTCATCTTCCTATCTTAATTCCAAATGTATAAAAGAACTGCTAAACTGTCATTCTCCAGAGCATTTGAGATCTTGCTTCTCAGCGTGTCATCAGTTTGGCTCAGGGAACTCACCACCCAAACTTGCTGCTCCTTCTCCCCTCTCCCTTCTCCTGCAGGGAACTTGCAGCTAGAGAGGCAGTTTCTTTATTTCTCTCAGTCCACCGCTCGACACCTGGGGTTCTGACCTGTGGTAGTTCTTATGCACAGATCCCACATTCAAATGTGCTGGTGTGCAGTTTGGGTGTTTTTTGTTGAGTTTTAGATGTTCACTTATTGTGGTTTCAAGGGGAGATATCTGGGGATGTCTCTCACTCCACCATGTTTCCAAAGATCTACTTTATGCACGTCCGTCTTCAGAGTCTCTCAGCCTCTCTTGGACTCTTAGATATTTGCTCTGCTTCACTCATCATCTCTGCCAAAGGACTTCATGCAAGATTCCTGTTACATATCAACATTTTGTTATGTATAAAATGAAAATAAAAATTAGTAGCCTTAGAAGTTAAGGTATCTTAGGTTTTTGTAATATGGCATGTGTATGGTGTGGGGCTTATGTTAATTCCTTAATAAATGTAAGTTCCCTAATGCCTTTCCTCACTGCCTTAGGTAGGATTTAATAATCATAGACATGGCTTTTGGCTTCCTTTTTATATGTTTAGTTTTCCCAGTTTCTTTCTATCCCTTAGCCCCTGGATCCTGGATTCTTTTTGGCCAAGTTACAGTTTTCTCTTTTCCAATTTTGACAAAATCAAAGTAGACTGATTTTTCCCCCTGGTTCTTACAACTTTGTTCTTCCTGATTACATGGCTCTGCTTCAATTCTCTTTTTTTGGCTTATGATTCAACCCTGAATCTTTGCCCACTTGTTAGGGACTCTGTATTTTTTTCTTGTTTGTGTATGTATGTCAATTTAAAAAAAATGTTTATTTTTTAGGACATGAATTGTATCTTATTTTTAACTTGTGCATAGTGATGACAGAGTGCAATTATGTCATTACTCTTCTTTTACATAATTTAAATATTTAGAGTGTCCCCAAACATCATTTTCCAAAGCTGCCACTGACCCAGCTTGTTTACTAATTTAGGTCTTTCAAATGTGGTGAGAAACTGGATGCTTCCTTCTGTGCTTATTCTTCAATCATTGCAACAATAGTTACAGAAGAAACAACTTTGAATGGAGATGTGCCATTTCCTGGGAGGACACTAAATATTCCTCTTTGCATGCCCTTTTCACTGGCATAAATTTGTGATAGTGGTGTTGCAGAGCTCTTCCCGCCATTTTTTTTTTTTTTTAACTGATGAGAACATTTTTCTCTTTTAGGAATCTAATTTGTCATCCATACAATTAATGACTTTGTTGCAATTGTTAAAAAATTTGAATTATCCTTTTTGTTGCCTGAGACTTGACATTTCTTATGATCCTTTGTACACTTTCTTGTGAAGGCATAGAGTTTTAGACAGGTGATAGCTTGCTCCATGAGCTGATGGAACTAAGAAGAATTGATGATTTTCTCCTCGTTCAGCTTTTTTTTTTTTTTTTCTCGTTATAATGATGGGAGTGATGACTTCCAAGCCCCATACATGTCAGACAGCACAGTTTGTTCCTTTTTATTGGTAAGCAGCATTCCGTTGTATGGATAGACCTTAGTTAGTTTAGCCATTTATCTGTTGAAGGACATTCGGGCTGTTTCTAGTTTTTGGTTATTACAAATAAACATGCTATAAACATTCATGCATAGGTTTTTGTATGAATATAAGTTTTCATTTTTCTGGAATAAATGCCTAGAAGTGCAATTATTGAGTCTTACAGTTTGCATGTTTTACATTAAAAACAACAGCAATAAAAAAAAAAAACTCTTCATACTCTTTTCAAGAATAGTTGTATCATTTTATATTCTCACCATCAATGTGTGAATGATGGGTTTTCTCCACATCCTCACCAGGATTTGGCATTTTTACTATATTTTTTTTCAGCCATTCTGCTAGGTGTTTAGTGATTTCACAGTGTGGTTTTGATTTGCATTTTCCTTATAGCTAATAATATTAACATCTTTTTAAGTTTATCTGCCATCTATATATCTTCTTCAGTGAAATGTTTCTTCATGTCTTTAGCCCATTTAATAATTATATTGTCTTTTTTTTTAATGTTTACATGGAGATTTCTTTATATATTCTAGATAGTTGTTCCTCGTCGATGTGTTTGCAAGTCTCCCAGTCTATAGCTTATATTTTCATCCTCTTGATAAGGTCTTTGTAGAGCAAAAGCTTTTAATTTTGAAGATGTCTAATTTATCAATTTTTCTTGAATGGTGTCAGGTCTAAGAATACTTTGCTTAGTCCTAGATCTCAGAAATTTTCTGTTTCTGGGTTCTCTGCTCTGATCCATTGACATATATCTCTGCCTCTGCCGTACTACACTGCCTTGGTTATTTTTGCTATATAATAAGCCTTAGCATCCTTCACCTTTATTTTTCTTTGTCAAGATTGTTTATAATCTTTTTAAGTTACGAAAGTAATACATAAAGGCATACTTGTAAAATATTTCAAATGATAACAGATTTATGTGTTTCTTGTGAGTATATTTTAGTAACTGTTGGAGAAAACTCTTCCTTTTCAATCACAGAAGAGAGTATATATTGGTTTCCCAGATCTACATCTTTCCTGATGGGCTTAAGACTAATGATTCTAGCTAAATGTAATGGCTCAAAGGCCCAATGCTTTACGTCTTTTAACTGAATAGACTTGAAGCAAAATTTGTCCCTGGGTGGATTTTTCATATTGTTGTGGTAGATTTTGACAGGATCATGTTGCTTTGCTTTCATCATAACAACTCAAGATAGCTAGAAGTCTAATCTTTAGGGTGATATGACTAGGAAAAAGCCTGGAACAATTTTGGAAAAGCAGCTTTTTGTACAGAGTTGTTCACAGATAGTTAGAGAGAGGATTAACTTTATTCCCATATGTTTAGTTTCCCTGGTGTCAGAAAGGCTCATGTTAAGCTGAAGTTGTCCACACAAATTTGGAGATAAAGTGATTAGGCAGAAATGTCCATGAGCTATTACTTCCGGGACTGTATCAAATTATTCCACACTGGAAATTCCTGGTGCTAGGAAAGAGGGCATCTGTCTTCAGTTGATTTCAAGCTGGAAGTGTGTTTTACTGCCTAAAGGGGATTAAAATGATCCTTTACTGATCTATTTTCAGAACTCTTTGGCAGGAAGATTGTTTCATCAAAGGGTGCTACAACCCAGAGTCAGAAGAAAGCAGCACTATCTATGATTTGGAGAAATTTTTACAGGAAAATAATGGTTTCAATAAAAGTCTGATTATATTCCCTCTTCTACATTTTTTGGCTTGACAAATGGCAAAGGAAAAGACAGACATGTGCATTAGAGCAGAAAGCGATATAAAGATGATATCAAGAAACTTAAATCTTAATTATTTCTGCTAAGTAATTTGTAGGGAGAAATAAGCTTAAGGAAGTATCAGCTTGACAGGCATTGCCCAAAGTGGAATATTAGTGGAAAAGATACCAGTAGAGTAGAATATTATTGATTGTTATCATTTTGGTATCCAAAATCCTCCCTCTATTTTATTTAAGGAGATACTTCTCTCCTCATTTAAATTGTGGGGTTCTGGTGGAGACATTTGATCATACTACTCCTTCTCCTTGACCATAGCATTGACCACATGATCTAGTTAGGCCAACTATAGACTTTCAGTCTGTAGCCATAACAATTGTTTCTAATATTGGCTCATGTCCCAAGCTGGGTTGATCAGCCTCATTTTCTAAGACTTCCCATCTGAATACTTGGATTCAGTATGCTAAACTCTTAAGGGAAGTAAGCCCGAAAAAAATGATAAAAAGAGACAAATTCTTTAGATCCATTTTTTTCCTCTGTTATGTTATACCTTATTTTTTCTTCACTTGGTTAGCTGAGCTAGTAAATGTTTTAAAATTTGTTTGTGATTATTTATTCATTTATTTTTTATAAAGATTTTTTTTAAGAGTAGTTTTAAGTTTACAACAAAATTGAGAGGAAGGTATAGAGATTTCCCATATACCTTCTGTCTCACACATGTGTAGCCTCTTCCACTATCAACATCATTCACCAAAATAGTACATTTTTCATCAAGGAGGAACCTACATTGATGCATCATAATCGCCCAAAGTCCATAGTTTACCTTAGGGTTCAGTCTTGGTGTTGTACATTCTATGCACATGGACAAATGCATAATGGCATATATTCATCATTATAATATCATATAGAGTATTTTCACTGTTGTAAAATTCTTCTGCACTTGGCCTATTTATCTCTTCCCACAGTTCCACCCTATAACCATTGATCTTTTCGTTGTCTTCATGTTTTGACTTTTCCAGAATGTTATATAGCTGGAATCACTCAGTGTGTAGCCTTTTAAATTGGCTTCTTTCGCTTAGTAATATGCATTTAAGTTTCCTTCGTGTCTTTTTATGGATTGATAGCTAATTTCTTAGTGCCAGAGAATATTCTACTGTTTTTATGTACCACAGTTTATATAATTATTTACCTACTAAAGGACATCTTGTTTGGTTCCAAATTTTTGCAATTATAAATAAAGCTGCTGTAAACATCTACGCACAAGGTTTTGTGAAACATAAGTTTTTAACTCCTTTAAGTAAAAACCGAGAAATGCATTTGCTGAATCATATAGTAAGATTATGTTTAGTTTTGTAAGTAACTGGCAAACTTTCTTCCATTGTGGTTCCACTATTTTGCATTTCCACTGGCAATGTGTAAGAGCTCCTGTTGCTCTACATCCTCACCAGGGTTTGGTGTTCTCAGTATTCTGGATTTGGGACATTATAGTAGGCACATGGTGATATCTCGTTGTTACTTTGATTTGCATTTCTCTGATGAAAAATGATGTAGAACATCTTTTCATGGTCTTATCTGCCATCTGTGTATTTTCTTTAATGAGATGTTTGTTCAGTTCTTTCTCCCAATTTTAATGAGATTGTTAGTTTCTTTCTGTTGAATTTGAAGAGTTCTTTGTATGTTTGGGGTAACAGTTCTTGATCAGATGTGTTTTTTGCAAATATTTTCTCCCAGTCTGTGGTTTGTCTTCTATTTCTTTCAACATTGTCTTTTACAGAGAAGAAGTTTTTAATTTTAATGAAGTTCAGTTTATCAACTAGTTCTTTCATGGATCATGTCTTTGGTGTTGTATCTAAAAACGCATCACTGTATCTAAGGCCATCTAAATTTTTTGTTGTTGTTATCCTCTAGCAATTTTTATAGTTTTGCATTTTACATTTAGCCTGTTATCCATTTTGAGTTAATTTTTGTGAAAGGTATAAGTGTATGACCAGATTCCTTTTTGCATGTGAGTGTCCAGTTGCTCTAGCACCATACTGTCTTGAATATCGTAGCTTTATAGTAAGTCTTGAAGTTGGGTAGCATCAGTCCTCCAACTTTGTTCTCCTGCACTATTGCATTGGCTATTCTGGGCAGTTTGCCTTTTCATATATGTTTTAGAATTATTTTGTTGAAATCCATAAAATAGCTTGCTGAGATTTTGATTGTGACTGCATCGAATCTATAGATCAAGTTGGGAAGAACTAACTTCTTCATGATACTGAGTCTTCCTATCCATGAACATGGAATATCTCTTCACTATTTAGTTCTTTGATCTTGTTCATTAGTTTTGTAGTTTTCCTCATAGAGAACTTTTACATAGTTTATTGAATTTATACCTAAATGTTTCAGTTTTTAGAGTGCTAATATAAATGGCATTGTGTTTCTATTCCATTTTTCATATTCCAATTGTTCATTGTGGTATATAGAAAGTAATTGACTTTTGCATATTAGCCTGTATTTTGCAATCTTGCTATAGTTACTTATTAGTTCCAGAAGGTTTTTTGTTGATTCTTTTGGATTTTCCACATAGTTATATCATCTGTGAACAAAGACCATTTTATGTATTCTTTCCCAATCTGTATACATTTTATTTCCTTTTCTTGCTTTATTGAATTAGCATAGATTCTCAGTATGATGATGAAAAAGAGTAATAAAAGAGGACATCTTTGCTATGTACTTGATCTTAGAGGGGAAACTTTAGAGTGCCTCGTAATTAAGAATGATGTCTTCTGCAGGTTTTTAAAATAAATAGTCTTTATTAAGATGAGAAACTTCCACTGTATTTTTGATTTACTGGTAGTTTTTATAATGAATAAATGTTAGATTGTGTTAAATGGTTTTTTTGCATCTATTGCTGTGTCATGGTTTTTCACTTTTAGTCTGTTTCTGTGATGAATTACATTAATGCATTTTTAAATACTGAACCAGCCTTGCATACCTGGGATAAATTTCATTTGGTCATGAAGTATAAATTGTTTCGTACTTTTTTGGACTTGATTTGCTAATATTTTACTGAGTATTTTAGCATCTATGCTCATGAGATATTGGTCTTTTGTTTTTAATAATAAATTTGTCTGGTTTTGATATTAGGATAATGCTGGCCTCATACAATGAAATAGGAAGAATTCACTCTGCTTCTATCTTCTTAGAGATTGTAGAGAACTGGTATAATTTCTTTCTTCAACATTTGGTAGAATTCACAGTGAACCTGTCTGGTGTTTTCTGTTTTGGAAAGATATTAATTGTTGATAAAGTTTATTTAAGCAATATAAACATATTCAGATTGTTTATTTCTTCCTGTGTGGGTTTGAGAAGATTTTATCTTAAAAGAATTGGTCCACTTCATCTAGGTTACCAAATTTCTATTCATAGAGTTGTTCGTAGTATTTCTTATCAGATCTTTAATTTTTATGGCATCCGTAGTGATGTCACCTCTTTCATTTTTGATATTAATTTGTGTCCACTTTCTTTTTTTCTTAGTTAGCCTCGCTAGAGACATATCAATTTTATTGATCTCTTCAAAGAACCAGCTTTTAGTTTGGCTGATTTTGTCTGTTGATTTTCTGTTTTCAATTTCATTGGTTTTTACTCTAATTTCTGTTTTTTTTCTTATGCTTACTTTGGATTTAATTTGCTGCTCCATTTACAGTTTTCTAAGGTGATTAGAGCAAGCCAACTCACAATTTCTGACACATTCTTTGGACTAAGGTGAGTAAAACATTAAAAGGGCAAATAAATTATTACAAACACAAAGGATGAGAGAAATGACATATATAGTAAATATTGAATAAATGGATTTCCATTTTAAAGAGTGAACTATTTTCTTTTCCCTTTTGAAATGAGATTGCCAGAAATTAATTTTTCTGATATTTTCAAAAAGAAAAATGTTTTGATTTTTGACTTTTTTTTTTAGTTCAGTCATTCTTGCTTTAAATTTGCCTACCATGTAATTTATTCTTTACTTCTGGTTCTCTTCTTCTAGTAGATAGGTGTCAAAATTTTTGGATCTGTTCACCACTTTTTATCATTTTATTCCTTTATTGGGTTTCATAGCCATTGAATTCCCTATTCAGAAATGTAGTATACAGAAAGTCACTGATTTATTGAGTTTTTATTATTAATATTAGTATTATTAATAGTTTTATTTTACTTTCAGCCATCAAGTTTTAAAATTCTACATAATTAACTTAATTATTTATATTCTCTACCATATCCTTGAAAATATTAATTATGCTTAGTCATTATATTGACTTTCCCTAAATATTTGGTCATTTCTGTTTGCATACTTTATTGTTTACTCCAGTTCTGATATTTGAAAGTACTCACCAATCCCAGCAAACTATGCTAATGTGGCTTTAATTTAAAGACAAAAGATGCAGCAAAGTGAGATAAAGAGAATACAGGTAGGTATTAGAGCTTGAAGAGACATTCCACAATAAGTCTTTTTTTTTCTGTACACAGACATAGACCATGCTACATCTTGGATTGAACTACCATGATTTGTGTGAAAATCTTGACTTAGGGAGTTCTCAAAAGAGTTATCCCTTTAAATAATGAAGCCACATTTCTCAAATAGGTTAAGCCTGTTGCAAACCAGCTATTAAGAAAGTGATCCTGTGAGTCACCAGGGAAGTTTTGGATTTAAACATTATATCATAAATTCCACTATTCTCATCTTTTCATGAGTCAAAATCCAGACATTCAGGAATCCCAAGATATAAAGACTAAGCTTTCCCAGTCCAGCTATTAACCTACTCTAGTTCCACATTACTAATATTTTTATTTTGGAAGGCTTTATCCTGTCTATATCTGTCATATCATTTTATGGCAGTTTATTTCTAAATCTTGTAGAGGAAATGTGGAATGAACTACGGGGCAGTGGGTTTCAGTGCTGGTGTTCTGAGTATGGAGTTTTCCATTTTTTCCTGTTCCTTGACATGCAGGGCTGCTCAACATTTTATATTCAATAATCCACTTGTAATTCTTTTACAGTCATAATTCACTTAATAACATAATACACCCTGAGAAATGCATTATCAGGCTATTTCATTGTTGTGCAAACATCATAGAGGGCACTTACACAAACCTAGATGGTATAGCCTATTACACACCTCAGCTATATATTATAGTCTATCGCTCCTAGGCTACAAACCTGTACAGCACATTACTGTACTGAATACTGCAGGCAGTTGTAACAAAGTGATAAATATTTGTATATTTGAACATAGAAAAGGTACAATAAACAAAAAAAAAGATAAAAGATGTTATACCTGTATAGGGCACTTACCATGAATAGAGCTTGCAGGCCTGGAATTTGCTCTGGGTGAGTCAGTGAGTGAGTTGTGAGTAAATAAAAAGACCCCGAACATTACTGTACATTACTCTAGACTTTATAGACACTGTCTCACAAGCCCTCCCCTTGCTTCCTTCTGACAAGGTCAGTAATAGAACACTGAAGCTGTCAATGCTGCTCCACGAACAGGGATGTGGGCTGGACTGATTAGAAATATCAAGGAGATACTGGATGGGAAGGACATAGATCACCATGATAATGACTGTCAGGAGGGAGTGAAAGGTGGCCCAAGGTTCAGCAGAAATAATAAATCAAGATGAGGAGATAAAGGAACATAGCATATTTTCATGGAAATTTGATTCTGACTATAGCATGTTGGAGCACTCGTCAGAAATTTCTAGTATTAATTAAGAAAAAGGATGTTTAACATGGAGAGTATGTAGAACTGAAGACTCCATATTTTGACTTTTGAAATTTGTTTTTGATTCCATTGAATTTATCTGGCACAAAGGACTCTTTCTGGCATTGAATTGATGGAAGAAATAAAATGCATCAATGATTTACATCATGTAAACCTAAAAATATTTTCAAAGCACCAGGGCAGGCTTGCTGCACACTACCAAAGAAAATTTTCATTAAAGTGTCAGTGGTGCTTAATACTTGTTAAGGTAGCTCATGTGGACCTGTGTCCTTGTAGAGGATCTTAGGTCATCAGCATGGAATTTACAGCAGTGTACTCTGAAGACCATCAGGCTAGATTTGGGAGGCCTGGAGCACCCTCTAAATATGTACTATGGAGGTAACAGGCTCCTCTGTGCTGAAACAGGTCACTGATTGATTGGGATGTAATTCGTGCACTCAAAATTGAGGTGATATGAGTGAAAAGGAATATATTATTAGTCTCACAGATATTGCTTCTGTGAAAAAAAAAATCTTACCAAACCACATATCCTTCCATTTCTTACAGGGAATATTGCTCCATTGTAATCCTATGGGGCCACTGTTGTATATGTGGTCCATCGTTGACTGAAATCTTGTTATTCGGGGCATGACTAATTTTATGAAAGGTGTAAGGGTGGTGTTTAAGTTTGTTTTTGTGTATATGGGCATCCAATTGTTTCAACACCATTTGCTATGAAGACTATAATTTCTCCATTGAATTGTCTTTGCTTCTTTGTCAAAGATGAATTGACTACACTTGTTTGCACATATTTCTGGACTCTTTTCTGTTCTCTTGCTCTGTGTTTGCACTCTTACCACAATACCACACTGTCTTGATTATTGTAACTTTATAGTAAGTCTTGAAATTAGGCAGCATTAGTGCTCCAACTTTATTCTTTTTACTTGCATTATCAATTCTAAGTCATGTCTTTTCATATCAACTTTAAAATGAGTTTGCTGCTATCCACAAAATAATCTGCAGGGATTTTGGTTGAAAATTGCATTAAATTTATAGATTAAGATGAGAAGAATTCACATCTTAACAATACTGAGTCTTTCAACCTGTAACCATGGATTTTCTCTCCATTTATTTGGATATTTGTAGTTTTCTGCAAATAATTTCTTCATATATTTTGTCCGATTTAAACCTGAATAATTTTTTGATTGCCATTGTACATAGTATGCTTTTTAAAATATTTTTAAATTTCAATTGTTAATTGCTGGTATATAAGAAAACAATTGTCTTGTTTATTAACCCTGTATTCTATAATTGCTTATTAGTTATAGGATTTCGCTGTTATTGGGAATCTCTACATACACAATCATGTCATCTATGAATAGTTTTATTTCTTCCCTTCCAATTTATATATCTGTCCTTTCTTTTCCTGTGTTATTGTATTAGCTTCCAATACAATGATGAATAGTATTGGTGAGAGAGAACATCCTTGCCTTGTTTCTGATTTAGGGGAAAGACATCTAGTTTCTCACTATTAAGTATGATGTTTATTCTAGCATTTTCACAGATGTTTTCTATCAAGTTGAGGAAGTTTCTCTGTACACCTAGTTTTCTGAGAATTTTATCATGAATGAGGACTGGATTTTGTCAAATGTTTTTTCTGCATCAATTGATAGTATCATATTATTTTAATTTTGCCTGTTGATATAGTGGATTGCATTTATAGGTTTTAAAGTGTTAGTTCCAGACTCGTGTAGCTGGAATAAATCTTACTTGATCACGAAGTATATTCTTTTTGTACATTTTTGGATTCAATTTGCTAACATTTATTGAAAATTTCTGCATGTGTTTAATAAAAGGTATTGGTTTGTAATTTCTTTTTTTGTGATATCTTAATCTGGATTTGTTGTTAGACTTTTAGAACGAGTTAGGAAGTGTTCTGTCTGCTTCTATTTTCTGGCTGAGATTGTGGAGGACCATGCTTATTTCTTTTTCAAATGTCTGTCACAATATACTAGTCATCTGGGCCTAGTAGATGTCTGTCACAATATACTAGTCATCTGGGCCTAGTAGACTTCGAATAAAATAAACTTTTATTTGAAGTTTAGTAATTACTAATTCAAATTCTTTAATAAATAAGAGCTCTTACTGATTATCTGTTTCTCTTTATTTGAATTTTGGCAGTCTGTTTCTGTTAAGGAATCAATTTCATCTAAATTATCATATGGTAGGCACATAGTCGGTCATAGTGTTCTTTTGTTATTCCTTTGATGTCCATGGGATCAGCAGTGATAAATCTTCTTTCAATTCTAATATTTGTAATTTCTTTCATTTTACCATTTAGACTGACTAGAGTTTTATTAATTTTATTGATCTTTTCAAAGAATCAGCATTTTGTTTCATTCATTTTTCTCTACTGTTTTCCTGTTTTCAATTCATTGATTTGTGCTCTACTTTTTATTAATTTTTTTCTTTTGTTTCTTTTAGGCTGAAATTATTCTTCTTTCTATTGTTTCCTTAAGATATTGATTTCAGACCTTTATTTTTTCTCTAATATATGCATTTCATGCATATACTTCCCTCAAAGCACTGTTTTTGCTGCATTCTACATTTTTTGATAATTTCTGTTTTCATTTTATTAAATTCACAATATATATTTTTTATTTTTCTTGGGATTTCTTAGATTCTAATGTTATGTAATGTTTATTATTTTATTTCCAAGTATTTAGGATTTTTCTACTATTTTTTTGTTAGTGGTTTCTAGTTTTCTAGTTTAATTCCATTGTGGTCTAAGAACATACTTTGTATAATTTCTGTTCTTCTAAATTTGGTGAGGTATAAACTCTGTCTTTGGGATTGTTTCATTCCACTATTATTGGACAGAGCATTCTAAAAAAATGTTAATTAATCCAGTTGATGGATAGTGCTATTAAGGTCATCTATATTCTTACTGATGTTCTTCCTGCTCTTCCATCAGTTATTGAAAGAAGAGAGTTAAATGTCTAACCTCAATAGTAAATTTGTCTATTTCTTTACTCAGTTATATTAGTTTTTGTCTGATACTCAGTCGTTAGGTGAATAAATACAGTATTATTATCTTCGTGGAAAATTTTTACCTTACTATTATGTAGTTCCTCCTCTATACCCAAGCAATTTTCATGGTTAAAAGTTTGCTTTGTTCAAATTTAACATAACGACTTAGCTTTCTTTGACTAGTGTTAGTTAGCATGAGTTATCTTTTTATGTCCCTTTACTTTTGATCTATCTGTCTTTATATTTAAAATGGGTTTTTGTAGACAACGTGTGTTGGGGTCTTTTTTTTCAATCCACTCTGATAATCTCTGTTTGTTTGTTTTTTTTTTTAATTGATGTATTTTGGCCATTTATATTTAGTCATTATTGACATAGCTAGATTAATATTTATAATGTTTGTAATTGTTTATTCTTTGCATTCATTCTTTGTATTTTTTAATCTTCCTCTCTTTTTCTACCTTCTGTGGTTTAACTGGGCATTTTATATGTTTATATATTCTCTCCACTCTTAGCACAGCAGTTTTATTTCTGTGTTTTAAAAATTTTGAGTGATTTTTCTAGACTTTGTAATATCCATTTACAACTAGTCCAAATACACTTTTAAATAACACTACACTACTTCATGCATAGTGTAAGTACCTTATAGCAAAGTATTCTCAATTCCTTTAATCTCTTATGAATTTTTTGTCATTCATTTTACTTATATATATGATATAACAATCCAATAAATTCTTACAACTATTCTTTTAAACAAAGTTATTTTTTATATCAAATATGGGTAAAAACAATAAAATTAATTTATTTAACTTTCATTTATTTCTTCCCTGGTGCTGTTCCTTTCTTTAAATAAATCTGCATTTCTGAACTATATCATTTATCATTTTCCTTCTTTCTTTCAGATTTCTGAGATTTCTTGCATCACAGGTCTGCTGGCATTGACTTCCCGCAGTTATTGTTTGTCTGAAAAAGTCTTTATTTGTCCTTCACTTTGGAAGTAAAATTTAATTTTAGGTTGATGGGTATTTTTTCTTCAACATTTTAAATATTTTAATTCACTCTCTTTCTGCTTGCAAGTGTTCTCAGAAAAGGTCCACTGTAATTCTCATTCTTGTTCCTCTATAGATAAGATTTCTTCCTTTGACTGCTTCCAAGATTTTGTCTTTATGTTTATACTTGATATACTTAGATATATTTTGCTTTATTTTATATTGTGTGGACATTTATCCTAGTGGCAATCTCTTAGTTTTCCTCATCATAGTTTAATGTGTGCTATTAACTTGGAAAGCTCTCAGCCACTATTCAAATGTTTCTTTCACTCTATTTTCTCTTTTTTCTCCTTCATGAAATCCAATTACATTAATGCTATACCTTTTTAAACGGTTCCACAGTTTTTCGATTTTCTGTTGTTTTATTCATTCCTCTTTGTCATTGTATTTCATTTTGGGAAATTTCTTTTGATCTTTATTTAAGCTTAATGATCGTTTTCTCAGTGTGTCCAGTCTATTAACGAGTCCATTTACTGCATTCTTTATTTTAGTTAAAGTGTTCTTGATTTCCATCATTTTCTTTTGATTCTTAAAGTTTCCATGATTTTACTTACATTACCTATTTGTTCTTGCATGTTGTCTACTTTTCCATTTAGAGCCTTTAAATGTTAATCATGATTGTTTTAAATTCCCAGCCCGAAGATTCTTATATCTGTGGCATCATCTAAGTCTGGGTCTGTTGTTTCCTTTGTATTTTCAGGCTTTTTTTTTCCTTTTGCATTTTATATACTTTGTCTTTTTTGTTGTTTTTGTTTATGAAAGCTGGACATGTTTGTCAGTTAATAAAATTGAGGTAAAGAAGCCTTATTGTGATATTTAATGTTAATGATCTAGGAGTTGGTCTGAGTTTAATATTTTCATAGCTTTATATGTCAGTCTTCAAACTGCTTTAGTGTCCTTGTTCCTGTATCCTCTTTGACTTTGGGTTTCCTTAAGTACTCCTCTTAGAATTCTGAATCTTGTGTCTTTCAGTTGTAATCCACTGTTAATATAATGGGGCTCTGTTGGTTGGTGTGGTGGCAAGGGGTGGGAGGGGAAGTAGTCTATAATCTTTTGATTAAATCTCTGTATTTTTGTGAGCTTGTGCCTCTGGGTTGTGACTTTCATAAGTGTTTCTCTACTGGTATAGCTTTTTTATCTTCCTTAGATAAAATAGGAAAGTTAAGGGAGTCTGAGTAAATCACTTCCCCCAGCTGGCATAAAGGTCTGGTAATTTTTTTTTCCTTTGGAGAATATGCAGTACTTTTTGAAAAATATTCTGGGAGTATTTCACAATAATTACAGTTCCCCTTTGTCAGAGTGAAAAATCGAAAACATAGTGGGCTTGCAAAGTGAGGGGCTTTTCCTAAGACTTTGGCCCCAGAGTTTTCTTTTTCTCATGCTCATCCGCACTCAGCTTCCAGCAACTCATCAAAAATCACCATGTAAGTATTCCTACACGTTTATGATTCCTGTGGCTCCTGCTCCAAACAAGCAATTGTTGACTCTCCTGATTTTCCTGTCTCTCCAAATTTCAGAGTGGCAATTTGCCCTGTAATCTCAGTGATCTGATGGATTCCATAATAATAATAAAAAATTTTGATTTTCTTTCTGTTCTACTTTTTCTTGTTTTAAGGATGGGAGTGACAACTTCTTTACAAGTTGCAACTGAAACTAGAATTGCCAGCTATTGGATTTTTAACCTCTAGAATGTTGGCTCCTTTTAAGAATTTAAGATTTATACTGATATTCTTTATCTTTTTTTTTATTCTTATCAACATGTTAGTCATTTTTCCTTTAAAGTTATTATCTGAAAACTGTGATATCTATGTCATCTATTTTTTTCTCTTGGTTTTTGGTCATTGTCCTTACTAATGCATACCTTATAATTTTTTACTTAATGCTAATATTGTATATGAAAAAGCAGAGAAGCTCTGAATGATGTCGTCTTCCACAGAGAGGGTTAAATATTTTTCTGGAGGATAAATAGAGGATGGGCTAATTCTCTTGATACCACAGAGGATTCTTTTTAGGCTTTTTTTTTTTTTTTTCCTTTCTTTCAAGCAGGATGTGTTCAACTTTGGCTTTACTTCTAGATCATAGTCATTACTTACAGGCTGTGCTCCTTTGAAGTTTTAACTACAAGCTAGGGTTGTCTACTAGTGTCTACTAGTGTCCTTTATTTTGACAGATCTTGAACTACAACTACTGACTCCCCCAGCATTGCACTACTGATGAAATCTCTGAGCATCTACTAATTTCTGTACAAATTGTTGTAGTGTCTCTCTGAGTGTGTTAATCTTAAGAGGCTGATAAATACCTCAGGCGAAAGTACACAGATACTTGGGTTTACTTTTTGTCATTCTCTCCTCTTTGAGATTTGTTTCTATAAGTCTAATCACTTTGAAATTTGCAAACTTCAGTCTTTGAATTATCTTCATTGTCAGTTACATTAACTAGAGTCTTAAATGTTTCCATCATTTTCATTGTCCTGAAATATATCAATATACAACAATATTTAAAAATATATTCTACCAAATCAAATAATATCTTAGAGTCTTAGAAAAATATCATCTGCAAAAAATTGAAAGTGCAAATCAGTCTACACGGCATTAACCAAGAGAAATGCAAACAATGAATCTGTTAACATTTTAAAATAAATTCAATCACCTTGTGGTTTATATTAACTAAGATCTGCTTAAATTCATGCTATTTGGAGGGAATTCCCTTTTTTAAAAATGTAGTGCTAGTAAACTGAGAAATAGTTACCCTAAAATAGTCATATGTATAGTAGCTGTGAAATATGGGTTATAAATAAGTAGAGAATTTTTAAAAACTAATTTTTCTTTACCATTTTTCATGTGAAAGTATATAGTTAAGTGTAATGAAGTGACATGCTGTATGAAGGTAGCTAAGTGAGGGAAAATGCTAGTGTAACACTCCCAATAATTGTGTAGTCGCTCACACGTTAAATGCACTTTCCTTCATTTAATTCTTTCAAGAAAAAAAAGCAGAACAAACAGATTAATTTGTTTTATATTTGGTTAAATATTACATATCAAGCTTTATTTAGAACCCAGGTTAGATTGTATATATCTCTACTAATAAGATAAATTTATTTGAAGAAAAATACATTTATTATAATGAAAACATTCTATATAGTTAACTAATTGAATAATGTCTTCATTGAATACAATCTTAAGTACTATTTAGCTTTCTGCCTCACTAAAGACAACTAATATCATAAATTTAATGTGTTTGTTTTCAATCTATTTTTATCAATTTTTCATATTTAATAGGTTATATTTACATTTTAAGTTGTGTAAATATCATCAGAGTACATCATTCCTCAATTTGTTCTTTTACTAAATAAATATTTTTGAGAGAGAAAGAGAGAGGAAATAGGAAGACAGAGGGATAGATATATCTAACTCATTCCCTTTTCTGGTTATATATCTAATTCATTTTTTTTTTCTGGTTATACAGTCTCTACTCTTATAGTCAACCCATATAAATTATATTGTGTCCCATGAATTCTGCTTTAACAGAATAAGATTAGAATTTATTTCATTAAAAAAATATTTAACTAGCTTTAATTGGTGAGTTTATTCAGTTTACACAATTACTTATACTTTAAATTGTTTTTCTTGTTTTGTGGGCTCTGTTTACAACATATTTACTTTTTTAAATTTTCTTTTTCTTTTTTCATTTTGGTATTAAATTGATAAATATTTCCTTAGTTAATTTTATTACTCTCTATAAGTCGAGTTTATTCTATATTTTTTAAATAAAGGGCATATGAAGAAATATTTATTGTGTATTTTTACATGTACATATAAATTTGTTTATATAAAGAAATTTATTTTTAGTCTCTTTCTGGACACTTGCAAGACTGCAGTGTTGTCTTATACATTTTCATGTGATATTTTAATTCATCTTTTTTTTATCTCTGTTTGCTTCTAAATGTCAGTAAAAATTTATTGTTATATATAATTCTCTTGCTAAAATGATTTACCTATTTATTTATTGTTAAAACTTGAATCTCAATTCTTTTCCCAAAGTACTTTGTTTTTCTTGCCAAGACATTTATTTTTATGCATTCTTATAGTTTAGCTTGGTATAGAATACTTGATTTAAAATATTTTTAATATGTACTTTAATGATATTGTTCTTTTTTTCTTCATGTTGTCTTATGATAAGACAGCTGCTTAATTTTGATTGATGTACTTTTAGAGACAAGTCCATTTTTAATCTAATAGTTTTTAACTTTTTCATCTTAAACTTTGAGATTCGACAGTTTCATAACAGTTATACTTAAGATTTAACTTTGAATCTAAAGATTTAGGTATTTCTTTAATTCTAGGAAATTCTCAGCTGTCATCTCATTAAATATTGCCTTTTACTTTCTTCCATTTCATTATTCTGCTATTTCTCTATTCAATATTCTGCTAACCCAAATAGATCTATATTGGATATTCTAAATCTATCATGCTATCTACCTTTTGATAATTGATCAAGTCCATGGTATAATTTGTCTATTAAGGTTTATTATATTATCAGTTGGATTTTTTTCTTTTTTTCTTTTTTCTTTTGCAATTCATTTGGTTATCTTCATATCTACCTTTCTTGTTCAAAATCTTGATCCTTTTCTGGATATGAATATTGAAAACAAACTATACTCAATTTAAGTTTTCTTCAAATTGTTCCATTATCTCTAGTTTCTTGGCTCACAATTCTCCCATTGTGGATCTGTCAGCATTCTTCTGTTAGACTTCATTGTGTATCTTATTTTATTTCTTAGACGATCCTTAATAAGATAAATCTGGATCCTTGAATGTGACATGAATTATAGAGACTACCCTGTGGGACAGTTTTCTTGTTTTGTTTTGTATGGCCGCCATGTCCTTATAGATTTCAGCAGTTTGGGATGAGTCTTACCATCAGTTTACATGCTCAGGGTTCTTCTCCTGTGTAACTATTGTGAATGTTGCCTCAAAACTCTACTGAGCACAACCTCAGCAATTTGTTTGTGTCTGCCCAGAATCTGGTGCAAATAGCTTAAATCTTGCAGTAACCTTAAGCAAGGAGGTAAAGAATATTTTGTTCATATACTAAATATTGATGACCCTTGGGTCTATACAGGTAGTACATGGACTTTGTCTTTGATTTTCAATCTTTTGTAGATGGCTCAAATCATGTGTAATTCCTTTATACCAAATCCAAATTCTTTCACCATCAATTTTATGATTTACATGTCTTCAACCTCCTTTCAGCACCAAAAGCTATGGATTGTTTTTTCATTCAGTAATTAATTGTGTACATCTGAACTGAAAGAAAGAATCATCCATTAGCTCAAACTCAACTCACTGTTGTTTTGCAATCCAACACTGCATTTAATATTGATAATCTTTGATATACTAAACTTTTATAGATATAAAATTATTGTCAAACATCCAAAGTTGTAATTTGGAAGTAGCACACATATCAAAGAAAGTAATCTTTATATAAAAGCAGGAGAAAACAAAAAAGTTAAGACCTCAATAATCTGATATTAGGTATAGTTTTTGGGGGGTTCTGATGAAAATTATTAGTCATAATTTTATTTCCCTTGATAACGTAGAATTACTTTCTCAATTCTCTCCATAGAGACAATTTTTAAAATGCATGAAATATGTAATAAAAAGCACTTTAAAATACTTAAAAAAGCTATCAAGATAGTGGAGAAGCAGAATCAAAATTTAAAAGAATATATGACCACAGAGATGTAGGCTCAGAACTCAAAAATGCTTTCTATGAAGCATAAAAGCTTCTGATTTTTACATAATGTAAAAATTATGTTTTACATAATGTAAAACAGTCAATTATAAAAGTAAAGAAACAGAGGACTGAGATAGTAAAACCTGTGGAGAATTCATAAATAAATCAACAATGACTTCAGTTTTTGTTTTATCAACTATAGATCTCTCTTTTTCTCTCTCTCTCCACATACACAACACACTTTATCATGGTTGTGGACAAAAGTAAAGCTTAAAAATTTTCAGGAAGTAAGATACTACAAAATGTATTTGTATAAGGACCAAATCGAAATTATTGAAAATAATATGCCTATACATTAACCAATAGTAACAGCAAAAAGGAGATATTACTAAATAGTTCTCAAAAGCAGATTTTATATCTAAGAGCAGGTTAGACATACCTGGAGAAAAACATGGCCAACTGGAAAATAGATCTGAAGACTCACTCAATATACAGAATTGAGAGATAAGACTCAAATTAGAAAAGAGAGGATAAGAAAATAGCAAATACAGTGAGACATTCTAAAATCCATATCATTGGAATTTCAGAAAAAGTGGAGAGAAGGGATAATTCAAAAGCAATATTTGAAGATAAAATGATCGACCATTTTCCGGAAGTAATTAAGTCCACAGATTTAAAAAGTGCAGTAAATCTTTAGTATGACAAATAAGGTAAAATGCATTTGGAAAAGTGTTTAGTGGTATTTTCTCAAATTGAACTTAAGCATACTCTATGGCTTAGTGATTTTCTTTTTAGTTTATATCACAAACATGAATGCATATGTGCAGGAATGCTCATAGCAGCTTTATATTAGCTTAGACTGGAAACAACTCAAATGTCTATCACTGTATAAAATAAATAGTAATAAGTAGTATTGTCTATTTTTCAATGAATGAAAAGTAGAAAATTATAGATCAGTGAAAAAGAACAAATTACTTCCACCTGCAAGAGCATGGATATGTCACTCATATGTAATGTTGTACAAAAAAAGGATAGTCGTAAGGGTGTATATAATGCATGATTCCATTTATACAATTTTTTAAAATAGAGGAAGCAAAAAAAGTGTTAAAGTTCAGGATAATAATTATATTTATGTATGTTTTGACTAGGGGAGAGGATGAGAAAAGTTTCTAGTGTGCTATTAATGTTCGATGTTTTAATCTGGATGGTGATTAAATAGATGAGCTATTTGCAAAATTTTATAAATTTTATAAATTAAAGCTATATATTAAAGATTTGTGCATTAATCATAGGTGTGCTATATTTTATAAAAGAAAACCTTGTCATTAAAATGCTAAAGTATTGAAAAGACAAATAAAATAATATATAACATTTTTACCAAGAATGTGTGTAGGGAAAGTTTTCTTACAAGATACAGAGTCCTAATGACATAAAAAGAAATCAATGAATTTATCTACATCTAAATCAAGAGCTTCTTTTTATCCAGAGTAATTGATAAACAATTCTTATCTGGACTATACAGAACTTCTACTTATTAATATAAAAAAAGGACAATCCATTTAAAAATTGGCATAACTCTTGAACAAGAACTTCAAAACAAAACCAAATTCAAACGACAACAGCATTATATGAAAAGTTGGGCAACATCCTTAACAATCATATGAAAATCCGGCAATTTCATGTGTTAGAAAATTTGTGGAATATGGGAATTTTCATATTCTACTGGTTTGTGTATACAATTTAATAATCAATTTGGAAAACTCTTTGGAATGATCTGCTGAAGTTGAAGGTATGCATATGTTATGAACAAATAATTCCACTCTTGAATGAATTGCAAGTAGAGGCACACCAGGACCTATGGATAGAGATGTTTGTAGCAGCATTGTTCATAATTGTCCTAAACTAGAAATGACTGAATGGTCATCTACATTAGAATGGATAAATGAATTGCATTGTATTTAGAAAATATATATTTATCTAGCAAAGAAGCTAAACAAACTAAGCTAAAACTACCACCTCTGGTGAATCTTAAAAAGACATTGAGCAAAAGAAGCACACTAGAATATGTTTACTATGGTTTTGTTTAGATAAAGTGTATAAACAGGACAAACTTTAAACTATTGTGGTGCACGCATGAGAGGTAAAACTATTTAAAAAATCATGAAAGTAATGACCATAAATGTCAATATACTATTAACCTCAGGTTAGGAGGGAAGAAATCTAACCATGAAGGGTCAGATGGGGTTGACGTGAATGTTCTCTAACTTAACCTGGAAGCTGGTTACACGGATGATCACTTTATGATTATTTTTTATATCGTACATTTATGTTGTGTTGGCATATCTGGTGTACATGTTATATTTTATAATATATTTTTTAAATTATTATCAACTCATATATCTAATTATTTGAATGCAAATAATATATGATGAACATTAGCATTGCCAAATTGATCAACTAAAACCAGTGGGCAAAAAGTTCAATTCTGTGTTATTATAAATGCCTCAAACAGAATATTGTAGTGAATCTGATTAAGCTTTTAATCAGAAACATTTTGATGCTAAAACCAGTTTGATATAAACAAAAATTGGTTCAGTTTATTTGCTAAGATTTCAATAGGAGAGCATAAAGAGACAGAATTTTTTCAGTGTAATTAGATAAAGATTATGGTTCTTGTGCTAAATATGGTATAGAAAAAGAATATATACTTCATATTTGAAATAGAAAAGCTAGATATACAAAGCAGAATTAGTTCAGAGGAGAAATATTTCACTTCCAAGTTTTCCCTAAATTATTAATTTATTTTTAAAATTCTAAACTCTGTTTTTATGTTTTTAAATTACCCAATTGCTAAGACCAGGGTTACATTAAAATGGAAAACATTGTACTGAGCACATACCTGAGAAACAGTTTCAGAATTATTTTTATTCTTTTAAAAAATTTCAATTACTATTATACATTTTCTTTTAAATTTTGAAAAGTATTTATTTTATATGGTAACTATTCAGTTGACTTATAACTCGTCTATATCAGATTATTTTAAAAAATATTTTACATGTAATAGAAATTAGACTATGTAATTAGGATTATGTAATAGAAATATTTACAGAAGACTATATCACCTCAAGGAGACACTTTTACATCAGAATAATATATCAATGTCTAAATCTCCTCAAAAATTTTTAAATTTGAAAAATAAATTAATAAATCATTGGGGAAAAATCAAGTCAAACTCTGGTGTAGATCTATTTCATTTTATATATTTTAAGTGACTTTTTTTGTATAACTGAAGGCTAAATTGAACTTATTAATGAAGTATTGGAGATTTATTATTATTGTCATTGTAATTATGATTAAACTATCATTTTGTGACAAATCTACTACTACTTCAACTAGTACTATAGCTGTTAACATAGTAATAAATATATTCCTTTTTATGTTGTAGTCACCAGAGAGTTTTGAGAAGCACGTTAAGGCTTTGTTTGCAACTCTAGATGATTTATGTTGTACATGATAAAACCAGCTTCCACACAGTTAGGCTAATTTAAGATCTGGTATCATTTTCTTTCTGAACAATCTTGAAGCTCTTTTTATGGTACTGAATTGCACATTGAGAATGAAAGAATTGCAAGCAGATAACTATCCAGGTCATTATGTACTCAGCCATGTCTTACATAGACATTTGGACTTGGTTAGTGCTGGTTAGTCTGTGATATATTTCAATTTAGAGATATAAATGCTGGCCAGAGTTCTGGGCTTTAATTGAATAGTGTCAAGGGATTGATTACACCATATTGATCTATATTGAACATACTCTCTACTGAGTCATAGCTGCAGTAAGCTAGGTTTTTAGTTTCTTTCTGGTTATAGTCTCTTATCAGGATAATGTGTAAATTGCAGTGTTATTATTTGAGAATAATGATACATAGTGATTGATAAGACTTTTTTTATACTCCATTAAGCTACAAGTTTGGATAAACAAGGGTACTTAATTTTAGTTTCATATATTGCTGATGGCACCTCTGAGAACAAAGGAACAGCTTTAGTAAGACAAAGGGCTTAAAATAATTTTTTTTGGAAATTATTTCCTACAAAATGGATAGATTTAAGTGGAAAATAATGTCATTTTTTCTGTCATCACTGCTGTTTCTTCTAAACTACCTCTACCCAACACAATTAACCTTACTTTCCAATATATCATCATTTTCCCACGTATCTCTGACTGCCCATGTAGCTTCTGGATGTGGTTCAGTGGTTTCTCTACGTTGGAGAATTCAACATCATTAACTCTTTTCACTTTGCACTTTATGTGTAAACTTAAATGGAATGTATGTCCATATCACATCCTTTGTCCCTACTTAAGTAGTAGTCATGTGCTTTTGTATTTATTGTTATTTGGTATAACATTCACAAACATTAATAAAAGTATTAGAGAATCCTGACTCAGAGCCTGTGACATGTTGATAAGGATTATTTTCAAATTTAAGACATGCTCCCTGAAATGACAAAAGAAAATGTCCCAAATACCACTTTTCAAATCATGGAATAAGGGACCACATTACCTACCTATTAAGTAAGCAACATTTCTACTACAAACCAAACTACTACTAGATAAACCCAACTATTAACAGTAGATGAAAAATAAGGAAGAGAAAAATCAATTTAAATAATGTAGACACTTTCTTGTACCATTTCACCCAATGGGCATACACTCTGATACACTCTGGTATAAGAATGAGAGAATTTTTTTCAGTCAACTAAATTTCCTCCAAGCCTTTTATGGTATGAACATCTTGCATCAAATGTCATTCTGGTGTTTTAAGGCAAGTATTTTCCGCAAACATAATCTTTAGTTTATATACTTTTTGTTGTTGTTGTTAAATTCCTTTGTATTATATTGTGTCCCCCAAAATAAATCTTCAAGTCTTATTCCCAGTTCCTTGTGAATGTTGTCTTAATTGAAAATAGGTATTTGCAGATGTAATCAAGTTAAGATGAGGTCATACTGGATGAAGCCGGCCCAAATTCATTGACTAGAATCCATATAAGAAAAGAGAAATTTGGACACAGACAGAGAGATACACAGAGAGACTGTCTAATGATGAAGGTAGAGAATGAAGTAAATTGGGCTGCCCCAGGCCAAATTGGGGTAGATGAAGAATTATCAGCAACCACCAGAAGCTAAGAGAGAACATAGAATAGATTTGCCTTCTGAGCCCTCAGAAGGAAACAATGTTGCCAACACTGATTTTGGACATCTGGCCTTCTAAGCTATGAGAGAATACAGTTCTGATTTTTAAGCCACCCACACTGTTTTTTTTTTCTTTGTTCTTTTTTGTTCTTGTTTTGTTTTGTTTTAATGGCAGACCTAGGAAACTAATACAAACTCTAAACAAAATAAACAAAAACCTGATGTAATTACTTATTGGAGACGGTCTTGATGTGGATCTACTCTAAGGAATTTTCAAAGGTAATATTTTTGGATAATACTGTTTACACGGGAGCTTGGTTGAGTCAGCATCTAATGGAAACTGTTCATTATTTTTCAAGGACTGATTTCACAGTTATAATATTGGTATTCTAATTCATATAATAATTAAATGACATTTTATACATTTTTACATGTAAGCAATAGAGAATAGCTCATTGTCAGGGTACCTGATTTTAAAAAAAGTATTTATACCCAGCTTCTGTACCTACCAACTGTATGGCCACAGGTAAATGGTCTAAACTTCAATTTTATCACTGTAAAATGGAGCCAAAAATAGAACTAACATTATGCTAAGGTTTTAAATAGGATAATCTTCATTAGAATGTAGTCTACACTTGGACAGGGGCTTTTGTCTTTTTTATTCACTGCTAGAACCACATAGAGGGATTCTATAAACATTCATTAACAGGATACATGAGTGAATGAATAATGCCTGGCAGAAAAAGTGCCTGGTCTGGCACATGGTAAATATTCAAAAAATATTAGATAGTAATATTTCTCAGTAAAAACTATCAAATTAATTTATTTTGAACTTTTCAAAAGATTTATGCTGGGCTAATGTTTTTCCTTTTTTAAAAATATGCTCTCTCTTATTTTCACAGTTTGCTTATTTATAATATACAGACATTATTCAATTTCATGCAACTTTCAGTACAAGCCAAAAAGATTTATACATTGTTTGATAGATTTGCTGCTGCATGAATAAATTAGTGGCTAGGAAATATACTCTTTTGAAATCTATTAGAACTTTCAAGCAGCTAGGTATTATTTATCAAATCAACTTAGCAAATTATCGAAGTATAGCTTAGTGACCAATGATATACTAATTATCAAAAGTAGTTCTGCATTCTCTGGTCTATTTAATGACAAAAGATAGCACATTGGTCATTTACAGACCTATGCCATTGTCCACCCAGTGACTCAGAAAGTGTAAATGACTCAGAGTAAATCACCTCTGTTCAAGTAGTGTAAAAAAACCATCATATTTTTATGGACAAATCATTAATGTTGCATTCAAATATGAATTGTGACAAAATATAGTTAACATACAAACCTATGAATTAAAGAAACTTCCCTAAATATAAGGATTACAAAGTTATTTGATGGCAATCTATATCCTCAAGTTTTTATCTTTCTCTTTTTTTTCCCACTTCTTTCTTAATACACACACATATAGCAACAGATTATATATATCAACATATTCATTTTGGTTCAAGATGTATTTATATGAGATGAAACTAGAAAGCTAGTGAGATGTTAGAAAAAGATTTATAGTTTGTATTAATTGTTGAAAATTTTTAACTAGAAAACAGATATGGAAAAAAACTGCTGATAATTTAAAATATTTACAATATATCAACTAGAATTGATGAAACCAGAGACAAAAAGAATTTGGAAGTTTTGCACTAAAACTAGACAGATCTAATCAGTGCTAGAGCTAAGACTAGCTACATGAACAAATTAAATAAATAAATAAATAAATAAATAAATAAATAAATAAATACATGCATACATACATATAAATAAGAGTAAAATGACTTAATTTGATTGATAAAGTGTAGGAATATGTAGACGTAGAAATAAGAGTAAGAGTAAAGGAGTCACTTTGGCTTTAATTCCAGGTTTCTACATAGATGGACAAGACTGTAACCAGATAGAAGGACAATTAAATATTCTCGGTAACTTTTCTCAGAGAAAATTTAAATCTCAGTTCCACGTTTACACCTAAAATTACCAAAATTGGCAGGGAAAATGCAGTTTCAGATTAACATCTCACCTTTCTGCAGTTTTTCACTCTTTGTAATATTAATTATATTAGTAGGGGCTTCAGTAGCTCTCCGATGCTTTATACAGATATCTTTATTATTTTTTCTTATTTAATCTAGATTTTTAAATTTCTCTTAAAAACGTTTTGGTCTTCCATAAGTCACTTCATCCCATTCATCAATAAAAGTCTCAAGAGGTACTTATGTAGGGATTTTATGTTTCTTATGGATCCTTCTTACTGTAGTTCCCTCTGTATCAGAGTAGTGCATCTCTATTTTTGAAGATAACTTGCAAATCGAGTCATTCCTCACTCAGGAGTCACTGATTTTTGGTACTGAGTTTCTTCAGTTTTCCTGGTATCTATGTATAATGAGAACTGAGATGACTCTATAATTGATTTCTTCATCTCATAGCCTTTATCTGTTTCACAGGGAATACTTATGTGATGCTCTCACTAACAATATCTTAATATCTTGGAGGTTAGACTTAATTCGATACAGACACCTATGTCATCTTGCTAGAGCTCATTTTAAGCTTTTTAAGGTATAAGCCAAATGCTATTTATGGTTTGAAAATTACAGTGAGCACATTTGCTGTCTTTCTGAGTGATCCTATAAAAGGTCCCTTTATAAGACCAAAAGTTAAATGTTAGAATCTTTAAATCTGTTCCTTTTTGGTGGTGGTATTGTGGGGCATGGAGCATAGCAGTGGTACTCAATCTAAAATTTTCTGAAGAACTGTAAAGCTATTGTTTATGTTCCTTATATGTCAATATTTTCTACTATAAATTAAAATGTAAATCTTAAAATATTTACCAATTCATTTAAAATAATAGTGAAGCTGTTATAGGTTAACATGAATAATATGTTTCATGAAAAATAACTGAATTTTCAAAAAAAAGAGTGATATTGTTTTACATTTTTGTAAATCTCTTTAATATCTATTTTAGAGGTCAGACGAATTCCGGTATCTGCTAGGGCAGTCACCATTTGCAATATCAAGTGTTTCACTGTGCATGCTACTCTGTACCTTTCCACTATGAACACATAGTTTGTTTGTTTGTTTGTTTGTTTATTTATAATTTATTTATTTAAATTAGTTTCAAGTATACAGTACATTGGTTAGACATTTATATAGTTCATAAAATGATCCTCCCAATCCCTCTCCTGGTCCTCCACCTAGCCAACATATTAATACTAACTGCATTCCCTGTGCTGTGCTCCCCATCACCATGACCATCTATCAACTACTAATTTGCACTTCTTTAACCCTTCACCCATTCTCTCAGACCCCCAACAACCCTCCCCTCTGTCACCAAATTGTCCACTATATTTGTGTGTCTGTTTTTGATTAGTTTGTTCTTTTTGAACATATAGTTTTGACATTGTGGATATTCTGAAGTGGTTTTGGGGAAACCTCAGAGTTGCCAGGCGACATTTGAGAACCACGATGGCACAGTAATAGCTCTCTTTATATTACTATCTTCACCTTCCTCTTATTTTTATATTCTTTTTAAAAACAGCTTAAAGGTTTACTATTTTTCAAAGGAATACTAGTAAAAAAAAAATCAAGAGACTTTATTAAAAGTGTTTATTCTTAGTATAGAGAATATAATTTTAGGAAGTCATATTACTTGTTTTTCAAAGAATACTTATATTAAAGACTTTAAAAGTGGACTCAGAAGGGAGAAAAGGACTAAAAAAAAAAGTGATGAAAGGTGATGAAGAGAAACAATTTGGTTCCATTTTAGTTGAAAGAGATTTTAAAATAAGACATTAAGTCCATGAAAATTTTCTGGGAGAACAAAACTTTCATCTTCTTGCATATAGTAAGGCAGTCAAATGAGCTGAAAAACATCTTTTTTAATTATGACCACATTTGCCTGCTTTTCTGGTTTCACGTTATATTTCAATGTAGAAACAGAACAAATGTTGGTGATAAAGTTATATTTGACATTCCATGATAATTCTGCAGAGAGGGAAGTCTCTGTTTTGTAAACTACAGAGTCAAATGCCTTATGAAAAGCTTTGGTCCAAAAATGATCTAGACCGTGGGTACCCACCCTCCAGGCCTGGGCTGCACGGCAGTAGGCGAGCATCTGTATTTGCAGCCACTCCTTAGCATCACCTCTTCAGCTCCACCTCAGATCATCAGGCATTAGATTCTCATAGGAGCACTGGTTCCTGATGCCAAAAAAGGCTGGGGACCGCTGGTCTAGACTTTAGAAGAAATCATGCAGCTCCTTATTTTTATATTCTTAAAGCAATAGAGAAGATTCAAAATGGGAGAATATGAGGGACATTTTTAGAATGCTGTAAATGTTTTAAAACCAAATTATGATGATGGTTCCACTATTGTAAATTTATTAAATTTTATTGAATTATAAATCTATAGTTGATGAATGTTGTGGTAGATAAATTATGCCTTAAGAAAGCTGCAAAATTTGTTGGATATGTTCTTATCTTCTTTTTTTTTTGTGAAATTGTCATGCGGTGATCTTGCTTTGCATTTTCACATTTATTGTAACTTGGTGACTTACTTAAAACTATTATTTTAGGAGAGCAGAATAGTGTAGGGATTAAAAACACAGACTCTTGTTTAATTTCTGGGTTTAATTCCAAACTCTCTCTTTCTAGATGCTGTAGAAGATTGTGTCTCTGTTTCCCCCTCTGTAAAATGGAGAAAATAATAGTACCTAACCTAATGAGTTGTTCTAAATATTAATTGAGTTAATATGTCTAAATGTGCTTACTACTCGGTAAGCAGTTTGTAAGTGTTAGCTATTATATATGCTGAATTAAGGAGCTAGTTTAATATTGAATTAAAGATATAAAAGTAGAATAATAAAATTGATAAAGATATGAAAGAAATATAAATGAATGTGATCAATCTTTTTAAACCAAATAAACAACTATTATCCTTGAAGTAAGACAAACATTAGCGATCATCAAAATTAATTCAGGTATATTTATAAGTGTTAGACTAATGAATGATAGCATTAGTAATTAGAAAGATAAAAGACCTTCAATTATTTTGGCTATTTCTATTACCATTTTATAGTAGGTAAAATCATTTGAAGAAAGAGATAACCTGGGATGAAAGAGCCGGAGAGTCAAGATTATTAAAGACTTGCCAAAGCTGTTGCTGTGAAATGGAGAAGATGCCAAATAGGAATACGTAAGAGGATAATCAACTTGTCATTGGAATCCAGCTGAAGACTGTTATTTGGTCTCAGTGTGAATGGAAATATATTCCTTTAACGATCTCAAAAAACAAAATGACAAAACTATTTTATTAAAACTTATCCTCTTATTAATTTTAGAAGTGGTTTTAAGAGGGTATAGTAGCCATTATCAACTAACCATCTGTTCTCCATGAAATATTAATCTAAGTCAATTATAATTTCTTTTAACTTGCCAGTGCTTATAGATGGACAAGTTTAACAGCTATAAGCCAATGAAAGGTAACTATTTGCTTTGGACTTCTAAGGAAGTAAATCAGCATTCGCTGTTGGATGTGAAAAAACAATGCTCGTTATCCCAGTTTTTGCTAGCAGACATCTCCTGTTCATGAAGAGAAACATCCTTAAGATGAATCTAGTTTTTGTTTGCAGAGAAGATGCAGAAATGACATTGTCTCTTCATTAAGCAAATATCTCAGGAGCCTGGCCTAAATCTGGACTGCCTATCATGTGAGTTCGTATATCTTTGCATTTTAAATACAATTTAAGTTAAAACTTCCATCATGGGTAGTTGAAATAATTCAATCTAATACAAAATAGGTATCTGGAATATTCTTTAGACACTCATTGTAAAATGTAAAGAGCAAAAATAAATAAAATACAGAAGAAAGAAATTTTATTTCATGAAAATTGGATTAATATTACATATACATGTTAATTGAATTTACGTTTAATCATCATTATGTAGTTAATCACTTTAACTGGAAATTATGGTCTTCTCTCAAACTGAAAATCTCAAAGGAGCTACCAGGTTGATTGGATCTGTAAAATTCAAAGCATCTGATAATAAAACAGAAAAAAAAAATCAAATGTATGAGTTCACATTTGACTAAAAGTAGTTGTTAGAATGTATATCGATCAAGAAAATGGTGTAATTGAAACAATCTTAAAAATAAAAGAGTTTAAAATTAAGAAAATATATCTGATAACATGGTATGAGACTTGCATTTGCTTCTGTCCTATTTTTAGCATTGCTATCTAGTAGAAATTCACCAAATTGACTATACTAGTTTGAATCATTGCAGTGACTCTAGATTATATGTGATTTACAAATTATAGGAGAGGGTTTATATTTTCCTAACAACATTTTACTTTTTTTCTCTCTTGACTTACAGGCGATATTCTTAGCATACCTCATTACATTATTCTCAGTGTGCATTAATTTCACCACTTTTAAAAATAAACACCCGTTAGACTTCTCACACTGATTGTGCTGGAATCAATTCTTCTGAAATTGTCCCTTTAAACATCTTTTATTCTTGGGTATAATTAAAAAAAGAAAAGTGAAAATAAAGCTAAATTAAAATCTTACATTTTAATACAATAACCAAATGCTCTAACATAAGTGTCCTTTAATGCCTTCTTAAATAGATGAAAAAACTGTACTAGAGTATGTCATTCAGAAGCCAAACTCTTCCTCCTTCCCTAAATATATGCATAGACTAGACATACATGAATTAAATTCAGACCCCATCATAGCATTATTCCCTCAGTGAATGGAAAGGTGAAGTATCACTCAGCACAGTTTTACTGAGCCGAAAAAAAAAAAAAATGAGAATTAAATGTAATTTCTTTCAAAATCATTTGATGCTCTTATATTCTAGGAAATCATTCAGGCTTGAAAGCACGAAAGCACTTTTAAATTGGAAAAGCCTTTAGTTTTAGTTTTTAAACTTTTCTCCTGGTTCTTATTGCCCTTTCACACTCTTAGGTCACTGATGTTCCACTCAAGTATATTCCTCAGAAATCTGTGCACCATTCCCTATGTGCTCATTCCCCTTGAATGCTGTTTAGAAGGAAATGGTAATCTAACTCTGCTTTTTAAAAATAAGTATTTCTCCTTAATTGATATAAACTCTTAGGTAGAGCCACATGGAACTATCAACATTTAACCATTTTGATCTTTGAAAACAGTATTTTCAGATGATTCAAACTGATTCAGAATTTTTTCATATCAGAAAAGTAATCCAATACAATTGATATGAAAAATTAATTTTCTTCTTAATATGTTTCTGAGATTTTAATTTTCTTGGATTTGAATTTATATGCTATGTAGTATGGATAGTCATTATTTTTGCCTAATACTATTCTCCCCACCCCCCTCTGCTAATTTTAGAGACTATTTTCATCTGAGTTTGGTTAGGAAAACAGTATTACTGGAATAAGGAAGGGGTTTTCACATAGGGATTTGAGCTTACATAAGTCTGTCAGAAACTGAGGGAACAAAAACAGGTATACCTACAGATGGAGTACTGGAAAAGAATTACTAATGATGTTAGCTAAAGCATAAGCTGAGGAGGATGGGGGAAAAAAGCCACAGATTACAGTGACTTTCCACAAACTTCCTTTTCTTTTCCCTAGAACTGCAAGTCAGAGAGGTTACCAAGCCACCATGTCTGACCTGCACTACCTTAGTTGCTATCTCTTCATTTCTGCTTTCCTAATTTCACTCTAGTTTCTCTAAATAAGAAACTCTAACTTGTGCTAATACAGAGAAAGAGATTCTATGGAAAGAGTGCCTTAGGCTTATAAGGGAGCAATGGTAGTTCCAAGTTGACTATTGGCAATCTGCCACAGGCATAGAACCCTGCGGTTCACTTAAGTAATCATTCAAAGATTTTCATCTCCAAGGAACCACTGCTTTTTCCAGGAGAATTAATAATGTAAGCTTATCACTGAGATATACCACACCCACAATCAAACACACACACACACACATACATACCCATACACACACACATACACAAGTCAAAGATCTTGCCAATAAGTGGAAATGTTTTTTCTAGCTCTTTAGAACATATTGACCCTTCTTGGCCCACTGAAATATCTAGTAAGTAATTAAAGGGGATAGAGCATAAGTCTGGCCTAATAACAGAACAATCCTTTCACACTCTGAAAGTTGGTCTGCCTGATCGGCTTCTGTGTAAGTATGAATCTCTTATCCTTCTGTTCACTTCTGAGGCCCTCTACTCCTATTAGAGAATGAGTTCAGTACTCACGCATTAAAGCCACAGCCCCCTAGATCTCCAAGTCACCCAATAATCATTGATGTAAGTAAAAACAAATGACAATGCAATTAGAGAATAAACATTTTCCATTGAAGAGCTCTTTCCAAAGAGACATCTTGCTTACAAAATGTGGGGTCATAATTATTATACTAATTAGTCTTAACATTTGGAGAAAACTATCTATTTGGGAAATACATAAGAAGTATATGAAATTTTTTTCAATAACATGGTGAAGAGAGGGATGTCTCCAGATGTCCCCTCTTGAAACATCAATAAGCTGAACATCTAAAACTCAACCCAAAACACCCAAACTGCACACCAGCATGTCTGAGCATGGATCTGCGCATAAGAGCTACCATAGGTCAGAACCCCGCGTGTCAGGTGGTGAAAAGGGAGAAATAAAGAAGCTGCCTCTCGCAGCCACCAGAGCTCCCTGTAAAAGGATAGGGTGGGGAGAAATAGTGACATGTTCCTTGAACAGCCCTGCCTGAGAGAGTTGTGAGTTCCATGAGCCGGCAGCAAGGCCCAGTCATCAGGGCAGAAAGCAGAGAAGTGGACTGCAGAGAAACAACAGTTGATTTTTACTTGCTGAGGTTGCAAAACTGAGGCTGAGACGCAGACACCATCTCACAGCTCAAAGGCACCGTCCACCCGCATCCTCTGAGACAAAACACCGTGGAGCTCTGGGGGAATCTGAGCAAATGGTACTGAAACCATTGCTGACACTGACAGGGACTGAAACAGGGGTAGCCAGTGTGATTAAATATCTATCAGAAAATAAAAAGGCTTTATTAAGGCTTTATATAAAGCAGATCCAAGAGGCTTAGAAACCACTACTGGAAACCAAAAGAAAAGTGCATTTGCAACAAGCTACAGAGAGACCTTTAAATAATAAATCTGTCTGGAAAAAAAAGCAAAATGCACATCTATTAATGCCCAGGTGGAGAAATAGTCCATTAAACACCACGAACAACTAAGGTGACAGGTACCTCAGAAAGAAAGAGAAAAATTCCCAGAAAATAAGCTTATAGACATAGAAATATGTATTTTTAATGACAGAAAATTCAGGATAGTACTTCTGAAAAAACTTGGTGATTTTCGAAATCAGTCGTATTAACAATTTCAGGAATTGAGAAAACAACTAGATGAGCAGAACGAGTTCTTTAGCAAGAAGGTTGAAACCTTCAAAAAGAACAGAATAGATCTTCTGGAGATAAAAAACATATTGCAAGAGTTGAAAAATGAAATAGCAAGCTTGGGAAATAGAGTTGACCGAATAGAGAAAAGGATCAGTAATATCGAAGACAGAAATCTAGAAATAAATCAGAAAGAAGAAGAGAGAAACCGAAGAATGAAAAATAATGAAAGAGAAATTCAAGAACTAGCTAATACCATTAGGAGAGGAAACATAAGAATAATGAGCATTATCAAAGGTGAGGAAATGGAGCAGGGACTAGAAACCATTTTCTGACAAATAGTGGACGAGAATTTCCCAAATCTAAAGAATGAGCTGGAGCTTGGAATTAAAGAAGTCAACAGAACATTCAATTATCTCAACTCAAAAAGGCCTTCCACCAAGACTCATTGTATTAAAATTATCAAAAAATCAATGACAAAGACAGAATTCTCATAGCAGGCAGGGAGAAGAAGACGGTAACTTATAAAGGTAAACCCAATAGATTATCCTCAGACTTCTCAGCACAAACCTAAGAAGCCAGAAAGAAATAGAATCGAATATTCAAATTATTAAGTGAAAGGAACTACCAGCCTAGAATAATGTATCTAGCTAAGCTCTCCTTTAGCTATGAAGGAGAAATGAAGACTTTCCAGACATACAAAAACTGAGAGAATACTCCACTACGAGGCCTGCACTACAGGAAATACTGAAAGGGGTCAACTCACCTAAACAAAATGACAAAACAAAACAAAACAAAACAAAAACAAACAAACAAAACATAATTAGGAGTAAAGCAACTATCAGGCAAATAGGAGGAGAAGAGTGCAACCCTTACTAAGAACAGGGCATTATAAGCTTAAATAATAAGAAGAGAATTGCAATAGCAAGATAGTAATGAACGTTCAGCATACATAGGGACAAATTGAGATAAAATGACTGAAAAGGGGAGGATTCAAAGATCCAATTCGCAAAAGGAAATGGAGATAAGGCACGCACAAAAGAAAATAGATGACTGTGTGTGTGTGTGTGTGTGTGTGTGTGTGTGTATATATATATATATATATATATATAACTATCCTTAACATATTCATAATGGGAACCATATGCCAAAGATTCAGAACAGAAGCATATCACATAAAACAAGAAGAACGAGAGAGAAACCCCACTAAAGCCAACCAAAATAAAGAAAACAGAAACACAAGAACACAGAAGCAATGGAAACACCGAGCTACCAGAGAGCAAAAGATGAAATGGCTATAAGAAGACCTCATATTTCAATAATCATCCTAAATGTAAATGGACTGAACTCACCAATAAAAAGGCACAGAGTTGCAGAATGGAGCAAAAAACAAAACCCAACCATCTGCTGCCTCCAGGAGACACATCTCAGCTCCAAAGACAAACACAGACTCAAAGTGAAAGGGTGGAAAATGACATTTCAAGCAAATGGCACTCAGAGAAGAGCGAGAGTAGTGGTGCTAATATTGAACAAAATAGATATCAAAATAAAAAAGATAAAGAAAGATACTGAGGGACACTTCATAATGATGAAGGGAATCATGCACCAAGAAGATATAACACTTATTAATATCTATGTTCCCAATCAGGGAGCCCCAAAATGTGTAAAGCAATTACTAGTAGAACTAAAGAGAGAAACAGACCAAAGCATGATCGTAATAGGGCACCTAAATACCCTCCTGTTGGATATGGACACATTAGACCAACTGGACGTAATTGACATTTACAGAGCCTTCCATCCCGAAACAGCTGCTTATACATTCTTCTCTATTGTGCATGGAACATTATGAAGAATCAACCACATACTGAGACACAGATAGGCTCACAAATATAAGAGAGTTGAAATCAAACCAACCATATTCTCTGATCGTAATGCTCTGAAACTAGAGATCAACTGCAAAAAGAAATCAGGAAGAACCACAAATACATGGAGATTAAACAACATACTACTGAAGAATTACTGGATCAGAGAAGAAATAAAAAGAGAGATCAAGAGATACATAGAAACAATGTCGAATGATAGTACGGCATATCAAAACTTTTGGGACACGGCAAAAGTGGTCATAAGAGGAAAGTTCATATCATTACAGGCCTATCTCCAAAAACAAGAACGAGCCCAAATAAACAAACTAATGCTTCATCTTAAAAAAACTAGAAAAGGAAGAACAAAAGAAACCTAAAGTCAGCAGAAGGGAAGAAATAATCAAAATTAGAACAGAAATAAATGAAATTGAAAACAGAAAAACAATAGAAAAAATAAATGCAACAAGGAGCTGGTTCTTTGAGATTAATAAAATTGACAAACCTCTGGCTAGACTCACTAAAGAAAAAAGAGAACAAAATCAGAGATGAAAGAGGGGAAATGATGACAGACATCACAGAAATACAAAGGAGCAGACCAGAATACTATGAAAAAGTATATAACACTAAATTTAATAATCTAGAAGAAATGAACCAGTACTTAGAACAATACAACCTTACTAGACTGAATCAAGAAGAACTGGAAAATCTAAATAGACTAATCAGCAGTATGGAAATTGAAACAATCATCAAAAGCCTACCAAAAAGTAAAAGTCCAAGACCAGATGGCTTCACCAGTGAATTCAACCAAACATTCAAAGATTTAATACCTAGTATCCTCAAACCCTTTCAAAAAAATCAAAGACGAGGCAATACTTCCCAACTTATTTCATGACGCAATATTACTCTGATACCAAAACCTGGTAAAGATAACACACAAAAAAAGAAAACTACAGACCAACATCTCTCATGAGCACAGATGCAAAAATCCTAAATAAGATACTTACGAACTGAATACAGCAACATATTAAAAATATTATACACCACGATCAAGTGGGCTTCAATCCAGAGGCACAGGGATGGTTCAACATATGCAAATTAATTAATGTGATACACCACATAAACAAATTAAAACATAAGAATTATATGATCATATCAATAGATGCAGAAAAAGCCTTCAACAAGATACAGCATCCATTGATGATCAAAACACTTACCAAAATCGGTATAGAAGGAAAGTACCTTAACATAATAAAGGCCATCTATGACAAACCCTCAGCCAACATTATATTTAATGGTGAAAAACTAAAAACCTTCCCTCTAAGATCGAGAACAAGGCAAGCCTGTCCACTATCGCCACTATTATTCAATACAACACTGGAAGTCCTAGCAAGTGCAATCAGGCAAGAGAAAGACATAAAAGGTATCCAAATAGGAAACGATGAAGTCAAACTGTCACTATTTGTGGATAACATGATTCTCTATATAGAAAACCCTAAAGACTCCACAAGAACACGACTAGAAACAGTAAGCAAATACAGTAAAGTCTCTGGATACAAAATCAATGTTCAAAAATCCATAGTGTTCCTATACTCTAATAATGAAGTGTCAGAAAAAGAAGTGGAAAAAATAATCCTCTTGCAATTGCAACAAAAAGAATAAAATACCTAGGAGTAAATTCAACAAAATGTGAAGGACCTATATAATGAAGCTACATGACTCTATTAAAAGAAAACGAAGAAGATAAAAAGAAATGGAAAGATGTTCCGTGTTCTTGGATTGGAAGAATCAACATAGTTAAAATGACCATATTACCTAAAGCATTATACAGATTTAATGCAATCCCCATCAAAATCCCTTTGGCATTTTTTAAAGAAATAGAACAAAAAATCATCAGATTAGTATGGAAGCACCAAAGACCCCAAATTGCCA